>NW_005354705.1:49530-117629 GCF_000412655.1 Myotis brandtii
CCCCATCCCTCCCTTCATAAGGGTGTGTAGATTGTGATCAGCTCATCCATCGGTCTCAGGGCAGTGGTAGAAAGAACACAGACTCTCAATTAGAATGTATTGGATTCAAATTTGGGCTCTGCTATTCACTAGCTCCACAACCTGGAATGAGTTACTTATATTCTCAAGACTTTAATTTCCCCATCTGTGCATGGGGTCATTGTAAGGATAAATGTACTCACGATGTTTTAACAGAGTGGCACCTTGCGCAGATTCAGGCATCAGGCTGCTTGTACTCAAATCCCAGCTTGGCTACTTGTAGGCTGTGTGGCTGTGGGTAAGTTGTTCGACCTCTCTGAGCTTCAGTCTCCTCATCTGTGAAATAAGAATAGAAACAGATGGGTTGCTGTGGGGTTCGATGGGGACATTCCATATGAAGTACTAAGAGTGCACATGACAGATGTTTGCTGCAGTGGTTCTTGGCACCATTACTTGTCCAGTGCTTACCACGTCGTAGGCACTCCTGCTCCCTGCCCCCACCAGAAGAGACAGCCCAGGGGTCCTGGGCAACAGTAGCCCTGAAGTCCACAGCCTCGCCTCCATGGCCAGGAGGTGGTAACTTTGGTGCTGGGCTCCCTCTGGGGTAAGATGAGGCAGGACATCTGAACAGGGAGAAGTCAGGGAGGAAATCAGACAGGTGGGAAGACCAGAGCTTAGGCAGGGCTGGCTCCAGATCTCAGGGCTCTGACTTGATGGACCCAAAATTGTGGGCCTTCGCCCTTGGCAACTCTGAGACAAGATGCCACACAGCCCTGACTTTGAAATGTGCTCCACTCAACCATGAATGAAAAATTTACGGCTTTGATCTTATTATATTGCTGAGGAGAAGGAGAGGAAGAAGACCATGAAGGCGCTGGGTACCAGGACCCGAGAAAGGAGGCGGGAAATAACCTTGCTCTGGCCTTTCTGGACTGTTGAGTCTCCCTCAGAGACAATCCCACAGTCTGGATGCTGGAAGGCCTGCTGGTCCTTCCTCCCTGGGGGACCCTGCCCCCAGAGCCCCAGTTTGAGCCAGGGCATCAATAAGCCTTGCAGGAGAGAGAAAGGAAAAGGTAATGAACACGTGAGTCATACAGGTGTCATGCTTTTACCAGCGTTGCCAAATAACTCCAATGTCACCCACTTAGATCCCATCTCTCTTGTTGACAAACCACTCTTCTCCTTCATTCAGAAAACATGGAAATAGCCCTTTCTTCACCAGCCTGTGGGTGTGAATGGCACTTACAACACCCAAAATATCCTTAGCTCCAGCACCTATCTGCCAACTCAGGCATTTCCCCGACATGGGAGGGAGTTTGCAAAGGATTGGAGCCAGCCCCAAGGGGTAGCTCACTCATGAATAGGTCTGGGTTTCCACTCTCAATTGCTCTGCAAATTTGCTATGCCAAACCCTTCACTAAGTGAGGTAGGCTTTTAAAAAAATCTTACTATTACTTTTACGAAGTATTTTTGAGCACCAACTTTATAGCAGGCACTCTGCTAGGAATTCAGCATTCTCTTGCAGGGTGGGGAGTCAGTTCCCTAAATCCGACATGTCCAGGTGCCAGCAAAGGGTCCCACCACACACGGTGTTGCTTGGGCCCCAAAGGGTTAGAGAGTAAATGAAATGACTCAGTCAACACACTCAGCTTTTTCTTTCTGAGGACACTCAGTCTAGTCACTGGGTTCGGATGGGTTTGATGACCAGCCACATGCCTGTTCCCAAAACAACTTCTTCTCCCACGCTCAGGCACACTGCATCAGCCAGACCTCCCACCATGAATTCTCTCTCAGGGATCCTACTGATCCCCAGCTTCCACTGGTCCACAGACCCAGCTCTGAATATATCACCCCAATAGTGGACTGAGCTAAGGGTGTGGGTTCCCCACCAACTAAGTCTTAGAGTCTCATGAATCAGTGACTGCAAACAGATGCTTGGGATCAGAAGGGTCATCACCACACAGGCCAGCTGGATCAGAGCCTCAGCTGACCCGGGGGCTGCTGTCTCTCTCCCCAGCCATGACCCACAGCCCCTTCTGAGAGAAAAGGAGCATGCTCAAAGGTGACATCACCACTCCCCCCGGGGCTGGGCCTGCTCCTCTCTGAGCCTGGCCACCTGGGAGCCCAGTGTGGAGGTGCCTAGAATGCAGGTGTCGCTGGCATGGGCACCTTCATCTGGCCCTTCCAGCTAGAACCCAACGTGAGCGGGAAATGTGTTGGGAGAACTCTGAAGGGGTGGGAGGGTGTTACGACGAGCCATAGACCAGCCCGGTACACACAACCCAGACTTGATAATCCATCAGGCCTCTGCACCACTTAGGGGTTTCACCTGGACCTGGGTTCCAATTTATGGTTTCTGTGGCCTCCGGCCTCCTCCTTGAGGCCAAGTCCCATTCTAGGCCCCCGTTCTGATATCTATGACCAAATCCTTGGGCTTGAGAGCTTGCCTCAATAGCTAATCAACAGTAATAAAATCAGTAAGAATGGCTAATATTTGTTAAGCAATATAAGCCAGACAGTTACACATAATTCATTTAATCTTTATACAACTTGTGAGGTAAGTACTATCATGAACCTCATTTTGCATATTTTAAAACTGAGGCATGTACCCCAAAGGCTGATGACCTTACGTTATCTAGTAACCCATCCACCTGCTAACACATGTCCAAGGCCAACCCCTCATCTGACATTTCTCATCGACATCATCCTTAGAATGGCTCCGAATGGTGAGCATTACTGCCCCATTTTGCAGATTTCAATACTGAGGCTCAGAGGCTTGAAGGACATACTCAGGTCTACCCAGCTGGTAAGTGGCCAAACCAGAAAGTGTTTGACAGCCTGTCCTCGTGCTTCCTGACACCCAGCATCCTCTGTACACAAACAGCCAGCATCCTCCGTGGCAGGCAGGCACCCCCACACACACACACCTCTTCCCCTCCCCATAGCTCTGGTCCTAGGGAGACGAGTGGAACAAGCAGGGCCCAGGCAAATAAGGATTTAGGGAATTCTCTGAATGGCTGAACCCACCTCCCCTCCACCCTCTCCCTTCCCCCGGAATCTTGGTGAGAAGAGACATGTGGAGATGGAGGCCTCTTGTAAAACTAATTGAAAGGCCCTCCAAGCTCGACGAGTGGGTCCTTCATTCCCTGAACACTAGGCTCTCAGGCTCGGATTGGCAGGTGCCCCTCTGCCACATGGGTTAAGTGTCCCTTTAGCACCTTGTCCACCCTCAGTCCCAGGGCTGGGTGTGCCCCTTAACCCTCTGACCCAGCACAGCAGAGAGAGAGAGCCAGACCAGTCTTGCTTTCCTCCTCTACCCTCACCTCCTGTCTGTTTTCTTTAAATAAACCTCCTTCCGGCAGACAGAAGAGTCACCTTCCAAGCTTCCCAGTCCCGTCACCAGTCTTGTCTGACTTGGCCTCCCACTGCATCTTGAAAGAAAAGGGACCTCTCCTGGACAGACCACCCAGCTCTGCATCCGGCCTGGATGTGTCCCTTTGCCGCAGTCGGAGCCTTTCTGAGTGTCCTTGGAAGGGTGGGGGAGCTGCTGACACGCCCCCTCCACCTTTGTAAATGCTGTTTCTCCAGGAAACCACTCCACCCACCTGCCCCCAATCTCTCTGATACTTCCCTGCACGGTGCAGATGTGGATGGCTCACTCACATCGCCCCAGGGTTCATCGTTCCCCGCCCAGTGCCCACTTCAACACACCTTTGTGTTATAACCATGGACCCAGGAGACTGAGCTCCTCCACGGCCGGCCAGGCAGGATCTTAGTGTGGCTCCCACACCGGCAGCAAATAGAAGGCGCTCCCTAGAGGTTGCGTGGAGAAGCGGTGTGCCCTTCCCTGGGGTGGGAGCCCCCAGGGAGGGTGGTGGTTCTCAAGCCTTGGTAGGCCCAGCACTGCGATGGGGCCAAGGGCCAACTCCACCTGGAGCCGGGCACCACGTGGGTGCTCAGAGTGGGTCCTTCATTCCCCTGAACCCTGAGTAAAGCCAGAACTTAATTGGGCATTTATAAGAGTGCTGGGTGTGCACTGACCACTTCACACCCATTATCCTATCTACTCCTCACAATAACCATGTCACATGGGTACCATTAGCCTCATCTTCAGATGGGGAAATAGAAGATTCGAGGGGTTAACTGAGCTGACCAGGTGATACAGCTACTAAGTGGCAGAGCTGGTACTCAAATCAGGCCTGACTCTGGAACGCCCCTTGGGCATTCACACCCCTCTTCCCACCCCCACAGCACCCCCTTATTGTCTGGATTTGAGTCTCCATGTGAGTCCAAGACTGAAAAGACCACAGGCTTGGCTGAGACTGATCGTACCCTCCTGCCCCCCCTGCTAGGATTTAAAACTGCCAGGGGACACCATCAAAGGTAAGACATCCTGGTCAATTACAGAGTCAATTCTCCGGCTCCAGGAGATAAGCCTCACCTGTCAGATGAAAACCTGGGCGCCCAGCCACCTGCAATGATAATTAAAGGGAAGGCCTGAGTCTCCAAGCAGCTGAAACTCCCACCTCGGCCTGCTGGCAGGTACACCTCACCCTGACCTCCCCTTGCTCCAGCCACCAGGGCCCCAGTCCTTTACGTGAACAGAGAGCCTTGAACCTGCCGCCCTTCTTTCACCAAACCCACAGGCACTGCTGGCGTCATCCCTGGGGAACCTGGAGGAGCGGGAGCCATCCTCTCTGGCCCAGATCAGGGCCTGGCTCGCTGGAGGTCCCCGGCTACAGGTGAGCACCGAGGTACTCAGGCCACGCACACACTTGAGAAAATCTTAAGAGTCACTTTTAAAAGGAGATGGTGTGTTGCCTGGCCAGCATGGCTCAGTGGTTGAGCGTTGACCTAAGAACCGGGAGGTCAAAGTTCAAAGCACGTGCCCAGGTTGCAGGCTCGATCCCCAGTGTGGGATCATCATTGATGTTTCTCTCTCTTTCTCTCCCCCGTCCTTTCTGAAATCAATAAAAATATATTTTTAAAAAATAACAATAAAAATAAAAGGAGATGAAGCTTCCCTGTGCTCACCTGTAAAGTAGGTGGGACTTCCGGTGGGCCTACCTCAGAGGCTGCTTTGGGAATTCAAGCAGCTCACTTGAGGGGAAGCGCTGTAAGGAGCCCAGGGTAGTGTAATGTGTGGGGCTGTGACAGTTAAACAGTGACATGGCACACACCCTTACAGAGTGTTCACATTCGGCAGCCACTGTTCTAAGTGCTTGATGTATACGAACTCATTTTATGCTCTGAACAACCCTCTGAAGGGGGAACTATTATTACCCCATTTTACAGATAAGAAAAGTGAGGCACAGGGAGGGTAAAGTTGCCCAAGGACACCCAGCTAGTGTGTGGCTGTGGCAGGCTTGTGAGGCAGGACAGTCTAGCACTAGGCTCTGCTCTCATCACTGGGCTAGTGGCCTCTCTCCAGCTGCAGTGTGAGGGGAAGGAGATCGGGAGATGGCCGGAGGGAGCTGCCCCTGGGTGAGCACCTCCCATGTGCCAAGCACTTTCTGCACCTCTCCCTTCATTCAGCAGCCTTGGGGGACAGGCATCCCCATCCCTGACGGCACATCAGGAGACTGAGGACCAGAAGCCCAAGGTCTCCTGGCTGGTAGGGATTTGAGCCGGGTCTCCTCATTCCCCTCCCCCTGTTATTCCCACCCCATCCCAGCCTTGTCTTTCTGAGCCCAAAGCCCCTGCCACCCTCTGCATTTCTGGACACCCTGGGGGATGGGCAGTGAGGTGACCAGAGGCTGGACATGGTCACCCCCTGCCTTACATTTCCTGCCTCAGGGTTCCCACCTCTCCCCACCCAGGTAGCCAGCTGCCTAGCTCCCCGCCTCCTCTCCCCATTGCTATATCTAAACTGCCTATCCCGGCACCCGTCAGGGGCCTGCAGAGGGGAGCCTAGTGCGGCCATAGCCCAGCACTGAGAGCTCTGGAACGTGGGCAAGGGCTTTCCCCTGGACCAGCTTGAGGTGGCCCTCAGAATCCCCAGATGCCCCACCCACTCACCCAGCTGTACCCCTGCCTACCCTCAACCCACCACCTTCCCTCCTGTCCCTTCCCACAGGCCCAGGGGACAGGAGGAGGGGACCCAGCTCTTGTGCCTCTTCCTACAAGAGCCCCCCACCCCCACCCCAACCATTAGAGCAACAGGGCTCTGCAGAGGGAGCGTGGGGTAAGGCTGCCCCCAACAGGCAGTCAGGGGAGGAGGTCCCTTTGCTCAGAAAGCCTGAAATCTTTGTAAGCACAGAGGGGGTGGGGCTATTTGGGGGAGTCAGAGTCTCTTTGCCGGATTGTCTCTGGGATCCTGAACCTCACCCCAAACTCTGAGGCGGGGAGAAATCTGTTTAAAGGACACCAGGAGCAGGTGCAGAATGGCGGTGTGGGTGGAGGAGTTCCAAGTCCAGCACGTGGATGGGGAGCCAGGGGGTAGAGATGAGTCAGAACCCTGCCCAAGCTTAGGATCAAAGGGCAGGTACCACCCCCCACTCCCACCCCCAACACCTGGGCCCTTTTCATTGTCCCTACTACTGGCTGTGGGCAGCCTTAAGCACCGTCCCACAACCCGAAATTGTCTGGAAGTGCTTCCTGGAATCCAACCAGAACTCCCCCTGCTGCCACTGAAGCCCAGCTCCAAATGCCCCGGTCCTGGTGGGCCCAGGGTGGGGAGGTGAGTGAGTGGGCACAGCATCATGTTCTCAGGGCTGACTGGAGCGGAGAAGTGGGCAGAGCAAGTACACGAAGGGACCCATGGGGCGGGGGTAGTCCCCAGGGAAATCTTCAGGCCATGAGCAGCAGAGCGGAGGACAGCGTCTCCCGAAGACAAATGCCTGCGCTGCCTTCAGCCCAAGCCCATTTCCATAAAGACATTATCCTCACTGCTCTTTCACCTAATGGAACATGTCTGTAGCGAGGGAGCACGTGCCCACGCCAACAGGAGCACGGCTAACCAGCACTTCTGAGCAGCAGGAGCAGGGGCGGGCATGGCCCACCCCGCTGACCAGGCCAGGGCCTGGATGAGGCAGTTTCTTCTTAGCGTGGCCAGGGTTTGAATCCCAGCTTGACTACTTCCTCCCTGAGCCACAGTGTCTTCATCTGTTAAGGAGGAAGAATAATTCTTGCCTCGTTTAGTATTTGAAAGGATTTAAATGGGATATCGCCTCAGAAGGTTTTAACACAAAGCTAGGCACATAGTCAGTGCTCCATACCCATTCAAAAGGAAGTCCTTCCAGAGATGGCCTTTTATGGGTTCCAAACCATCTCGGCCTAATTATCAATGATTCTTGGGGAAATTACCATTTCTGTGCCTCAGTCCTTGTCTGTAGAGCAGGAATTAACAATACCCACCACAGGACTGCGATTTACATTTAATAAGGCAAGATGTGTAAAAGTTCCTGACACATAGTAGGTCTGTGCTGAGTTGGAATTATTGGTCACCAGATGCCATCAGCCAATCATTGGCCAGAGCAGGAACCTCGACATTTCAGAGGGAATTCTGAAGCCAGCTGAGGGGTTTCCAGATGGCCCCTCCAATTTTAAGTTTCCCCATCCAGTCATACCCACCATGTCTCAGGGCCCTGGATTCCAGGCTCAGAGCCCTGACCCCTCATCAGAATAAGCAAGAAGGTGTGCCCATGGATTGGTGATGTCACCAATGGTTCCCCAGTGTCTTGTGGACAAGTCAGCTCCCTGGCTGCATCTCAGCCCCCTCTATTCCCCTGCTCCAGCTCCAAGTCCCATGCATCAACCACACTCTGCATCTGTCTGCTTGAGCCCAGGAACCACCATGACAGGAGGAGCATGCTTCTGCCTGACTCCATCCAGGGCTCTGTCCTGGGATCCTCCAGTCAGGACCTTGGCTAAGACAGTCCATCTGAGTGCCCTGTCTAATCAGGCCATGGCTGGGGACCCGGATTCCTTCCTAAGAGAGAGCCATGGGTATCACTTCAACAGGACCACTCACAGGTTAGGACAGCAAGGCCCAGGGAAGGTGACAGTCGAAGAGTGAATCATCGGTGACAAATGTGAGAACAGACCTCGGGTCTGCCGAGTCCTATGCCAGGCACCTCCCCTGCACCTGCCCTTCTCCTGAGGCTGGGAATGGCTTCCCTGAGCTAGGGAACACTGTCTCTACAGAACGTTACTCGGTGCTCAAGTGCACAGGCAGATCTGAGTTCAAATCCTGACTCTCCCACTTCTTGGTTGGGGCCCCTCAGACAAACCCACGTAAGCTCTCTGAACCTGTGTTTTATCTGTAAAACAGGGGCATACTTGCTTACTTCACAGGGTGGCTGGGAGGATTCAGGGAGATGATGGAAGCTGGGTAAAGGAACATAGCAAGTGCCTGGCACATGATAAGCATGCACATGGGAAAGCAGTTGCCATGCAGCCGCTCTGCGAACTGTCTTCTTATATATTTTTCTAAATACATTTTTATTGATTTCAGAGAGGAAGGGAGAGGGAGAGAGAGATAGAAATATCAATGATGAGAGAGAACCATTGATTAGCTGCCTCCTGCACACCCCCTATTAGGGATCAAGCCAGCAATCTGAGCATGTGCCCCGACAGGAATCTAACTGTGACCTCCTAGTTCATAGGTTGATGCTCAACCACTGACCCACACCAGCCAGGCAAGTATCTTCTTATATTCACACACACGTATATGAACACCCCGCATGCACATACACACCCACTCAAACATACACAACACATACCGCAAACATTAATAAAGGGGAAGAAAATAAAAACCTCAAGCCAACAGCCTGAACTTTGTCCTACCCCTGCACACACTCGCTTTTGATGGCACTGGTCAGGGGAGCAGAGAAGAAGGAGAAGAGGAAGCAGAAGGACAGGACCCCAGAGGGGGCAGGAATTCACTGAAAGGTTAACTATGAAAATGACCCTGGTTTCCACAGTCCTGCTCACCTCTCCTGACTGGCCCCTGCTGGTCACCTAGCAACAAGTATCTATCTCTCCAGAATTCTCCTAAATTGCCAATGGCCTTCTCCTCAGCAGTGCCCTCCATAACTCCCATCATCTTCCTCCAGGCAAGAGCCCTTACCCATAAACCCACAGCCCACTCCTCTGCACCCATGTCCAGGCCAGGAGAACGTGGGAAGCATTGCTGGGACCTTGATTACAAGGTGTTCCATGTGGAGGGGAGGGACAACAGCCTACACTGGGCAGGATCAGGGCTGAGGCGGGGCCATAGCCCTGCCGAGAAGGGGGAAGGGACAGAGGCGACTCAGAACCATCTGGGTTGCTTTTCAGAGGCACAGCTGTAAAACCCCACAAATCCCAGGAACTAGGATTACGATCCTCATTTGCTTGCATAAAGCAGCCTCGCCGAGAGGCCCAGGGTCAGAGAGCAGATGTGTGGCTGGAAACTGAGATCTATCTGACCCCAGGACACTGGGATCTCAGGGTTGATGCTAGTGATGTGTGAGACACAGCCTGCCAGAGAGGCCTTTGCAGAGTGCCCCGCACCCACAATGCCGCTGCCACATGAAAACGCCCCCCTGACCCTGAGGCATAAACCAGCCAGTGAGCCCTGTCCCTCCTTTCCCCTCCAGGGGCTGTGGCCCCTACTTCCCAGTTACCCTGGACTCTGGACTGCCGTAGTGGGTCATCAGACCCTCCAAGTTCCAGGTCTCTGACAGGCAATGTCCATCCACCCCTGAGGCCTCCATGCCCTCCTTGCAGCCCTGAGCTGCCTCTGGGAGCCAAGGGCCCTTCATTACTGACCCACCACCACTCCTAGCAGTAGGCTCTGCACACAGCTGGCTGCGTGGCTGACAGCTCCGCGGAGAAGCAGTAATGGGAACAGAAGTATTAGCTGAATTCCTGTCCAGCTAGCACTCCCAGGTGCAGGCCCCGGGAGGGGCTGGCAGCATGGAGAGTCCCTGTCCAGGACAGCCAGGGCCTGGGCCATCAGATGTGTGCCCGCTGACCCACTGACAGCTCTTCCTACATCATTCATCCAGAAGCCACTGCTTCCCAGCCCCTGCCATCTGGCTTAGCCCCTGAACACACCACCCTCCCACCTTCAAGCCTTCCTTGTCTCACCCTGTTACCCCCCTTCTTCATCAGCTTCTTCCTGTAATTCAGCAGTTCTCATTGCTGGCTGCACATTAGAATAATCAAGGGAGATTCTGATTCAATGAGTCTGGGCAGGACCCGGGCATCAGCTCCCCAGGGGACTCTGCAGTGCCAACTTGAGGACCTCTGGCTGCTTCTCGTCATACCTCTGCTCAGAAGTCAGCTCTTCTAGGCTGCCTTCCCTAACTGTCCCTCTACTGCCAATCTGCACTGGTGCCCCTGCTATGAACTCAAGGTCCCCTGGTACCTCTATCAAAACCCTTATCACAAAATAATATAATTGACTTTATTACAAGTCTGTTGTGCAAAGCCTACAATCATCTCCAAGACCAGGTCTGGGTCTTGTTCATTTCTATATCCCCACCACCCAGCATAGGATCTGCCATGAAGAAGAGGCTTCAGAAATGTTTTGGTGAATGAATGAATGAACGAATGAAGAAACCCAGGTGCTAATGCTCTGCCACTGATGTCTCTTCCCCTTCTTCCTCAGACAAGCCTCCCAGATTGCTAAACTGTCCAAAGCCCCCTTTGCCTAATTGTCCCACACCAGCCCAACCTCTGCCTATGCAGGGTCATATGCCTGGAGTACCCACCACACCAACCTGGGAAAACCTCTCAGATCTTCCTTAACTGCTCCAGAAATATCTACTGCTCCAGGAAGCCCCCACAATTAACCAGGTGTACCCCAACAATTCGCCTTGATTTAGAACACCCTGGTTACTTTCCCACCATTTTCCCCAACACCTAGTCTTGGATGGTCAGCACTGGACTAACTTCACAAATGGCCCTTGAGAACAAATTCAAGACTAATCATCAAGAGACTTGAGTTCCTGCTACCAACTTCCTGTGTGAGGCTGGAACAGCTAACCTCTCTGTCTCTCAGGTTCCCCTTCTATAAGATGAGGAAAATAACAGTACCCTCCTAATAGAGTTGCTGTGAGGATTAAATGGGTTAATAGACCTAAGGCCTTAAAGTAGCATGAGGCACAAAGTACGTGCTATTATGGAAGTGTTTTTAGCTACTCTGATCTACCAAATGAGGGAAGGTTAGCCACTGGGCTTGAGGACTTTAAAGCCTGATGCATCACTTTACTACCTCATTAGGCCTAAGCTGCCACCAGCCAGGGACCAGGACAAGCCCACACTTCCACCAGCTGGTCCTAGTCTGGTGATGGTTCTGTAAATACAGCATTTGTGTGCCCAGGCCATCACCCAGCCACAACCAGGGTCTCAGCCCCAGAGTGCAGACCCACCCCACCAGTATTAGGAGAGAAGCCTTTTTCAAAACATTTTGGCCACCACAGCACCCTACTTGTTTTTCTGCTCTCTTTTCAGCCTTCATTCCCACTCACAGAGGCCCAGTTCGATTCCCTCCAAGCCCTTTCCTCTCCCCTTAAACAGACGGGAGCATCAAAGCGCGAAAAACACTGAAATTGCCAACCGCAATTTCTCTCCAGAGATGACAAATTTGCTGCAATTTGTATTTCCAAACAGAAGCTGCAGCTCCTGAGCCCAGACAGGTTCCCCACCCCCACCATCTCCTCATCTGCACAGCACCCCCTCCCTCCCTCCACCACTGCAGAGGAAGGGGCACTCCCCATCTTCACTCTGGGGACAGGGGTCAGACCAAGGGCAGGAGACAGAGAAGAGACCCGGGCAGCCAGTCCCTGGAGGTTCACCCTGCCACACCTCTTCCAACAAGGGCAGACAAGCACCCAACTATGAGTCCCGAGATAAGCTAAAGGACAGGCTCTGCTTCCAATGAACAATAGCAACAGTAACTGAGCCCACAGTGCATGGAAAGCTGGGCCATTTTATTTACAAAATCTCATCTACTCCTCCCTCCCCCCAACTCTGAGAATGGGTGACCTTTTCCCCATTTTACAGAAGACACACCTGAAACGGGCCATAGTTAGTAAGACATGACATGGAGCCTCTCACCTCCCTGACTCCAAAGCTGGCATGCTCCCCAAACACCTGGAGACCTTGGGCACCTCGTTAAGCCTTGGTTTTTCATCTTCAATTTGGTTTGGACCAATGTTTCTTAATATGTACTTTTAAATATATGCCCCTGTTTAAGCAGCATTAAATTCTTATACCCTTTCTGTGCTCTGCATTATGAAAAGCATAGAGAATTTTTTTTTCAGAGAGGAAGGGAGAGAGAGAGAAACATCAAAGAGAGAGAGTGATTGATCAGCTGCCTCCTGCACACCCCACCCTGGGGATCGAGCCCGAAACCCAGGCATATGCCCTGACCAGGAATCGATGGTCAACCAAACTGAGCCATGCCAGCTGGGCAGCATAGAGGATTTTTTGTTTGTTTTCCAAAACAGACTTCTGCTTTCCAAAGAGAAGACTCATTTCCAAAGATTCTAGCACTGAGTCTGCTTTTTCATGTGCTAACTCCTCCCTGCTCCCAGCATATCTATGGTTTTCATCTATCACTGAAAAAAAATTATCAATTACATCTTTCATAAAGCTGGTTTTAAAAATGTTTAATTTTAAAGCTTGATAATGCTCTTTTGGAAAAACAGGAAGTCTCACACTTTGCTGATGGGAATGTGAACTGACAAAATGTATATGGAGGGCAACTGGTGAAATTTGACCCAGCATTTCCACTTCTAGGTACTTATCCTACAGATATCTTCCCATGTGTGCCAAATGACTTATTGCTAAGGATATCATTCTTATGCAATAAATCTCACACCTGTGGGGATAATTAGCCAAATGTGGGGCCTTGGGCAAAGTTACTTAACGTCTCTGGGCCTCAGTTTCCTCATATGTAAAATGGGGATAATAATGAAACCTGCCTCAGAGGTTGTTATGTCATATCTATATAATAAAAGCCTAAGCATAATAAAAGACCATTATGGTGGAACGACCAGAACAACCAGTCTCTATGATGCACACTGACCACCAGGGGGCAGATGCTCAACGCAGGAGCTGCCCCCTGGTGGTCAGTGCGCTCCCACAGGGTTAGCACTACTCAGCCAGAAGCCGGGCTCATGGCTGGTGAGCACAGCAGCAGTGGCGGGAGCCTCTCCTGCCTCCGCAGCAGCACTAAGGAGCAGCAAGCCGAACGGTAAGCAGCAGCGAGCAGGTGGGCAGTAAGGAGTGAGGGGTCCCAGACTGCGAGAGGGCACAGGCCGGGCTGAGGGACCCCCCCCCTCCAGTGCACGAATTTTGTGCACTGGGCCTCTAGTATTTAAGTAAAGCCCTCACCTGGTGTGTAGTAAGTGCTCAGCAAGTATTATTATTCTTTTTAATAGCTTTTTAAATATATATAAAAATTTTATTGATTTTTTTAGAGAGAGGAAGGGAGAGGGATAAAGGGAAACACAGATGAGAGAAAAACATTGATCAGCCGCCTCCTGCATGCCCCCTACTGGGGATTGAGCCTGCAACCAAGGTACATGCCCCTGATCAGAATCAAACCCGGGACCCTCAATCCAAGGGCCGATGCTCTAACCACTAAGAAACTGGTTAGAGCAAGTGTTACTGTTCATAGCATTATTATAATTAATGTCATCACCAGTGGGACCCAACCTAGAGACCTGCTCTGATCATGTGAGTGAGAAGTTTGGGAAGAGCCAAGTCACCCATCATCTTCCTTTAAAGAGGAATCTCAGGGAGGCAAGACAGGCTCACAACTGTAATTGAGTAGAAACGCCATCACTGTATCATGTCTAATGCCTACAGATGTTTGAGCAGCAATAGAAAAGAAAAGTCTCTCCCAGAAGCAAGTCTTGACAGTGCCCATCCCAGCTCTCACCCTGGGAGAGAACTTTGTGGCTAACCTTTCTTAGAAAATCTACGTAAGTGATAGATGAAAGCCCTGCTTAATTAAAACCAACCAATAATAACAGTAACAGCTAATGCTTTGTGATGTGTCTTCTAAATGCCAAACTGAGCTAAGCATTTAACATACAATAGTTCATTATTCCTCACACAACTCCAGTAGGGAGGAATTATTCTTCTTCCCATTTTACAGAAGAGGAAACCGAGCTCCAACTTGGAGAAATTCACACAGCAAGTAAGGAGCAGAGCCCACACCTGGGCCTGGGTCTCTGTTGCATCAGCCTTGCTAGGGTGGGCATTCATCTACCTGGTAGTTGTGTTTCTCTGTATGAGCCACAGTGTAGCATCCTAGCCGGTAGGCATCTGGTCTTACATGTATCTGTCAGCGTGAATAAGCCCCAAAGGCAGAACCTCTCTGAGCACAAGGACAACATTGGGATTTTGAGCCTGGGAGGTTATGGGCTAGGTCATGGAACCCATCTAGCCCATATGAATCACATAGTTATGTCCTTAACCTTATTTTCAGAGAGGGAAACAGGCTTAAGGTGGCACACCCAGAAATGGCAGAACCAGGTCGCCCTGTCTCCTTCCTACTGCATCTCTCCATGGCCCCTCAATGACTAAGAAACCCGGGCGAAGGCTGTGATGGCTAGGAAGGTGAAGGGAAGTCCCTTTGCATGCGTCTGCAATGAAAAGAGGTCCCTGAGCAGAACCAGGGATTCCATTCAAGGCCATGGAGCCGCATCCCCTCATTCATGCACAAGGGTAGGCACACGTGGGCTGCCAGCTGTCCCGGCTAATTATCCCCCACCACCACTGCCAATTAAGGAGGGGTCAGCACTGGGGAGGGGTGCTAAGTAAGAGCATGGCTTCCCGGAATCCTTGTAGTCCCTTTAGCACAAGATAAATTGTTGCCTCTGATTCAATTTCTTCCTCCCCCGCCCCCGCCCTGCTCAGCTTCCTAAAACAATAAGAAAACACATTTCTCATCACTGCATTTAATCCTTCAGGCATGGAACAGGAGCTCCCCATCGAGTTCCATGCATGAAATGAGGAGGGAGGGAGAAGGCCAGGGAGGGGTGGTGGGAGGGTGAGTGGAGTCCAGGAAGAGATTCAGAGGGGAAGACGGCTGGAAAGGAAATTCTTGGGGGGATAGGGTGCAGCTTGCTCTACTATGTCCTTAGGAGTTAATCATTCTGTCACTTACCTAGTATCTGTTGAGGCAGGCCCTACCGAATGTCAGACAGAAAAGAGAAAGACACAGTCAGGATTCCACATGTAGTGGGGGCACTAACAGCTTTCCATGAACTCTGATGCGGAAAGTTCTGGACTCTGAGGAAGCAAGGACAAGGGAGACCACTCTGGCTGTGGGAGGTTTCACAGTTGATGGGCATTTGACCTGCCCCTCAGGTGACAGGAGGAGGAAAAAGATTGTTTTAATAATGGCATTCTACTACAATGGCCCTGACAGTAAACGTGTATAGGGCTTTCCAGTTGGCAAAGTGCTATTGCCACATCATTTCATTAAATCCCATGCCATCCCCAAGAAGCAGAGATCAGCTTAGCATCCCCATTCTGAGGATGAGGAAATAGAGGCCCAGTGGGGGTGAAATGGTTTGCCTAAGTCTCCTAGCCAGTCAATGGCAGAGCTGGAATTCAAGCTCAGGTTTGTCTGACTCTGAAATCTATGCTCTTTTTACGACCCCAGAGATGCCAGTTTCTTCCCAGAGAGGGTGGACTGAGTCCAAGGTGGAGTTAAGGAAGGCTGTGGACAAATGGCCACAGCTCCCTAAAACCTGACGACTGCAACCCCAGGAGACCCAGGCTTTGCTACTCACTGTGTGTTCTAATAACTAGCTGCATGGGTAGCACCTGGGAGCTTGTTACACAGGCAGAGTCTCAGCCCCCCTCCCCCCGGCCTTTCTAAATCAGACCCTACTTTCACAGAGTGCCCAGGTGCTGTGGCTGTCCACCAGAGTTGGAGAAGCCATGCTCTGCCGCAGGGGTGGGAAACTTCCGGCCGAGGGCCATATAAGGCCCAAGAAATCATTTGGTCTGGCCCTACCAGCATTAGGGGTGAATAATTAAATGTTTGGCCAAATATAGCAGGCTACTTTTTAAGTTGATAATTTTGTATGACCGGCAAATGCTGTTATAAATATCCAAAGGGCCCCTGGCAGAAAAAAGGTTCCCACCCCTGCTCTACAGTGTTACTTTGGATCAGACTCACTCCACCTGGCAAACAAGTTGCATTGCTGCTCCACTGTCCCTCTCCAGCCTCCTGGGGGCAAGGAGAGTGTTGCTAAGAGAGGTGCAAAGCCACCTGGCCCAGCCCTGGGTGAGTGTGAGGCTCTGCCACAGTTTGAAGTTCTTCTACCACCAGCTGCTGAGAAAAGTAAATTTTGTTGAACTGCCCAAGGCCACGCTAATCTTTAATTATGCTGTTAATGTCTGTCTTCCCCCAGGTAGCCATTATGCAGGCAGTTGCTGTGGTTCCCTGGCTTTAAACAGCTTGCAGATTTCCTGGCAGTATTAATGGAAGTTTTGCAAATTGATTTGGGGAGATTAGGTGGAGAGAGGCTGGCGTGACTTGACGTGAAGTCCATTCTAAGTGGTTCAGATCCTCCTGTCCTTGATCCCTGCCCAGGGCAAGAGGGAAGAGTAGGAGTCAGGAGACCTGGGTTCCGGGCTGGTTCTCCTACAGTGGGCTTGTGACCGCAGGCCTGTCACTTCCTGTTTGGACCTCCCCTTTAAAAGGAGCAGGCTGGGCCCTAGCCGGTTTGGCTCAGTGGATAGAGGGTTGGCCTGCGGACCAAAGGGTCCCGGGTTTGATTCCAGTCAAGGGCACGTACCTCGGTTGTGGGCTCCTCCCCAGCCAGGCCCTGGTCAGGGTGCATGCAGGAGGCAACCAATCGATGTGTTTCTCTCACATCAATGTTTCTCTCTCTCTTTCCCTTTCTCACTCTCCCTAAAAATCAATGGAAAAATATTCTTGGGTGAGGATTAACAACAACAAAAAAGAGCAGGTTGGGCTAGTGTAGTCACTGGATGGTTTCCCCTGGCTTGAATCGCTCTAATTTCTGAGTCTCAGAAGCTGGCAGAATGGTTTCCCTTAAAGGGGACAAGCTTCCCTCCTTCCTTCTTTCCCTCATCCATTTATTCACCTCACCTCTTCACTTAATACACATAATTGAGGGCCTATATGAGGCTCTGCAGTAGGCAGTGGGGACAGATCTGAATTAGCTGCTTCTTGCTGGCCTACAGTCACCCTCAGGAAATCAAAGGCAAGCAGTGCTCACCATGGGCTGGGTCAGCTTGGTCTCAGGTGCACAGTACACTGGCCCTGCCTCCGTCATCCCTCTGCTCCAAGACCCAGAGGAGGGGAGACCGGAAGAGGCAATGAGGTGGAGCAGAAAGAGAACTGGCCTTGATGCCAGAGGCCTTGGTTCTGGGCTCTGGCTCTAATTGTTGTATGACCATGGGAACATCACTTTCTATTCTAGCCTTTCCTTTCCTCCTCTGGAAACTGGAGAAATGGGGATGATTCTTTTACTTCTGAGGGAGCAGTTGGAAAGAGTGTCATTAGTGAACATCAGTTGCCCTGCCCATCTCCATGAAATCCAGCCACGGGGCAGGGTACCCATGGTGCCAGGCCTTGACTGAAATCTCCACCACTTCCTGTTCCCATCTCATAGGTGAGAGCAACCATAAAACTTCGAAATTATTCCCAGGGATATGGGCAGGGCAGGGACAAGACCCACGGTCGAGCCAGGATGAAGGTCAAGGGTCTGCCCCACTCCCTGTATGGGGTCCCTCAGCAGTGGGCATGGACCCTCAAGTTTATTCCCATTTCTAAACCATCCATCCCACCCATTGCAGAAAGCAAGGACCCATCCTGACTCCAGTATTCCAGGGAGGAGAAGTAACTGACTTGGGGGAGTAGCCCTGGCCCATACCCAGTCAGCGCAGAGTTAGGAGACAACTTGGGCCTCCTGGCTCCCCCCAGGCCTAAGGCATATTCCTCTGTGCCAGGCCACCCCTGCATCTCTGCCCTTGTCCCTCTAGCCGCCAGCTTCTCTACTTGCTCCTCTCTCCCCGTATGCACTGCAGCCTCTGACAAGCTGGCTAAAGCAATCCTAAATTCTGTCCAATAGCACTATCCCTGACTCCAGAGCCTCGGTCACCTATGGGCTCACTAGGCTCACTCTCCACACCCTCACTACCACCAGCAGCAAGAAAGATTTATGGGCCTGGGTTTTATTCTAAAAATATGTTTTCAATTAAAGTTGAGAGGTATGAAAGAATGCTACCTCAGGCCAGGCAAGCAGCCCCTCTGAAGCTTCCCCTCCAACAGATGGTTTATAGCATTTTTAATTAATGAGAGATGTGCAGATGGGGGCCCTTAATAGCCTGCAGCAAAACGAAGAGGCTGGGGATGGGGGGGCGGGGGGCGGCAGGGTAGAGCGGGCCTGGCCCTGGGCAGGCTCTGGGCTAGGAGATGCTGCCCGAGCTGGAGAAGGGAACCCTTCTGCCTTGTCCCCTCCATGGCGAGCCTGACAGGCCGCACCTGGACCAGCCCTGAGAATGACAGCTTGTACCCTGGATCCTGAGCCCTGTACCACCACATGGGAAAGGAAGGAATGTGGAAGGGCAAGCCGCTCTGTACAAATCAGATGGGCCTTTAGGGCCTTTGCAGACCTTGCTTTAGGATATTTTATGCCTCTCTCATACAAACACCTCCTTTCCCCACATCTCCACCTTGAGCAAGTCTTTCAATGTCCCAGGGCCTTAGTATTCTCATGGGGAAGATAAGGATTGAAGAATCATAAACCTGTAGGCTTGAAAGGATCATGAAGTCCAACTAATTCAATCACCAGGGCTTGAACACTGACCAAAACTCTGCTGCCAAGAAGTGGCCTGGTCTCCAAGGCCAGAGGCCTGCCTACCTCCCTGAGTCACAAAGCGGCCAGTTTCACCTGCAGTCAGCTCTGCTGGAGTTAGAATAAAGGGGATTCTGCCCGCCCCCTGGATTAAGTATGATCACTGAAGATTTAAGGAGACAATGTATAAAGCTGCTTTGTAAAGTAATTGTAACTATCTTTAATCAACTGAGCAGACGACCTGGGGCCTGGAGAGGAGAAAGTAGGGATCCGCCAAGAGAGGTGGCAGAACAGCAGCCGAAGCCTTGCTGCTGAAGCCCAACAGGTGACAACTAGCCCCCAACCTTATCCCACCCCAGAGTTCACCCCCACTTCTTGGGCTCAACAAGGGAAAAATGGTCAGAGATAGTGTCCCAAGGTCAGCATTCACTCAATCAACGAAAGCTCCTGGAGACCCCACCATGTGCAAGGACTATTTCAGACACTGAGGATTCAGCTAGGGCAGCCGTGGGCAAACTACGGCCCGCGGGCCGGATCCGGCCCGTTTGAAATGAATAAAACTAAAAAAAAAAAAAGATCGTACCCTTTTATGTAATGATGTTTACTTTGAATTTATATTAGTTCACACAAACACTCCATCCATGCTTTTGTTCCGGCCCTCCGGTCCAGTTTAAGAACCCATTGTGGCCCTCGAGTCAAAAAGTTTGCCCACCCCTGACTAGGGACAGAAAGCATCCTCCGTTTTAGTTCAGGGGATATGAGCAATTAACAAATCAGAATTTTATTTTTTAAATCTCAGGTAGTGATGAATGGTCTGAAGAAAAATTAAGCAGAGGATACAGACATGGCAGGGTAATTTTTGTTGTTAATCCTCACCTGAAGATATTTTTTCCATTGATTTTCAGAGAGAGTGGGAGGAGGGAGAGAAGGAGAGAAACATCGATGTGAGAGACACATTGACTGGTTACCACTGGTTGCCTCCCGCACATGCCCTGAGGGCAATGCAGGTATGTGCCCTCCACCAGGAATTGAACCCAAGACCCTGTAGTGCACAGGCCAGTGCCCTAACCACTGAGAAACCACCAATATTTCTTTTTAAGAAAATGTAAAAATTAAATGAGCAAGTAAGCCATGCAGAGATCTGAGGAATGAGTGTTCTAGGCTGAGAGAAAAGCAAAGTCCCCAAGACAGAAACTAGCTTAATAGGAAGAACAGCAGGGAGGCCAGTGTGGCTGGAGAGAAGGGTGTGAGGGGGGTATTGAGGCCTCTAGGCCACTGAGGTGGGTGAGGGCTGGAAATATAGGAGACCCTCTGACAGGAGCTTTCCTCCCATTCCCACCACAGCAACACCCCCGCCCCCAGGCCCATGGGCATCACCAAAGAGAGGGGGGATAGGAGGGAAGGCTGACTGGGTGGCTGCAGGGACTGAGGAAGAGGTGCTGCATTGTTCATGAGGGACAAGAGGATGTGAATTTCAATGGGGAAGGAGGAAAGAACATAATATGTAAACACAGTCGGCAGAGAGGAGAATGCCAAATCACAACAGCAACTAACACCATGTGCCAGACACTGTTCTTAAAACTTTACATTAAGTCTCTTCATCTTCCCAGCAACTCTATGGGGTGGGTACTATTATGATCCCCATTTTATAAATGAGGAAACTGAGGCACAGAGCTTCAGAGCTTAGACAATCCAGGCAGGCTGTTTCAGAGTCCCCGCCCATAGCTACATGGGACGCCTGGGACAGGAACATGGACAAAGATGGCTTGAAGAGAAGCAGACTGAGCCAGGGGGAAGGAAGCTCAGGGAACAAATGTTGCCTCCCATACTATTTTTCTCTCCATACAATTCAATGGTGATGTTATCCATTCAGTACTTGGGAAGTTTACAAAGTGTTTTCCTATTTAATCCTTTCAATGACTATAGAGAGGGTACTATTGTTGCCCCCAATTTATTAACCAGTGAGATTCAAGGGGTTAAGTAGCCTTACTAGGACGTGGCAAAGACAAGATTCAAATTTAAAGTTTGCCTGACTCCAAAACCCATGCTTTTTTATTCATCCAAAAAGCACTTATGGGCACCTATGAAGTGGCAGGCACTGAACCGAGTATCCAAACATGAAAGAGACACTAGCCTTGGAAGGATCCCTTGGTTAGTGCCCCCATCACTTATACCAAGCATGTCAAACTCTCGACCCAGCCAATATAACGGTATGTAAGAAACGTTTTAATAAAAATTTTGTAACTTAATTTTTACAATATCCTGTTATATATAATTAATAACGAACTACAATGTTTGCTAATGACTGATTAGTATACTAATGTTGCATTCATTTCCCTTACACGCCTTACACGCAGATACACATTTCTCTCCACTAATACTAGCAGCGAATATTTTAGCAGCTGATTGCCACATCATTAGTCCTGGACCAACTTGTTTGGTATATGCAACAGGAAATATTTCGCTTTCAGAGAACAAGAAAAATAGGTTTATTTGCATTATGCTTATTAATTTTGCAGTTATTCAGTGGTAAGTTAATGTTCAAGAAAAAATATTAATTTTTATTTAAATGTTCTATTATTTTATGTTAACGATTACTCATTTATTTCAGCCCTTTGTATTCAGCATGTCTCTATCCAAATAAACCTACGTTTCTATGAAAATTGAAGCTTTTGGGGTTTTTTGCGGCCCACATAAACTTAAACCTTGTTTATTTGGCCCGTGTTAGCCTTTGAATTTGACATGCTTGACTTACACCCTATACTCAGCCCCTTAAGAAGCATTCCTCTTACTCTTGATTAAAGAATGTGAGAGAGCCCTGGCAGGGTGGCTCAGTTGGTTGGAGCCTCATCCCCTACACCAAAAAGATTGCAGGTTTGATTTCTGGTCAGGGCACATTCCTAGATAACCAGTTCAATCCTCAGCCTGAGCACATACAGAAGGCAACCAATCGATGTTCCTCTCTCACATCGATGTTTCTCCCTCCCTCTCACACTCTTCCTGCCCCCCTCCCCTCACCCCGTCCCTCCTCCCTCCAACTCTAAAAAGCAATGGAAAAAATATCCTCGGGTGAGGATTAACAACAACAAAATGAGAGAGCAGGTGGGAGGGTGCAGGAGGAGACCCCTGAGCTTCTGCTCTGCTTGGCATTTCATGCATTGGATCACTGAGCCCTTCCATCAGCTCAGCAAGGTAATGCTTTGCCTGTCCTGATTCCCTACCCCCGCAGCATAAGAATCCTGATTTTTATCTCGAGTGCCAGCATAAGAATCCTGATTTTTATCTCGAGTGCCAGCATAAGAATCCTGATTTTTATCTCGAGTGCCAGCATAAGAATCCTGATTTTTATCTCGAGTGCCAATGTGTCTAACTAAAGACTACATTTTTTTAAGTTCTTTTTTTTATTATTGATTTCAGAGGGGAAGGGAGAGATAGAAACATCAAGATGAGAATCATTGAATGTCTGCCTCCTGCATGCCCCCCACTGGGGATGGAGCCTGTAACCCAGGCATGTGCCCTTGACCAGAATCAAACCCGGGACCCTTCAGTCTGCAGGCTGACGCTCTATCCACTGAGCCAAATCGGCTAGGGCAAGACTACATTTTAAAGCCTCTATTGCAATTAGGCATTGTCTATACTGTTTAACTTATTATTCCTTATCTCAGTCGCTAGCAGTCAAATCCATATCTTAACAGATACAGTAGTTATAACCATCATCTCCATTTGGACACTGAAGCTAACAAGTTGCCCCAAACCCCACAGCTAAGTAAGGGAAAGCAGCAGGATTCAAACTTGAATCTAATTCCAAAGTCCCTGCTCCTCCCATCCCTTTGGTAAGAGCCATGTTTACTCTCAGTAATTCATGAGACGGCACAGGCCTTTCAGGAGAGTTTAAAACAGCTGACAACATCCACATCCCATTCTTATCTTAGGGACACACATCAGAGCAGACTGTCTCTAGTAGATAAATTAACCACATACCAGGCAGCAGACAGGTTTTTAATTTCCCGTTTAACATCTCTTCTGTCCAAGTCCCAAGGTGCCAGGCTCTTGCAGGGCTCCCAGAAGAAAGTCCAAAACTCATTCTCAGGCAGACTTCACAATGTACTCTTCTCTAGGGGAAACTTGTGTTTATTAATTCCTTAGAATTTTCTCGATGTCAGATAATGGTGTTTGTAAATAAAGACAGTGTTACTTCTTCCTTTCCAATATGAAGCCCTTTTATTTCCTTTTCTCATCTCACAGCGCTAGCTAAAACCTCTAGTGCTATGATGAATCAGAGGTGAAAGTAAACATCCTTGCTTTGTTTCTGATCTAACATGGAAGGCATCCAGGCTTTCACCATTAAGTCTGATGCTTCCTGTGGGGTTTTTGTAGATGCCTTTTATCAGGTTAAGGAAGCTTTCTTCTACTCTAAGTTTATTGAACTATATCGTGAATTTGTAAATGATTTTTGTGTATATACTGAGATGATTGTGTGGATTTCATCCTTTATTATACTAATATGGTGTATTACATTAATTGATTTTTGGATGTTAAAACCACCTTTCATCTTTTTTCTATGATGTTGTATTCAGCTTGCTAATATTTTATTGAGGACTTTTGCTTATTGTTCTGTAGTTTTCTTGTGATGTCAGGAAAGTTCTTGTTGCCTGGCTGGCATGGCTCAGTAGTTGAGCATTGACCTATAAACCAGGAGGTCATGGTTTGATTCCTGGTCCGGGCACATGCCCAGGTTTCGAGCTTGATCCCCATTGTGGGATGTGCGGGAGGCAGTCAGTCAATGATTCTCTCATCATTGATGTTTCTATCTTTCTCTCCCTCTCCCTTCCTTTCTGAAATCAATAAAAAAATATTTTTTAAGAAGAATATTATTGCATTGGAGGTCCCCAAGAAAGTTACATGGGATTAAGTCCAGAGGAAACCGAGTGCAAGTTTTCAAGGGCCCTCTCTCAGTAGAGTCAGATAGGATGTCCTTCATTTCCCTAGCAATAAACTGTGACAACATGTGTGAAATGTTGCCATTAATGAAGCTCATTAGAGACTCAGTGCTGAGAATTTTTTGAGAGACAGGTCATGTAGGCACCCTATGCCTGACATGTACCCAAATTCCAGATTTCCAAAAGGAAAGCAAATATTTAGCATAAACAATATTGATGACAGCTTAGCTTAGGCACAGGGAGCCATTCTTACTAGTTAGGGCAATGGGAACATTCCCGAACTCCAAGTTACCAGATGCCACCAAGGACTGACCTTGTAAGCAGGCCTTTCAAAGGATAGGCCTTCTGTTAACTCTTTTCTGCGCACCTGCATTTAAAACAAAATCCCAGAAAGTAAATAATGATTAATACAAAAAAAGTAAATGCTAATGTTGGCATTTTAGCCATAGGAGGATGGAGGAAGGGAGGTTTGAGTGGCCGGACATTCTTAGTGTCCTGGAACCACACTCCTTTAGCCTACCCATGTGCATATGTACAGTCAAGCCTGCATCTCTAGAGAGTTTACTTTGGAGTGACAGAAAAAGCCCTCAGTTCATGTCATGCAGTGCTTAAGCAGAAATATTGTCCCTGCACTGTAAGGGAAATGGCTTTTCCAAGCCTTGTGGCTTTTCAGCAACACTACCTCTCCACCCCCCATCAAAACTGCACAAGTTTCATCAGTCACAGTCTGAAGTAAAGATTGAGAGTATGTCAAAGGGGGGCAGGAAAGCACACACTCCTCTGGCACCCTCTCCAGCATCCAGCCTGCCCCCACGCAGCACAAGCCTGATCCCACTGTCAAAGCAATGTTGAGACTTCTTTAGTAGTTTCCTGATTGTCACTAGTTGATTTTACTCAACTTATGTCACAGACTACCCCTAACCTTTGATGCATACCACTGATGGTAATAAAAATAATAACAGCTAAATGCTTGTTAAGCACAAGTATGGACCAAGCACTGTGTGAAGCAATTTCACATACTACCTCTCAACAATCCTGAAGACAGGTTGGCCCCAGGTCACTAATAGGTGGCAGAGATGGAATATGACCCCAAGCCCTGTGACTCCAGAGCCAGCATTCTTAACTGCCAGCATGACTCCACTCGACAAAGACAACTCCAGGACAGAAGAGGTTTCCCTTCCCATAGGAGAGCCCTTCACATTCTCTGACCTGGATTGGGGGTGAGGTAGAATAGCATACTTCTTGAGGCTGAAGTTTAGGACAACAAAGAACCAAGTAACACAAACAAGTGGGGAGATTCCTGAACAAAGTTTCCTTTCAGTGGTCCCATCTTCCAGGGGACATTTCGAAATGCAGCTGCATTCCTGGCTGTCACAAGGAACAGGGGTGCCAGGAATGCAAAATATCCTACAATGGATAGAACAGTCTATGCTATGTCAACAGCACCCCCACTGACAAACACTACATAACAAACTGGCCCTTGTATACAGCTCCAGGGCTACAGAAGCAAGAGGCAATAGAAAAGATCATTTTAAGCTCACTGCTTTCGAAGCCTTACCTTATGAATCTTGAGCTTTTGTGAAGCACCTGCCAGGCAACCATATGGCCCAAGCCTGTTCCTCAACCTCAACATCTAGATTAATAATCTCCAAGGCATGGACAGGAGCCAGGCTCAGGCCCACAGGCTATTTGTCCAACAAGACACTTGGCTGCATCCTGGTCCAGGCAATGGGCAGACATAGGGCTATGCCAGCTGATTCTTGGACTAAGCACTTGAGAAATGTTAAGCAAGTCTCAGAAGGAAGGAGACTGTGGTCATTGCTCATTGTAGCTGTCATCAGCTCAGTTCTGTAGCGTCAAGCCCTCTGCTGAACATGGAGAAGATGGCAAGTCAGGTCGTGGGAAAACCATTCTTAGCGTTTGTGGGCTCTGAGGAAATATCTGCATTCTGGCACTTCCCCTCTCTCTCTCTGTCCTCAAACATATGCCCCTCAGTAAAGGCTCCAACTCAGGTCCCCAGGCCTCCTTTCTAAAAAAGGCTAATATTTATGAAATAAGTAAAGAGCGGTGTAGTCAAAAACCAACAATTAAGTCTATGTTGCAAGGCAACCTTTATATTATAGCTTAGCAGCATATGTCTGTTTTTCACTAATGCAATAAACCATTGATCTTCTGAACACTAAAACACTGCTCTTCCAATTTTCCCATCTCTGTCCCTTTCCTATAGAGCCTAAACATCTGGCCAGGAAAAGTATGATCGAAGAGTAAATCTAATTCATGAGGCACTTGATTTACTCGGTGATAAGCTTAAAGACTTCAATCTAGAACAGGATAAGGAAAGCAAGACTATTTATAGAGTCAGCGGTGATCTCCTTAATGATTGTATCCTTGTTCCCCTAGATCTCTTTGACAATTCTATAGGAAGCTATAAAGGAAGAGTGAATGGGTTGTTACAAGGCCTTAATACTTAGAGATATTAAACTGAATTATGTTCAAGAGCCAAAACCCTGAGATGGTGTGGTGTTTGTGGGAGCCTGGAAGGGTAGTAATGTATGACTATCAGACAGGATCAAAACATAAAACAATAGTGATGGCACCAATAAAGTAATCTCAAAGAAATAGTTATTGTTACGGAAAGGAGTATAAAAAAAAAGGCAGGTAAGAAACAAACTGTTAGGAGAATGGCAGACAGGGGAATAACGATTCTTGGCTCCTGATACTTTAACTGAAACTGAGAGATTTATTAAACAAACTTAGGATGAAGTCTTTTTTATTTTTAAAGGAGCTGTCATCAAGTTTTTACATACTTAAAAGTCGGCTACTCTCCAAAAGAGAAAAAATTAGTTAAACAATTTACATTAAAAATAGATAGGTCTGGCCCTAGCCGGTTTGGCTGTGGATAGAGCATCGGCCTGGAATTGACAGGTTCAATTCCAGTCAAGGGCACCAACCTTGGTTGCAGGCTCCTCCCTGTCCCAGGCCTTGGTTGTGTGTTTTGTGTGAGGCATGATCGATGTGTTTCGAGGAGGCAACCAATCAATTGTTTCTCTCACATCGACATTTCTGTCTTTCCCTCTCTCTTCCACTCTCTCTAAAAATCAATGGAAAAATATCCTCGGGTGAGGATTTTAAAAAAATAAATAGATAATTCTGGCCCTGGCCAGGTGGCTCAGTTGATTGGAGCATCATCCCATACACCAAAAGGTTGCATGTTCAATCCCTGGACAAGGCACACATGGCAGGCAACCAATCAATGTTTCTTTCTCTTCTCTTCCTCTCTTCTCTCTCCCCACTTCCTCTCTCTCTAAAAAAAAATCAATAAACATATCCTCAGGTAAGAATTAAAAAAATAAATAAACAGACTGATAGGTCTGGCAGTTATAGCGAAAGGCAGATTTAGCTAATGTAGACAACCCTCTACCTCATCTTCAATTCACAAACACTGAAAAATGCCAGATAAAATGCAGCATATTTGAAACTGCATAGCTCATTATGAGCTATTACTTCACATTCATTTGGACAGCTATTATCAAAACAACAGAAAATAAGTGTTGGTAAGGATGCAGAGAAATTAGAACCCTTTTGCATTGCTGGTAGATATGTAAAATATATGGTGATTTCTTTAAAAATTAAACACAGACTAGCATATGATCCAACAATTCCAACTCTGGGTATATACCAAAAAAAAGTGAAATCAGGGACACAAATGGATATTTATATACACATGTTCATAGCAGCATTAATCACAATCACCCAAAAGCAGAAGCAACCTAAGCGCCCATCATCAAATGAACAGATAGATAAAGTGTGGTATATACATACAATGGAATATTATCCAGTCTTAAAAAGGAAGGAACCCAGCCAGTGTGGCTTAGTAGTTGAGTGTCGACCTATAAACCAGGAGGTCACAGGTGGATTCCCGGTCAGGGCACATGCCTGGGTTATGGGCTCAATCACCCATGTGGGGTGTGCAGGAAGCAGCTGATTATGATTCCCTCTCATCATTGATGTTTCTCTCTCTCTCTCTCCCCCTCTCTTCCTCTCTGAAATCAATAAAAATATATTTTTTTAAGAAAGGAAATTCAAACACTTTCCACAACATGGATGAACCTTGAAGTCATTATGCTAAGTAAAATAAGCTAGTCACAAAAGGACAAATACTATATGATACTACTCAGTATTCAAACTCAGGAGGGTTATCTGGGTTGCAGAGGTCCCCTCTGAGGAGCAAGGGGTCCCAGGCCCACATCAGACACCCCAGCTTAGGGTTCCAGTGCCAGGAAGAGAAGTCCCCATAACTTCTGGCTGTTAAAGCCAGTGGGGTTTGTGGCTGAGAGAGACAGAGGGCTGCTGGAGACTCAGGTGTTCCTCTTCAACAACCCACATATAAACTTATTTGGACTCCCTCTGAACTGCAGTGCTGGGGCAGCAGCTCAAAAGGCACCCAGGACATCCAGGGAGGCACTGAACTATCTGGCATCAGGGTCAGCATGGGGTGCTATATATGAGTTTCTATGAACCTGGCTATGGCTGTTAGCCCACCATGGTGATTCCCTAAAACCCCACCCCACCCAACTTGCTGGGCCAACCCAAGCTGTTTCTAGTGGTTTTTCCATGCAAATGGTTTATTTTCAGACTGTTCTAAAATCTCTCAAACAAGCAGCATCTGGCCTCGGCATGCCCTGTACCTCCTGTTAAGTGGCCCTAGGCCTGGCACTCATAGCAGCCAGCCTTAGTTCACAACTTGGCTTCTTCTGGGCATCTCCAAGCCCAGCACAAGTAGCAGCCAACTGCAGATTGCTTTGTAGCTCATGCAGGGTGGCCTTGGATAGGGCACAGATGGTGGCTGACCTTGACCTGCACCTCCTGAAATGTCCCAGAGCCATGGCAGACAGCTGCAGATCACGTTGAAGCACCACCCAACCACCTCCACAAGCAACACACTCAAGGGGAAGACTCAGCGGGCACCAGAGCCCTGCTGAAGTAAGTTCTGCTCTGTGGAGTGGGCCCCAGAATAGCTGATTCTCCACAGTGGTCACAGCCAGTCCTCACAGCCAATCAACCTGAGGGTAAATCCCTCCCATTGAGGTGCCAACAGCAATCATCGCTCAACTACAACAGGAGGGTGCACACAGCCCACACAGGAGTGCACAACTGGAGTGCCCAGCTCAGGGGAATGGAGAGGCTGTGACACTGGATGCTACAGGACACCTACTACATAAGATTAGAACTCTTAGGGAAAAATATTTTCATTATTACTCCTTATTGTAAAAATCTTTCTTGTGTTCTTTATACCTGGATGAAATAATTTTTGAGACTGCTAAAACCAACAAATATAAGCTGCATTTATTGTGTAAAAATTAAGAATGGTTCAGGCTATATAAAGGTAGTTGGATGTAAAATGTGCTAAATCTCAGCTTCTAGAAGAGTTGATTTTGAACTCAATCACCCTTTGAGAGAAGACATACCAGCTCGCATAATTTCATCAACCAGGAGAATGTTCGCAGCAATCACTGTGCTGAAGAAAAAGATGACAGGGTGAGTAAAACCTCCAACTCACTCTTATCTTTTCTCCATAGCAATCTGCAATTACTAAAGGTACTTTGTTTTTCAATGATGTTGGTGTGAGATTTTCTGAGACACAGCTATTATAAATACAAACATTACCCTTGTATTATAAATTCAATTCTTTTGCTAATAAAGTGGAAGCCTGATTGTATTTTCCAGCAAAACTGACCTCATTTTTAGCACATTATTTGATTTTCCCACTGTGCATGGGTACTATTTCAGTAAAGTCATTTCTTTCCCTTTCCCCTCAAATAAACAGAAAGATTAACATTTCCTATAACTTACATTGCTAGAACTAAAATGTTACAGGGACTATAAAATGGCAGAAGCCAGTCTTAATAACTGAATACCATGCCTTTTCATACACTTAGCCATTTTTCCAATGCAGGATGACAAAAATAATAGAAAAAATTTAATGTTATCAATTATGTCCCCAAAAGTCTTTCTTTTATTAATACAAACTTACCAAGAGTGAAGAAGTTGTTTTTTCACACAATAATTATCCCAAACTCCTGCATCTGCAGCTACCATTGGCTCACCTGCAAAGTAAAAACAAGCTATTTTAATACTATAATCTACACTAATAAAAGAGAAAAATGGTAATTAGCGTACGACCGCTACCCTTCCCATTGGCTAATCAGCATATCCTTATGCAAATCAACTGCCAACTAAGATGGCGGTTAACCACCAACAAAAATGGCGGCTAATTTGCATACGCCCAGGCGAAAGGGGAAGGACTGAAGAATGGTGATCGGCAACCCAGGCGGCAGGCAAGAACTAGGGGGTGGGCAAAGGCCGCCTTTCCCCACCCCACAGCCGGTGATCGCCATTGGAAAGCCGGGCAGCAAACCCGACCCCAGGGGCTGGGGTTGCCGGCTGGCCTGTGCCGAGCAATGGTGGCGACCGGAGGCATGAGGGCTGGGGCGCAGGCCAGGCGGCAACCCCAGACCCCCCGGGGGCCGGGGTTGTCGGCTGGCCTGTGCCCAGGATCCCCATGGCATCGGAGGGCAGGAGGGCCCAGGTGCAGGCCAGGCGGCAACCCCGGACCCCACTGGGGCCGGGGGTGTCAGACATCCTTCTGGGAAGAAAAAGATGACAGGGTGAGTAAAACCTCCAACTCACTCTTATCTTTTCTCCATAGCAATCTGCAATTACTAAAGGTACTTTGTTTTTCAATGATGTTGGTGTAAGATTTTCTGAGACACAGCTATTATAAATACAAACATTACCCTTGTATTATAAATTCAATTCTTTTGCTAATAAAGTGGAAGCCTGATTGTATTTTCCAGCAAAACTGACCTCATTTTTAGCACATTATTTGATTTTCCCACTGTGCATGGGTACTATTTCAGTAAAGTCATTTCTTTCCCTTTCCCCTCAAATAAACAGAAAGATTAACATTTCCTATAACTTACATTGCTAGAACTAAAATGTTACAGGGACTATAAAATGGCAGAAGCCAGTCTTAATAACTGAATACCATGCCTTTTCATACACTTAGCCATTTTTCCAATGCAGGATGACAAAAATAATAGAAAAAATTTAATGTTATCAATTATGTCCCCAAAAGTCTTTCTTTTATTAATACAAACTTACCAAGAGTGAAGAAGTTGTTTTTTCACACAATAATTATCCCAAACTCCTGCATCTGCAGCTACCATTGGCTCACCTGCAAAGTAAAAACAAGCTATTTTAATACTATAATCTATAATAATAAAAGCATAATATGCTAATTAGACCGGATGTCCTTCCCGACGACCTTCCGGGGGCTGAGGCAGAGGTGGCCACCACGGCGGCAGGGGCCAAGCCCCTTGCACGAATTCCATGCATCGGGCCTCTAGTGTTAATATATTAACATTTGTTGTATATTCTAACAATATTTAATATACCACCAAAACTGCTATTGTCACAGTAACCAATGACCTCCATGTTGTCAAATCCACTGGTCGATTCTCAGGCCTCATCTATCAGCAGCACTTAACAGTATAGGATGTTAACACACCTGATCATACCCTCCTGACTGTTCTTCCTCCACTTGTCTTCTAGGACGGCAAACTTGCCTGTTTTTTCTTTTGCACTAGTGGCTCCTTTTCTGTCTGCTTTGCTGCTTCTTCCTCTTCTTCCCTGAGCTCTTACTGTTGGAGTACCTAAAAGCTCAGACCTGGATTCTTCTCTTCTCTCTACACTAACTTAGATGATCTCATCCAGTCTCTACTTAAACCATATACACTCCGATGACTCTCAAGCTTTCATCTCCAACCCAGACCTCTTTCTTGAGCTCCAGACTCATACATCCAACCGTCTATTTTACTTGGAAATCTACAGATACTTCACACTTAACTCTGAAAAACTTAATACTGGTCACCACCACCCACTACAACCTGCTCTGCCCACAGTCTTCTCCAATGGCAATCCCGACCTTCTAGTTGTTGTTCAGTTAACTCCTCTGCACAGAGTAGCCAGTGATCCTTTTAAACATAATTAGGCCATGTCACACCTCTGCTCTAAATTGCTCCCTATTCCACTACAGTAAAAATCCGGGTCCTTAGACTGGCCTATATGCCCCTACATGACTTTGTACTACCTCCCCAATCTCCTTCCTCCTCCTCTAAAATATCAGACAATGATTTTTTCCACTGGCCAGTCCCTCTGCCTATGATACTCCTTCCTCAGAGCCCCACACGGCTACATTCCTCACTTTTTTTTCTCAACAGACATATTCTCATTGATGACCATCCTCTTTAAATTGAAACCCCCTCCCAACCCTCCTGTGCTAACATTCACAATCATCCTATATTGTTATTTTATTTTTTTCATAGAATTTATTACTCTTAAAAAATGCTAAAAATAACTTACGTATGAAGTTTATTTTTTACTGTCTATCCTTGCCCACTACAACATAAGCTCACAAGAACAAGGACTTTTGTCTGTTTTGCTCTGTGTGAATTCCAAGAGTCAAATAACAAGCACTCAATGACTATTTCTTAAATGAATGAATAATTTAAAAAGTTCAAAAGTAAACTAAAAGGCACCCAAAATTTAAATATTAAAATCATCCAAACTTCCACCCCCTTACTAAGTTCTGGGTCACTATAGTATAACATCTTTCTTTATTAAGCAGCTAATTTTTCTTCATTTTCTTACCTGTATTCAAATCAATACCAACAGGTTGTTCTGATTCTAAATGCTCAGCCTGAACTTTTACTAGTGTTTCCTGAGGGTCATAACCAGAATTCTGAGCAAGAACCTGGAGAAATAAAAATAACAATAAATGTATGCGTGGAATACCTTCACATATATATGTAGATATCATATATTTTTTAAAAAGGCACTGCTCTCTAGTCTTGGGAAAATATATTCACAATATAATAATCAACTCCTTTTGAGGAATTTCATTCTTAATCTAAATCAAATGATTATTTTATATATCTAGCATTTTTATATTTACTTAAATATTTTCCCTATGTACAGCACACTAAATTCTGAGTAGGGTATTAGAGTTCCCCCATCCCCACCCCAATAAATTAATTTCCCTCTTTGCAAAAGATTTTAAAAACAAAAGACATGAAAGGAAGTAGAATGGTATTCTTGTTTCCTCTAGTTCTTCTAGCCACATGTCTTCCAGTTTTTCCTGGGCACTTACAAAAGGAAGCCTGCATATTTGCAGCATCTTTGTGTTCCTCATCAACAAGAGGAGAGTCATGACCTGTGGCAACAGGGATGGAGATACCTGCAGTCCAACCCAGGTTTACTGCAAGTGGTCCCAAACCAACAGTTGATGAGTAAAAAGGTATGACCAATGTATACTAGGTTTACCAATTTGCTTCAACTAAAGGATCATTATTTATTGACTTTGCTGCTTTGGGGAAAGAAAACCTTAGATTTCTGATTCACAAAGATTCCACAAATTATGAATAATTTTAAAGCAATTATCAAACAGACTTTGCTAGCATTGTTAGTAATGTTGTAATTCATGGTAACAGCATATTTGAAAGTTTTTCTGTGCTTCTAAGTGGTTTATAACCAGGTTAAGACAAAAGCAAAGGGATGTTAGTTCTCTGTCCTACTGATACATGAAAAAATATTTGGTGTCTCTCCTTTTCTAAGGAATTATAATGAAAATGGAATGCAAGGTCATATTTGGGAGTGCTAAACATCCTGAAGTTCTCACTTTGCACAATTTAAAGTGATAATACTTTGGATACCATCAACAAAATAAAGGTCTACTCTAAAATCTAATTAAATCTTAAATTGTAAACTTTTTCATTATGATTAGTTAATCAAGCAGCATTTTTGAAGGAAATTTTTGGAATTACTTCAACTTTTGGAACTCAGAGAACATCAGTAAAGCAAGGGGGTAATTTGGCTATTTCATTAAACTCCTATAAGGATTCTGAGCTGTTATTCCAAAAGTTTCCCTGCTTTAGCTATAAAAACATCTTAGACAAAACTGTGAGTAAATGCAAATAAATATGTCTGCTGTTAGATAATATATGCAAATTATAATGAAACGCCTTATGTCTAACCAGTTGTTCTTTGGCCATTAGGATAGTTGTACCTTAGGAATAATGAGTAAGGCATCAGCAAAAGCTTGGACTCCAAGGCGAGCTCTTCCTTTTATACTGTGCTTGTACTTCATAAGAGCTTCAGCTATTGCCACTTCAACTGCACCAGCTCCTGGAACCACACAACCTATTGGAAGCGAAAAAAATTGACAAGACATGCCATACAGAAAAAGAAAACAGAAAAAGGCAACTAGCTATTCAAGTGTGCTTTATTATCTTGTCTATTTCTAAAATATATATAAATATATACAGAAGTAAAATAAGTTGCACAGCTCAGTGATTACTCAGATGTCTTTTTACCATTATTTCATATCTATCTTTTTGTTTACCAGATAAATCTGGCCTATTTTTATAAAATTTATTACTCTATTTTTGAGATATAATTCACATACCATAAAATTCAGCTTTTTAAAGTTATACTTTTCAGTAGTTTTTAGTATATTCACATGAATGTGCAACCATCACCCCTATCTTATTCCAGAACATTTAAAAAAACAACAACAACAACAACCCTGTATCCATTCACAACCAGTCTCTATTTCCCCTTTGCCCAGCCCCTGGCCACCACTAATTTACTCTTTGTCTGTATGTCTTTGCTTTTCCTGGATATTTCGTATAAGTGGAATCACATAATACATAGCCTTTTGTGTCTAGACTCTTTTACTTAGCATAATGTTTTCAAGGTCGTCATGTTGTACCATATATCAGTATTTATTCTTTTTTGTGGTTAAATAACACTCCATTGTATGGGTATACCATTTTTGTTTATACATTCATTAACTAATGGATATTTGAATTGATTCCACTATTTGGTTATTATGAAAATGCTGCTGTGAACATTCAGTTACAAGTTTTTTGGGTGGATATGTTTTCAACTCTCTTGTGTATATACCTAAGAGTTGATTTGCTGGTTCACACAGTAACTCTGTGTTTAACTTTTTGAGGAGCTGCCTAACTGTTCCCCATGAGCAACTGTATATGAGGGTTCCAACATTTATTATTGTCCAGGTCTTTGACCATAGCCATCCTAACATGAAATGGTATCTCTTTGTAGTTTTTATTTTTATTTCCTTAATGACTAATGATGTTGAGCATCTTTTCATGTGCTTATTATTCTATTTTAAACGTGTGTTTTTATTGAATTATTTATCCTAACTCCTTTCAAAAGGTAGCTGGTTATAAATTATCATACACACACACACACACACACACACACACACACACACATATCTACACTAATAAAAGAGAAACATGGTAATTAGCGTACAACCGCTACCCTTTTCATTGGCTAATCAGTGAGTATAAAGCGCCCCAACTCCCCAATCAGCCCTGCTCTGAGCCTGACCAGGGGCTGCACTTAGGGATTGGGCCTGCCCTCTGCCACCCGGGAGCAGGCCTAAGCCAGCAGGTCGTTATCTCCCGAGGGGTCCCAGACTGCGAGAGGGCACAGGCCGGGCTGGGGGCCCCCCCTCCCCCGCCCCCCGAGTGCACAAATTTTTGTGCACCAGGCTTCTAGTATATGTATAAAAGCCTAAGTGACCAAACAACCAAATGACCAACCGATCACTATGATGCACACTGACCACCAGGGGGCAGATGCTCAACACAGGAGCTACCCCCTGTTGATCAGTGTGCTCCCACAGCAGGAACACCACTCAGCTGACCTACGGGCACCAGATGCCGGGCTCACAGCTGGCAAGCATGGCTGTGGCAGCACGAGCCTCTCCTGCCTCCACAGCAGCGCTCCTGAATGGTGGCAGTGGTGGTGGCAGGCACAGTGGGGCCAGGATGAGCAGGAACAGCGCAGTGCCCGGCCCAGGATCAGGCTCCTCCCTGGCCGCCTGTCGCTTTGCGCACTACTACATCCCCCGAGAGGTCCCAGATTGCAAGAGGGTGCAGGCCAGGCTAAGGGACGCCACCAATGCACGAATCTGTGCACCAGGCCTCTAGTTAAATAATAGCTAATATTCTTCCCGAATCTTTCTTTTTTATTTTTTTATTTTTTTCACTTACAGTTTAGATTCAATGTTATTTTGTATTAGTGTCAGGTGTCTAGCATAGTGGTTAGACAATGATAAACTTTACACTGCACCTGAGGTAATGAAATTCGTTCTAAGCAGTAAAAGCTTCTTATGGTTTTAAAAATTAAAAAATGATAATACAGCATTAAATTAAGTGCTTTTCATTTCATAAATAGAAGATAATTAAAATGGCAACATACTATTAACAATATTCCAAAGGGAAAAACCGTCACAACCCAAACTATAAATTGCCCAAAGTAAAATGAAATAATAGTTATCATTAATATATTTTAAGATAGTATACATACCAGATAGATTTATTACCACTTTAAAAATATGAGAGTTTCATATCCATCACACAAAAAACAACTTACCATCTTCAATGGCATTTCGAATGGCACGAAGTCCATCCCTTACAGCATCCTTGATTTGTGTGAGAGTATGCTTATTTGGTCCCTTAACCAACAAGGTGACAGAGCGAGGGTTAACACAGTCCTCAACAAAAGTGAACTTTTCTTCACCCTAAAGGATAATACAAGAAGATATAACTTTAATATGTAATGTCATTATGTCAATCTTCTTGTGAATTTTTCTTGTCAAACATAACTAAATATATGTTAAAAGCAGATAAGTTATATTTAAACTCTTAATATTTAGGTAAATAAATTATAAAATCTATCCTGTGTATTATTCAGACTTCAAAATGTAAAACCTGAATTAAAAGTTTCAATATTTAAAAAAGGAGGTAGTTTACTGTTTACTTTCTAACCACTGCCCCCAAAGATACTCACTAATGCATATTCGTGTACAATACCAGCATGTCCCAAGCAATCTACACTGAGGTCTTCAAGAGAATTCAAAGCTATTCCACCACAAGCAAGAGTGAGTCTGAAATTACATGTATGTCAACATAGCTTTGGTTATGGAAAACATAAAGACTAATTTCTTAAAGGTGAAAAGATATCTAACATGGAAGACTTCATTGTCACTGTATTATATTGCTTCTAAATCTGTTTTAACGAAATAAATAAATAAATAAATAAATAAATAAATAAATAAATAAAATCTGTTTTAAGAAGAAGAAAACTGCCCAGCCAGTCTGGGTTGAGTGTTGACCTATGAGCCAGGAAGTCACGTTTTGATTCCTGGTCAGGGCAGCTGATCAATGATTCTCTCATCTTCATTGATGTTTCTATCTCTCTCCTCTCCCTTCCTCTCTGAAATCAATAAAAAAAATTTTTTTTAAAGATGAAAACCTTTCTTATATTTCAACAAAGTTTTGAGGTAGGTTAATCTTGATTTTTGACAATTACATTATTTACTGAAATCAGAAACAAAATTTGAAATTTGTACACTACTATTTTGCTCAACAATGTTTGCATATAAGCTAAAAGGAAGATATGGGATAATTTCAAATTAATCTGTTAATAAACTTACCTTTCCATATTTCTTCTTTTTGCTCTACGAAGAGCTACTATATCATGTTTTGCAAGTGCATCTAAGGACAATGGATCAATTCCCTATAATCAAATTAGCACAAAAGTTACAAGCATGTTTTAAGCTAGTGGTCCTAAAACTTTCTGATCTCATCACTGCTTCACACTCTTAAAAATTCTTAAGCCCCTAACAAAATAATCTGATGAACAGTAATAGATCCAGAGACATAGAAGGAAGCATGGAACAGACTGTTGAACCTCAGAGGGAAGGTGTGGGAGGGGTGGGTGGGAAGAGATGCATAACCCGTGGACACAGACAATAGGGTGGTGAAGGCCTGGAGTGGGGAGTGGGGGTGGGCTAGAGGAGGTCAATGGGGGACAAATGTAATACTTCCAACAATAAAAATTTTAAAAAGATAAAAAATAAAAAGCCCCAATGGAAACAGAGAGAGGTGCTGGGTCAGGGAGCAGCAGGGGCATGCAGCTAGAGCCCCAATGGTATGGCTCAGTGGTTGACTGTCAACCTATGAACCAGGAGATAATGGTTCAATTCCCAGTCAGGGCACATGCCCGGGTTTCGGGTTTCGATCATTGATTCTCTCCCATCACTGATATTTCTATATCTCTCTCCCCCTTCCTCTCTGAAATCTATAAAAATACATATTTTTTAATTATTAAGAGCCCAAAGCACTTTTATGTAATCTGTACCTGTAATATTTATCATATCATTAAAATTGAGGAATTTTAAAATATTTATTAATCTATTTAATATAATAAGAAACCATTTATGTTAACATAAATAACATTTTTTAATAAAAATTTACTCTAGTTTCCTAAACAAACAAAAAATACAGTGAGGGTGAGACACTGTTTTAGATTTTTATAAATCTTTTTAATGTCTGTTATATATGTTTTTTATTTTTTCTATTGATTTTTTCTTTAAGAGGGAGAGGGAGAGGGAGAGGGAGAAGGAGAGGGGAAGGGGGAGGGGGAGGGGGAGGGAAGCATGGATATGAGAGAGACATCAATCAGTTGCCTCCTGTACACACCCCTACTGGGGATTGAGCCTGTAGCCTAGGCATGTGTCCTGACCAAGAATCTAACCAGCAAACTTCCTTGCAGGGGATGATGCTCAACCAACTGAGCCACACTGGCCAGGGCTTTAATGTCTGTCTAAATAGAAGACAGCTGGATTCTCCTATCTGCTTCTGCATTCAATTTGGTGCAATATGTTGTTTTGTCTAAAGTATAAGAAGAAAACCTGGCCTCACAGAGACATATATTAGAAAAGAGAGGAAGAAGTGTGTGGGGGAGAGACCAAGATGGCGGCATAGGTAAACATATTTTAATAGCCTTTTCAGATAAACGTGGACATTCTTCTTTGATACTATACCAAAACTCAGTAAGTGGTCAGTTTCAATGTGGAATATGGAACCATATCAATGAACTCTGCATACTCTGCAACATTGAAATCCATTTGTCTATCTTGCACTTTGAATTGATTGTTAGGCATTTAGAAAATATTGGTTCACTAAGTTAGGCAGAGCTTCCAAATGCTGACATATTCATGGTAATACAATATCAAATATGTCACCTTTGCTAATATCATCACAAATGTTATCAGAAAAGCCTTTTAAACATAGGAAAGCTGTCAAGTTCACAGTGGCAGATACAGGTTTTCCAAAATTCTAATTTTTGTTTGAAGGCTCAAATGTTATCACTGGAAACAAATACCGTCAGTTGTTTTCCTTCAAGTGGCAGGATTGCTGCATTCATTTCTTAGAAGAAACTACCAAGCACCCATGTCTAAATAAATATAGTTTGTCAGTCATCCTTTCAAGTAAAAATGCATTGCATGATTCTCAATTACACAAGAGCTTTCCTTCGACACAACCATATTTCGATATGCCACAAAAGTGTTTTGTGCATACTTCATATTTTGTCACACAGAATTATTTAAGGATCAACATTTAATAAAATTAATAAGCTTTACTACTTCATAAAGGCATTCTTAAATGAACTCCCTTTTTTTTAAACTGCCAGTGTGTGGTAGTATGGCAATAAAGCGTATGATGACTACCAGTATAGTTTGGTGCTACTGCTTTGATTTGTGCTAAGGCATCAGCAGTTTTGCATCATCATTGCAAATGTCAACACAATATAAAAAGCATTATTACTAATATTATGAAAATAGTTTTGTCCTCACCATCTCCCTGAAATGGTCTTAGGGATTCCTTCACGTCCACAGACCACACTTTGAGAAACACTAAAGAACATTTACAAATAGTTAAAATCTAAACATTTTTTCTCACCTTTTGATTAATAACAACAAATCCTTTGTTGGAATGAGCACAGACTTTTTCTTTCAGGTCTATTATTTTTTGTACTCTATCATCAATAAATTTTCTTTCAGCTTTTACCAATTTCTCTTTTTCTTGAGCAGTCTTATAAAAGAAACCAGAGCTCACCTCTCTAAAAAATTAATAAAAACAAGCTAGTAAAGGCAGTGGGGAGAAGAGGAAAAGGTAGGAGTTTACACTAAACAGTGGGAGGAAAGAAAGAGATTAAAAAACACTTTTAGAAAAAACAGTTTCAAATGTTATAAAGAGTAAATGACATACATACGTTTTTTCATATTCTAGTGATACATTGCAAATAAGGATATATGCATCTTCTACTCGCTTCTTCATTTCTGGGTGACGGGCACCATGATCCAAAACTAATCCTCTGATTAACCTATTAAAAATATGTAATGTTTCTTACCTTCTTTGAATATACACTCTAAAATTTGATATAAAATTAGAATTATACTTTTTTAAAGATATTTTTATTTATTTCTGAGAGGAAGGGAGAGCGAGATAGAAACATCAATGATGAGAGAGAATCATTGATCGGCTACCTCCTGCAAGCCCCCAACCGGAGACCAAGCCCACAACCCGGGTACATGCCCTTGGCTGAAATCAAACCTGGGACCCTTCAGTCCACAGGCCAACGCTCTAGCCACTGAGCAAAACCAGCTAGGGCTAGAATTATACTCTTAAAGGTGTAACAGAACTTCTAGGGCATACACCGTTTCCTTACGCCAACTTTAATCCTAACACACAATTAGTAAAATTGGAAAAGATAATCTACTTTACACACTGTGACTGTTAAGTCACAATGAAATCAACCCAGAATTATCCTCTAAATTATGTGGCTCAAACATATGACACAGCTGATCAAGTAATGAAAGGTAGGCACACAATGAGCTTCTAAGGAACATTTATTTGTTCAAAATAATTATATGGAACAACTGAAAATTGTTAATCTAAATGTCCAACAATAGAGTACTATTCAGCAAATAATGGCCCAGATATTTCAGTCATAAAAACTATGCAATAACATGGAAAAATATTTACAGGGATGGCTGATAAACACAGAGTGACAAATTGCATATAAAACATGATTATAACTGTTCTTTAAAAAAAATAAGCACTTAGGCATTGAAAAGAAAAAAAAAATGAAAGAAAATTAAAGAGTAGGCGCTTATGCTTGAGTGGTTAGGAACACAGATCATGTTGAGGGGTCTTTTTTCCTGTTTTCTAAATGTTCCTTCAAGAGTAAATATCTTTGTAACTCTTCAAAATTCATTTATGCCCAATTAGGGAATGGCATTTCTACTGAATCTTTTATAACCAATATTTGTTATACATTAAAGATATAATTTTTTGAATAGTTAAATATAAGGAAGTTTTCAGTTTTAGTCTAACTAGATTACTCTAACTCCTAACTTAACGTGAAGATATTTTAATTAGGAAGAAACAAACTACATGTTCAATATTCTTCACTCTTCAAACATCCTTTACTGTTCCCCCCACCTCACTCTCAGCAAATGTCCTTGCTTCTTCAAGAAAAAAAGAAACACTGTCCCATCACTACCTCTTATGAATCCACCAGCACTTGAACCCGAACCTCCTATGATTACGAATGATCTGTCCTTGCTCTTCTCTAAGGTTAACTCCTCCACTTGTGTACTGTATTCCTTTCCCCTCTCTGTTCCTGCATTGTCCCCTATTCCCTTACACTAAGTCTTTCTGCCTAAAGGAGCATTCTCATCAGGATACTAATGTGCCATAATTCCCATCTTTAAAACAAAGGATTCTTTGGGCCCGGCTGGCACGGCTCAGTGGTTGAGCATCGACCTGTGAACCAGGAGGTCACAGTTCAATTCCCCGTCAGGGCACATGCCCACGTTGCGGGTTTCCGGGCTCTGTCCCCAGTAGGGGGTGTGCAGGAGGCAGCCGATCAATGATTCTCTCTCATCACTGATGTTTCTATCTCTCTCTCCCTCTCCCTTCCTCTCTGAAATCAATAAAAATATATATTTTTTAAAGGAATCTTTGGGTTGAAGCCCCATTCCCATGTTCTCTTCTAGCTACTACCCTATTTCTCTCCACCCTTTTGTGGATAAACTCCTCTGAGTTGTCTACATTTGCATCCTCACTTCTTCCCAAACCATTCTCTTGAGCCCACTTCAATCTGACTTTCATGTCCACCCCTTTACTGAATGAACTTTCATTAAAGTTACCAAAAAACTAAATTTTTCCCAAATCTAATAGTCAATTCTCAGTTCACAACAATTTGCTCAAAATTTCAGCAGCATATGACATAGCTTATTATTCTCTCCTTCTTGAAATACTTTCTTCTCTTACTAGTAGTTTCTGGGACACTACCCTCTCTTGGTTTTCCTCCTATCACACTGGCCACCCCTTCTCAGTTTCCTTTGCTGAATGCTCCTTATCGTCTCAATTCCAAATACTGGAGTGTACCAAAGTTCCCAATCCTTAAATTTCTGCTTTTCTTCATCTATATTTACTTCCCAGATGATCTCATCAACTCTTGCAGCTTTAGGTCATCCGTACACTGATGACTTCCAAACATGTATTTCCAGTCCAGACCACTATGTGCACTCCAGAACATTTCTCCAACTTTTACTCAACCACTAATAGGCATCTAAAAATACAACATTCCCCAAACTGAACTCCTGATTTATTTCCCCAAACCTGCTCCTCCCAGTCTTCTCCATGACACCTCCAGTTTTCCAGCTGCTCATGCAAAAACCCAAGAGACATCCTGACTCCTCTGTTCCTGCCACATTCTATGTCAAATCACCAAGAAGTCCTCTTGCTCCTTCTAAGTATACCCTGATCTAAACCATTTTCATTTCTCACCTATTAGCACAACAGATTCCTAACTGGTCTCCTACTTTTGCCCTTACACCTCCCACCCCACTCCAGTGTATTCTCCACATAACAACCACAGAGCTCCCTCTGAAATATAAATCAAAAACTGGTTGCCCTCAACAATAGTAAACTAATTTGGACCAACACCAATACCAAAAACAATGTTGGGTTAAAAACAAGAAAACCTTTAAATGCTAGAAAGCTATAAGATAATAAAGAGTCACAAAATAATTTTCTTTTCAAAACTGAAAGGAAAACCAGAACTCTAAGAGGTAAGTAGAGAACTGTGGGATCTCCTACTGCAAAGTCATTTGACAATTCAGGCAAATCTGAACTTTGGTTTCAATGACCTCACAATGAGAGGGGGCAGAATTAAAAGTTCAAAGTTCATCCAAGGTACAGGGTCTAATAGAAGGCCCTCTTCACATTAAGTGGGAACCTCAATAGGCTATATACTCAGGGCATAAACCAGAAGGATGAACTAAAAGCAAGCAGCCCTCACATGAATTTGCAGTTAGAATTCACAACTGGATATTCCCAAAAAGCCTCAGATGTGGATGTAATTTAGTATCTGGGCTCCTTACAGCAGCAAATTCAAAATTCTCTGCAGAAAAGCACCTTCATCCTAGGTCTCAAATTATTTCTACAAATACTTTTTTCAAACATAATGAGTAGCACATATAGAAATAAAGTATGATGTGTGAGAAACAGCAAAATACAATAAACACCATAAATAGACAAGCCAGACTTTAAATAACGTAATTATCAGACATGGACTATACAGTGTGGGGCAAAAGTAGGTTTAAAGTTGTGAGTATGCAAAAACAGTTTATTCTTGCATTATTATTTATTAATATTGTATTATTTACTTGTTTTACAACTGTAAACCTACTTTTGTCCACCCCTGTATGTTTAAAGAAATAAAATGTAAGTTTGGGAAGATATGCAAGGAATAGGAAACCATAAATAGTGACATGGCAAATTTAAAAAACAACCAAACAGAACTTCTATAAATAAGTAAAGATATATATACATATTTTAAAAATAAAGTATTTACTGATGAATTATGATATCTGGACTGGCTTCAGAATAATCCAAGTTTAGGGCAGGGGAAAGAGAAAATGAGTCTATAAGGGTTTTTTTAGCCATCATCTGAAAATAGATAAAGATGAGTGACAGATATGTCACTATTCTATTCTACTTTTATATATGTTTAGAATTTTCCATGATAGAACATTTAAAATTAGTTAAGTCCCAAATCAACAAGATGCCATATACTCTGAGTATATACATACTCAGACAATGTCAATTGCATGGCCCCTCTTACCTCATCATCTGCTACAACTTTTTCCTCTGATTCTGCTCTAGGCACAAAGGAACACACAAGCACATTTCTGCCTCGGGGCCTTTTCAACTATTATTCCCTCTGCCTAGAATACTCTACTTCCAGATATTCAGAGACCTCCTTAGTTCTCTAGTTTAGTTTCATGTCGCTCTAAAATCACACTTTTTCTCACACACACAGTTACTCTAGCATTTAATATCACTTATTTGTTTACTATCTCCAACTAGAAATGTAAGCTTCTTGGAGAAAGAAACTGGCTCTGGTAAGTATCCAATTAATATATGTCGAATGAATAACCAATGAAACTAATGAAAGAGTATCTGAAGATAACCAAATATTCTAGAATCTATGTATTGCCAAAGTTTATGTAATTTACTTTGTATCTGTTTCTGATTTGTGCTTCATCTCCATGATTTCTACCATGAAGAGATCAATAGGATAACCCGGTCTTGTAATAGCCAACACAGAATCCACCACGGCCTGAAAGAGAAATGAATGAGAACAGTAAGTTATTTGGACTACTAGAGAACACCACTGGTCCAGGTAATCTATCACCAGACTAAGCAGGCAAAGAGCTTCAGGCTCCAAAACACGGGGCAAGGCCAAAAAGGGCCTCTTGGTCATAGACATTAATAATTACAGCCTACAGGGATTTCAGAGATCATCAAGTCCAAACCCTTTATTTTACAGATAAGGAAACTAAGACAAGAGTTTAAGAAGTTATGCTCTTGCCCAGCTGGCATGGCTCAGTGGTTGAGCATCAACCCAAGAATCAAGAGGTTCGGTTCCTGGTCAAGGCACATGCCCCAGTTGCAGCCTCAATCCCCAATATGGGGCATGCAGGAGGCAGCCGATCTCGATGTTTCTCTCATCGATGTTTCTTTCTCTCTATCCCTCTCCCTTCCTCTCTCTCTAAAATTAATAAAAACATATTTTTAAAAAATAAGTTATGATCTTAAAGATCTTAAAACAAGTAGTAGCCAGCCAGGACTAGAATTCAGGTCTCTGGAACTGCCAAGCCACTGCTCCTACTATACCAAAACTGCTCAAACTTTTCCACCAAAGGACACCTTAATAAAAAAGAAGGGAATCTAACATAAGGGTAGAGCTCAAATTTGCTAGCTATTAACAATAGGAAATTTTTAAGTCTTGTGTTTTATCATGAACACTTTCCACGTCATGACATTATACATACATGTTTGTTTTAATGTGAAATAATACTTTTCTTCAAAAATCATAAAGTAAAATTGACACTTCAGAAAGATGTGTTTCATTTATTCTGTTAAATATCGCCAGGTATATGCAATTTGAGAAACAGCCCAATACACCCGTTGTTTAGCTCAGAGAGTAACATAAAATGACCACAGAAATAAAGTGCTACAGTATAACCATCCTAAAATGTAAATAAAGCAAAAAAACAAACAAACACAATTTCTTAGAAAGATTACTTGATGTAGTATAATATTTGGTTTTGGAGCCTAATAGGATATGACAAAAAAAATATTGGATAGTGAGAGTATCAGTGTTTGTATAACTCCAAAAGGAAATGTGGGGCCCTAACCAGAGAGCATGAAGATTCTGAGCAACTTGCTATATGTATTCCAACAGCAAAAATTACAGCAGTCTTTATTTAGACTCTGCTCAGTAAGAAATTGTCTGATTGTAGTCTGATATCCCAAATAGGTTTTCCTGTTGGTAAGGAGAATTTACCAGAAATAACAAGTATTCCAGTCCATTTGTGATTTATATTCCTCAAAGTAACTTAGTATGACAGCATTCTGACTTATATGTCAATGTCTTGTGAATTTGGTTATGAAATCATCATTCCTAATACATTAATATATTCAAATTTCAGAAACTGCAAAGCTAAGGAGCAATGATATAACTAAACCATAGCCCCTTGATAAAAGGCTTCCCAAAACACCTAATCTTGTCCTTATATTACATACATTCTACCTTTAGAAGTGATCAAAACAAATTATGCAGTTCCCAGAAGTATTAGCAAATCAATCGTGCTTCATTAAAGTTGCAACCTTAACTACAAAGCACACTGTCAAAACAGCCTCTCCAGGTATAACCTCATGTAGTTAACATGAACCTCTAGGTATGAGACCAGTACTTCACTCCACTGGCTTCCACAGGGGATGAGCCAGAGGCAGCCAAGGACCCCTCAACTTTCAAATTAACTTAAAAGAAGGCTTAATGTAATACTGTTGAAAAAAAATTATACATACTGTTCTGACCAGTCAAATCTAGTAAGCAAGTCTATAATGTTTGTCTTCCATAATTTATTTTACATACAAAAAACCACATGCAATAGTTGAATATCTTATAGGAAAAAGAAAAATATCACCATGTGTCAGGCTATACTCTTTCTGAATGTAAAAAATTAATCACATACCTCTATTAACACATCAGCCAGTTCAGCATGAACTTTAGTTTGTAGAGATGTTCTAGCCACCTCTAAGAGGATATCCCTTTTCATCTCTTTTTTAATTTTAATTTCTTCCAAAACATCAAGTGCTTTTTTCTTTGCCGCTTCAAACCCTTCAGCTATTATTCTAGGGTGCAAGCCCTATTAAAACAACATAAAACTATAAATTATAAAGTAACTCATCCAAAGTAAAAGTAACCATCCTTTCCTATTAATAGGTATGTCTGCAAAAAGTAATAGTACATCAATGCCACTAAATATAAGTGTATGATATAATTTATAAAAGTAGTTTTTCAGTGCTTCACATTTAAAACAATCTCAAACTTACAGAAAAATTCTAAGTCTAGTACAAAAAAACTACAAAAGTCCTTTTTATTTCTGAAAATTATGACACATTGATATCATATGGTCTTAATATATCATAATGGGCACAAAAGAAGTCCTTTTAATGCAGAGAAAAAGAATCAGCACTGGCTTAGAGAGAAGTGGCAGACAGACACCACCCTCATTAAATGTTCAAAGTTAACACCACAGTCATGGGACAAATAGACATCATGTGCCTCATGATATGATGCATTAAGAACACTATAGCACTTCTATGGCATTCCTGCCAAAAGTTTATAACCTGAGTCTAATCTGAGGAAACAGTCAAATCCAAATTGAGGGACTTTCTACAAAATAAATGGCCTGTACTCTAAAAATAATACTACCATGAAGCACAAATGACGGCTCAGGAACTATTCCAGCTTAAAGGAAACTAAAGAGACATGACAGCTGAATGTAATGCATGAACCTAGATTTTCTTCTGCTATAAAGGACATTATTGGGATAAGTGATGAAATTTGAATAAAATCTGTATCAATTTGTCAGTGTTAATATTAATTTCCTGGTTTTGATCACTATACTGGATTATATAAGAGAATTCCCTTGTTTTAAGAAATATTTAGATGGTCATATCTGCAACTTATCCTTATAGCATTCAAAAAAATGTACCTTATTACATATATAAAGACACATATATACATTTATTTTTTTATCTGAGAAAGACAAGTATCATTCTTTGAAATATTCTTGCAACTTTTCTAGAGCTGACATTATATCAAAATACTTTTTAAAAACAGTATTTTTTTTTTAAGTAATACACAAACTTACTGAAGCTGGGACTGGATCTAATTTGTCCCCTTCCTCCATTCCTTTACATCAGTCCTATAACAATTTCTAAAAGTTGCCATCTATTGAGCATTTGAGCCAGACACTATTCTAAAGAGGTTTACATATATTATTTAATTTAGTCCTCTGGACACTATGAATTGGGAGTTGTTATTATTCCTGTTTCACAGATGAGAAAATTGAGGCTTAAAGAAATAATGTAATTTGCCTTAGCAGGTCTGACTCCAGAAGATGTTAATAATGATTTTCAAAACATTTTTCCTGTCTAGGACGGACTTCACAATTCCTCACCCAGACTACTCTAAAAACCTCCAGTCTTTTGATTCCCTTAAAACTGTCCCCCAAATATTTAAAATGCAAATCTGACTATATCACTCATTAGTACGTTAATATGAATAGTATTCTTCTTGGTTAGTATACCATATGCTCTCCATGATCTGGCTCCCACCTACTTCTCCAGCCGATTCACTACTGTCCACATCACTTTAAACTCCACCAGCACTAAACTTCTTGTAGCTCTACACCCATATTGTGTTGCTTCTCTTCTCTTGTGCCTTTCCTCATGTTTTTCCTTCTGCCTGGAATGCCACTCCCCTAACTCCTGACTCTTTCATCTGGCTCACTCTTTCTCATCCTAAAGATTTAGCCCAGGCCTTGTTTTCTCCAGAGAGTGCTACCTGACTACCCCCGGCTAGTTTAGGACATCCCTCCCTGTGCTGCCACACAGGTTCATAGTTATGTTAACGTCTGTCAGCATCTCCCCCTTTCCTAACTTCATTTTTTCTAACCCAACCTTCATTTTGTTTAGGTATCCCTCGTCCTCCAGTGCTTCAGGGGAAGCTGACCCTATCCCTAGTTCAAGGGTTGGGCCCTGGTTAGATTAAGTCAATTCCCTAAAAACTGTTATTGGTTGGGATAACATAAAACCAAAATTGGCCCAATCACTTAAAGCAGTGGTTCTCAACCTTCTGGACCTTTAAGTACAGTTCCTCATGTTGTGACCCAACCATAAAATTATTTTTGTTGCTACTTCATAACTGTAATGTTGCTACTGTTATGAATCGTCATGTAAATATCTGATATGCAGGATGGTCTTAGGCGACCCCTGTGAAAGGGTTGTTCGACCGCCAAAGGGGTCGCGACCCACAGGTTGAGAACCGCTGACTTAAAGGAAGGACTTATATTCCATAGTTGGGTGAATGGTATTCTCTGCTCTGTCCTGCTGAGTGTTGCTAAGGGAAGGAGGTAGCCTTGATTTCCTCTGACAGTCTTACAGTCAGGATGAAAATAAGCCTTATGATGAAACAGCATTATAAGTAGAAGGGCTAAGAGACAGAAAGAACCTACTTGATAACTGACTGAATTTTTTAATCAACTGGCCCGAGAAGCCTGCCTTATCTCTCTGTGTTCTGTTATAGGAGATCATTTCTTTGTTTAAGTGACTTTTAGTCCAGTTTCTACTGCTAACAGCCAAAAGCATTATGAAATAAGTTGCAGGTACTGAATTAATAGTCAATTCCCAATACTAAATGAAACACACAAAAAAGTAATAATTTTAGCACTTTGACCAGATTATGCTTTGCTGAAACTGTCCTTGAAAGAGAGGAAAATTCAAATACTTAGAGAAGACAGGTAAGTAATACCAAGAAAAGACTACAGATTGAATAAAGGCACAGAGGTAGAAATGTCTGTAATGATTTCAGAGGCTAGTGAATGGAGGAGTCTGACTAGAGTAGATAGTTTATAAAGGGAAAGAAAACTGGAAAAGTAGGTAAATTCACAATGTGGAAGCCTTCAACATTTTTCTCGAAAAGTAAAGCCTCTCCAATAAATAGTGTTGGAAAAACTGGAAAGCCACATGCAAAAGAATAAAATGAGACTGCTATTTGACACCATACCCAAAAATTAACCCAACATGGATTAAACACTTAAATATAAGATCTGAAACATTAAAAACATAGAAGAAAACATAAGTACCTAAACTTACAGACCTTGGTCTCAAACTGGCTGTTATGAACCTGACCCAAAAGCAAGGGAAGTAAAAGCAAAAATAAATAAATGGAACTACATCTAACTAAAAAGCTTCTGCACAGGAAAAGAAACCATCAACAAACCAACCAACCAAAAAGGCAACCAACCAAATGGGAGAGGTATTAGCAAACAATACTCCAATAAAGGGCTAATACCCAAAATATATAAGAAACTCATGCAACTCAACAACAAAACAATCCTATTAAAAATGGGCAGAGGACCTGAACAGACACTTTTTCCAAGAAGACATACAAATGGCCAAGAGATATATGAAAAGATGCTCAACTTTGCTAGCTATAAGGGAAATACAAATCAAAATCACAATGAGATACTACCTATTAGAATGGTTATTTTCAAGAAGACACAAAATAACAAATGCTAGAGAAGATGTGGAGAAAAAGGAATCCTCATTCATTGCTGGTGAGAATGTAAACTGCTATGGCCACTATGGAAAGCAATATGGAGGTTCCTCAAAAAAAAAAAATGAGAATAGATCTACCATGTGACCCAGCAATCCCTCTACTGGGTATCTACCAAAAAATTTTGAAAACATTTATTCATAAAGATATATGTACCCCTATGTTCATTGCAGCATTATTCACAGTAGCCAAGACATGAAAATGGCTTAAGTGTCCTTCAATAGATAACTGGATAAAGATGATGTGGTACATATATATAATGGGATACTACTAAGCCATAAGAAAGGATAAAATACTGCCATTTGCAACAACATGGATGGATCTTGAGAGTATCGTGATAAATAAAATATGTCAGACAGAAAAGGAGAAGAACCATATGATTTCACTCCTATGTATGATATAAAACAGAAGTCAACAAACAAAACAAAACAAACTCATAGACACAGACAACACTATGGTGGTTACCAGAGGAGAAAGGGTGGGGAGAGGATGAAGAGGGTAAAGGGGTGCCAAATACATGGTCACCAAAGGAGACTAGACTTTGGGTGGTGAGTACACAATGCAATACACAGGTGATGCATTATAAAATTGTACACTTGAAACATGTAATGTATTAACCAATGTCACCTCAATAAATTTAATTTTAAAAATAGTAAGTTTTCTCCAGTTTTTTTTAAACCACAATTTGTTTCAACTTTATCAGTGATGTGTTTTTTTTCTTAGGCATTAGTCATGGGTTCATGGCTAATTTTGTACCTTTTTAAATCTCTTAAATTTTCCATTCTAAAAAGAGGTATATAATTTCCATAAAAGGCATTGTTTTGTTGTTTTTTTTTTGGGGGGGGGAGTTCATTATTCTTTTCATTTATAATTGTCCAAAAATATCTTCATAAACATTAACCTTTGCCCTCTAAAATTTGCCCAGCTATTGTGGCTTACTGGTTGAGCATCAACCCATGAATCAGGAGTTCATGGTTTCATTCTGGTCAGGGCACATGCCCGGGTTGTGGGCTCGATTCCCCACTAGGGGGCGTGCAGAAGGCAGCCAACAATGATTCTCATCATTGATGTTTCCATCCCTCTCTCTGAAATCAATTTTAAAAATTAAATAAAATTAAACCAGTTTACTAGTGTAAAAACAAACCCAAGTTTCCATTCAAAATATAGTACTACATGATTGTGAATTCTACGAAATTATAATACCTCAGAAATGTAACGATCAGCTTGTTTTAGTAATTCCCCAATAATTAGAACATTTGAAGTAGTACCATCTCCTGTAATGTCATCCTGGGCTGTTGCTACTTTAGCTATCAAGGAAGCTGTTGGGTGTTGAATTTGCTGGAAAAAGCAAGCAACAGATTTAAAAAAGAGAGAGAATAAAGAAATAAAGAAATAGTCTGCCAAAAACAAGATAACCTAAGGGTCAATAGTAAAATCAAGAAATGAAATAAGGGTGAAGGCCTGGAGAGGGGAAGGGAATAGGAAGGGGGGCGGTGGTCAATGGGGGAAGAAAGGGAGACATCCATAATACTTTAAACAATAAAGATTTTTTAAAGAAATGAAATAAGCATCATTCTACAAGTTCACAAGTTTTGTATTATCAGTTATTAATAAATGTCAAGACTGAGAGTTAAAAGTTGAGAACTAATGAGATTTGAACATTTTATAAGAGTCTTTGCTTCAGAATGCAATGACATTTCCAAAATTAGATTAAATCCTTAAATCTCAAAGATGAATATATTTACCAAAATTGCAAAGGACTTTTTACTTTTCCATGATTACAAAGAACATAATGTGATGCCTTTAAAAGATTCAACTAATTTGGAAGCATCCCTAAGCTATTACTAAAACTATACTAAGATTTGAAAACAGCCAAAAAAAATTTTTTATTGAGGTTTAATCCAACAAGTATACCTCATGATTGCAATATTTAGCTGAAAGCCTTGGTTTAAAGATATACAAATTGTATTATGCTCTCAGTTAAGGCTTATTAAGGTTTATTAAAGTCAGCAGCAACAGCTCACCATCTCATGAAGCAGCACATTGCCATCTTTGGTGAGTTTGATATCACCTGCACCAGAAACAAGCCTGTTCAGAAAACAGTGATGTTATTAACTTCGTATGGCAAGAGTCAAGCAAGACATAGCGCTTGCCACTCCACTCTCATTAATATAGGGAACTGGGCTTGGAAAACTTCCATCATCCGGAGAGATACCACAGTAAGCCCCTCATTTGCAGCCCACAGAATCACTTTTCCCCAGATGGACTGCTATGGTGATTTCACTCCAAATGGACAATTTACAAGTTTAAGGATTAAGTGCAGTTGGTGAGTTATGACAGTGGTTTGGTCCAGAAGAGTACTTGGAAGTCTACAAGCCACACATTTGTGAATTTCCTGCAGGTTTATTTTGGCGAAATGTTACCATTCATTCACTCAGTGTAGTTTCTTCCCTCATCCCTCACATTTATTAGAGCATCAAATTCTGTCATTCTACAACCTAAAAGCCTCTTCCAACTACTCCCTCCTCTCCATTTCCAGTCATCATCATCTGCAGTGTGGACTATTTAGTATCCACATATATCTGAATTTGAATCTACCCTCCATTTATCTTTCTATAAAGCAGGATGACTCAGTCAGCTCACTGATCAAAAATCCTCCAGCCCAGCTGGTGTGGCTCAGTGGTTGAGCATGGACCTATGCACCAGTAGCTCATTGGTTCAAATCCCAGTCAGGACACATGCCCAGGTTGTGGGCTCTATCCCCAGTGTGGGGCGTGCAGGAGGCAGCCAATCAATGATTCTCTCTCATCACTGATGTTTCTTTCTCTTTCCCTCCCTTCTTCTCTGAAATCAATATATATATATAAAATTTTAAATTCTTCAATGATTTTCATGTTCTCCATCATTTTCAAGGTAAAATGCTTACTACTCAGCAATGACATAGTTGACCCGTTCCCATCTGGTTGTATCTATTTAAAATGTTTCATCTACAAAATGAAATCTTGTGGGCAAATCTTATGGTTCCCTTAATACATCACGTTTGTTTTTGTTTCTCTTGGGTTTATGCCAACTGATTTTCTTGTTCCTGAAGTTGCTCTATCTAAAAGACCTTTGCTCACTTCTCCAGCTGGTGAATTCTAACTCATCTTTCAAGACTCTGATAAAAAAAAAATAATAATAATCCGTTATTTGAATCTTTTCCTTCCCCATTATCCCATCAATAATCAGTCCCTTTCCTTGGTGTTATATATTATATGATTAAAAATACAATGCCTGGCACATATTTTTAAACGTATATATAATATTATATAGAATATACATCACATTCGTTCCTAACAAGTCCCCTTAAAAACTAAAACTTTATCTTGGTCATCTCTGTGTTCTCAGCATCCCATAATAAGCACCCTCTTTTACTGTTAATGTATTTTGCTCATTCCTGAGGCTGTATGTCTCCTCTTACACCTTTTACTGTTAATTTGCTCATTCCTGAGGCTGTATCTCTCCTCTTACACTTTTTTCTGTTAATTTGCTCATTCCTGAGGCTGTATGTCTCCTCTTACACCTTTTACTGTTAATTTGCTCATTCCTGAGGCTGTATCTCTCCTCTTACACCTTTCTCTGTTAATTTGCTCATTCCTGAGGCTGTATCTCTCCTTACATCTTTTTGCCCTCGCTCGTCTTTCCTTCACTCTGTCCTAAATAATGGTGCTAAATAAATACATGCTTAATGGATGAACAGATATGAAGAACCCTAGGCACAGAGCATCCAAGTAACTTGCCAAAGGACTCGCAGATGGAAGGGAAACTGGGAATTGAACCCATACCTGTCAGGCTCCAAAGCCCATGCCCTCCCCACACCTGCCGACCATCACCAAAACGAGGGGCCTACAGGCTCACAGCCTTAAGGAGCAGGGGCGTCAGATGGCTTAGGTTTCACTGGAAAAACTGAACTTTCAAACTGCATATGAACCTTAACGGAAAGTTGGTGGGGGGGGAAGGGGCGGGACAGGGAGTCACAGCTTCCCTCGTGGGGCCTTTTGCTCGGGGAGGCTTTTCTCCTCCTCCTCCCGCACGGGGCTAGAGACGACCTCAGGGCAGGAATGAGAAGGAGGGAATCCAGGCCCACAAGTGTGTCCACATGGCGCCGATCGCTTCGCGGAACGTCGGCCGACATCGCGCCCCGACACCCGACACACCCCCGGCGCCCTAACCGCCGCTCTAACCGCCGGTCCGACCGCCGCCTCACATTTTCATGGTGCCCTTCGGACCCAAGTTGGTCCGCAGCACATCCTGCAGCCCTCGGGCAGCGCATATATTGACCGCCAAGGCCGCCTGGGCCCGCGCCACCTCGGCCTTGGCGTTTAAGGTCTTGATGGCAGCCATAGCAGGACGGTGGAAGGACCACCTGACCGCCCCGAACAGCCCGAGCCGCGATTCTGAGGTAAAACCCAGCGCCTTGGTCCACGCTCAGGAGCTCCAGCCAATCCTCGCTCGGGACGGAAGTGACGGCATCACGCATCGCCGAGGCGGAAGCCAGACTCGCCGTGGGTCAGGTCGCAAAGATGGCGTCCCCCGCTTCGGCTCGGCCTTCGGCCGGAAAGCGAGTGGTGAGTCAGGATGAACTGCGGCGGTTGATGAAGGAGAAGCAGCGTCAGAGCACCAACAGGAAACGCATAGAGTCTCCATTTGCGAAGTACAACCGTCTGGGGCAGCTGAGTTGTGCCCTGTGTAACGCCCCGATTAAGAGCGAGCTCCTGTGGCAGACGCACGTCCTGGGGAAGCAGCACCGGGAGAGAGTGGCCGAGCTGAAAGGCGCCAAGGAGGCCACGCAGGGGCCGGCCGCCGGCGCAGTGCCTCTGCCCGCCAAGAGGAAGGCGCCGGACTCCGACGGCCAGGACGCCAAAAGGCCGAGGGCCCCCCAGGTGCCGCCGGTGCAGCCCTCCACGTCCGCTTTGCACACCCACGTTGACAAAGCAGGAAAGGAGTCCACTAGAGCGACCCCCGGTAAGGCTTCGGCACTCGGTTTACTCCCTGATTATGAAGATGAGGAGGAGGAGGAGGAGGAGGAAGAGAAGGAGAAGGGAGGAGAAAGGCCAGAGGGGGACGCCAGCAAGCAGCCTCCCGACACACAGGGCAGGGAACACCCACTTTCCTCCCCGCGGGAGGCAGCAAGCAGCGGGCTGCCTAGAGACTTCTCGACTGCAAATCCTCCCAAGGCCCCTGTAATTCCTCACTCGGGGTCCATTGAGAAAGCAGAAATACATGAGAAAATCGTGGAAAGGAGGGAAAACACTGCGGAAGCATTGCCGGAAGGCTTTTTTGACGACCCTGAGATAGATGCGAGGGTGCGAAAGGTTGACGCCCCGAAGGATCAGATGGACAAAGAGTGGGACGAATTTCAAAAGGCCATGAGACAGGTCAACACTATTTCCGAAGCCATCGTTGCTGAAGAGGATGAGGAGGGGCGGTTGGACCGGCAGATTGGGGAGATCGATGAGCAGATAGAGTGTTACCGTCGGGTGGAAAAGCTGCGGAATCGCCAGGATGAAATAAAACATCAGCTTAAAGAGGTCCTGACGATGAGCGAGCTGCAGAGAAAGGAAGAGGAGAATGTTGACAGCGACGATGAGGGAGAACTGCAGGATTTGTTGTCTCAGGATTGGAGGGTGAAGGGGGCTTTGTTATAGGATTTCAAGGACCCAGTATTTCTAATACCCATAAAAAAGTGCTCTCTCTCCATATACTGGTTACTCCATTCCTGGAGGTTTGATAACCTGGCGAGGTTGTTGCAGTACAATATGAGCCTGTGAAAATGGCACTGTGGAAAATTGGTGTAAAATATTTTTGAGGTAAAGTTTTGAAATTTTTTCAGTGTTATATGTTAAAATGCCAACTTTTTCACATATATACGGATTTAAATGTATACTTTGGGGTTGGAAAATCTGTAAGCTGTAAATATTGTACATAGTTAAATATATATTTGCTTAATTCTGTTTTTGAAATTTACAAATTAATAGAAGGAGGACCAACAGACAAGCTTTTTGATGAATACCAAGTGTATTGGGACCCCCCTAGGTCAAACTCAAGAGGGTGGGAGAGTTTTGCATTGTTTTTAAGAACACTACTCATAGATTCATAAGTCATTCACAGCTAATCAATTCTCTGTATTCTGTTTCAAACACGTGCTGTAGGAGAACATGGTGAAAAATATATGCCAAACATGACCAGCCTCCTTAACCCAAAGTTTCTCTCGAGTAAACCAATGATTCTTGGATGTAGGTGCACATGAAGATCACTTAAGCAGCTTTTTTTTTTCCTAATGTTTTTTATTTCAGAGAGGAAAGGAGAGAGAGAGAAACATCAATAATGAGCATCATTGATTGGCTGACTCCTGCACGCCCCCCCCCCGCCCCCACTGGTGATCGAGCCTGCAACCCAGGCATGTGCCCTTGACTGGAATTGAACCCCGTCAAAAATGAGTAGTAATAATAATAACCAAGGTTTATATAGTTCTTACAATATAAGTGAGGCAGGATTCTAAATGCTTTACATACACTCAGCCTAGTTTCCTTAAAGACCAGGTATTATGGAGGAGAGGAACCAGAGATAAGGTTTTAAAAAGCTTTGAATGCTAGATGAAAGAATTCTTCCTGTAGGCAATGTGGGAGAAGTGGAAATTTTTGAGCAAAAAATTATATCTGTTAAAAACGTATGGAAGATGACTCAAGTTGCAGTATACACCATAATATTGTATATAATAGGGAATATATATTCTGTGTGGAATGGAATGAGCATAGATAGGGGAAAAGGAAGCTGGCAAACTACTTCTAAACTAGATTTTTAAAGTATAGTAGACTTTAATTATGGATTGAGAGAAAAGGAATAGATGTGAAAGAATTTCACAGGAAGAGTTAACATTTCAGTGACTAGAAATGGAAAAAAAAAAAAAAAACCAGGAGAGAGAAAGATAGAATTGAAGGGTTTGGCAGAGTTTTTTAGTGTATATGCCTTAAAGAAGTTATCTGACACTTACTGAGAATATTCATTATCTTACTGCTTTTGGTAAAAAGTCTTTGCTTTCTTGAGCTGTCAGCTGATTGGTGATAGCAACTTCAGTTTGATAACATAGAATGGGCATGCCTGCTTCAACTATATGAAAGAAACCACTTACTCAGAGTTTTCTATCATTCATTGTTTATTATTTCAAAAGATGAGAAGGTACAAAGATGGACTTGAATGGTTGGTCCAGTTTTATGTTGGCTTAAGAGGCGAGGCTAATGATGTAGAGCACTGTCCATTTAAAAATACAATGCAAAACACATTTTTTTTAACTTTTCTAGTAATTGCATGAAAAAAAGAAATGCGAAATTATTTTCAATAAATTTAATCCAACTATATCCAAAATACTAATGTTTCAACATGTAATCAATATTTAAATACTAGTGAAATATTTTACAATTTGGGGGTTCTACATTTATGAAATTTGGATGTATCTAACACATCTCAGTTTAGACTGGCCACATTTCAAGTACACACTAGCCCTATGTGACTAATGGCTACCATAAAGGACAGTGGAGATTTAAAGAGAAAAGTATACAGGTGGAGCACTGGCCAGTGTCCTCAGTGGTTAGAGCATGGGCCCATGCACAGAAGGGTTTCAGTTCAATTCCCAGTCAAGGGCATGTACCTGGGTTGCAGGTTTGATCCCTGGCCCCAGTTGGGAGCACATGCAGGAAGCAACCAATCGATGTGTGTCTCTCACATCAGTGTTTCTCTTTCTCTTTCCCCTCCCTTCCACTCTATCTAAAAATCAATAGAAAGATATCCTCGGGTGAGGGTTAACAAAAAAACAAAAACAGGTATATAGGTGGGAAAATTAAATATGCTCGGGTAGTGGGCGGAACAATTTAACTACAGTAGTGTTCATTCCTGACAATGGGAGTTATTGAAAAGGTAGATTATAAACCACTGTGGAGGCCCTCAACTGCCATGCTGTAAAGAGTTGGAACTTTATCTAAGGTAACAATTGAGTGCTCTTTTTTTTTTTCAAACAATCGCTTTATATATATATATTTGTATTCCCGGCCCCCCGCCCAAGAGAGGGAGAGAAACATCAATGATGAGAATCATTGATCAGCTGCCTTCTGCACGCTCCCTACTAGGGATTGAGTCCACAATCTCGGGCATGTGCTGACGTTCTATCCACTGAGCCAAACCAGCTAGGGCAGTGGTCAGCAAACTGCGGCTCGCGAGCCACATGCGGCTCTTTGGCCCCTTGAGTGTGGCTCTTCCACAAAATACCATGTGCAGCGCGCATGTACAGTTCGATTGAAACTTCGTGGCCCATGCGCAGAAGTCGGTATTTTGTGGAAGAGCCACACTCAAGGGGCCAAAGAGCCGCATGTGGCTCGCGAGCCGCAGTTTGCCAACTACTGAGCTAGGGCAACAATTGAGTATTCTTGAGGTTGTTGAGTTCTCAATTATAACACAGTTAAAGAAGAGCTTAAGTACTGCCAGGTATGTTACTACACACATAAACCCCATTGAATTTTTAGGAAGTCCAAAAAAGCTCTCAAAATCTGCTCCCAGTGCATGAGTGATGGGATCTTGACCAAAATCAAGTGAATCCTTGTTAGATCTGAGAGCCATATAAACAGCTACACACATTGGAGAGCTCCTTTACACCTCTTTGAACTGGGTCAAATGGGTTTTGGCATTAGACTGAATACCACCAATGTTCCCAAATTGTGAGAATTAGTCCCAAGATTTCTTCCAGTCTCTTGTTCTCTTTTTAGAGAACCCCATAATTTAGCCAACAATACATTAGAATTATTATAAATGCTACAAAGGTAATCCTCTCACCCACTTACCAGTTTAATACAGTTCCCCTACGTGGAGAAGAAAAATGCTGATTTCCTAACTAGCCTTCAAATGTACATTTGCCCAGTGCCTTACAATCTACAAAATGCTTTCATTTAATGATGGAAGTAATGACTACCTTTTACATGCCAGGGAACAAAATAAGAGGCTGTGGAATTAAAATTGCATGAAAAAGAATATAATTTAGACCTAAAACCTTTAATAGTAACAATTCCTAGATTAGTATGGAGTAACAGGAAGAACAAGAAAATTGGCAAGAGAAAATAAGACTCAGGTTCCCATTCTAGCTTTTAATGGCTAGTGATCTTGGGAAAGTCACCTCTCTGAACCTTAGTTTGCTTCACTGTAAAATGATGATACCTCACAGGGTGTGGTGAGACTCAAATGACATGTGAAAGAGTGGTAAAAAGACCAACCTGACTCTTGAAAGTCAGAACCAGAAAGAGGTTTAAAAAATTAAATATATTTTTATTGCTTTCATTGAGGAAGGGAAGGAAGAGAGGGGGATAGAGAGATAGAAACTTCAATGATGAGAGAGAATCAGTGATCAGCCACCTCCTGCATGCCCCCTAACCCGGAATCAAAGCGCTACCTCCTGGTTCATAGGTCAAGACAACCACTGAGCCATGCTGGCCAGGAGTTAGAGCAGATGGTTTTGTTGAGATTTAACTCTAAATCCTTAATTTTGCCATGAGTCAAGTGGCATCTCACCTTTTAAAGATTTTTTAAGTTGCCTGTCTAAAGACAGAGATGGCCTAAGTACTGTTACTTTTGCTTACAAGGTTTGCCCAGGAAAGTGACAGCTTTCTTAGTGTAATTATGAATAGTGTCCCCTTTCACTCTCAATAGTATTCCTTTTCGGAGAGGAGAAGGCGAGAGAGAGAAAGAGACTCACCTAAAAGTTAGGTATCAGAGAGAGAGAAAAAAAAAAAACATTGGAAAGCCTTAATGGATGTATTATGTTTCCTGTTTATGATGCACCAATGGGCTAGATACTTGGCTGGATGTTGTATGGGGGAATTTGAGTAAATATATGGGTAGGAATGGTGGCTAGAAAGATGACCTTAGATTTCTTTTAATACTAAGATCTAGAAGCCTGTATGATACCAGGAATTTAGAAACTTTAAATTTGAATAGGGAGAAAGAAAAATCCCAAAGCTATATCCTATTTTCGATCTACCTTTCCTCCCTCAATGATCTCATCCATACCCATGGGTTTAAATATCACCTATATATTGATGACTCACAATTTATAGCCCTAGCCTTGACCTTATTCCTGGGAGTCATCCTTCATTTCCTTTTCTTAGTCCCCAAATCTACAAGTATGTCCAGAGTCTGTCCACTCCTTTCTGTCTCCACTGGTCCTAGCCACCAACATCTCTTGCATCAATTGTTGTCTATTTCCCCCTCCCTAGCCACAGTCTGTTACCAACAAAGTAGAGTGATCTTTTTAAAATTTAGGTAAGTCAATCTGTCACTTAAAACCATATATTCTTCCATCACACTTGGGGGCGGGGAGAGGGGGGCGGGAACCCTGGCCCTTAAGCCTACTTGGCGCTCAGCAATCACTAATTCAAATGTCGACTACTGATGAACTAATGACCACACTCCAATTAAAGGGGGATAGGAGGGGAAAGGCAAGCATAACTGCTCTATGTTGAAACTAATTGCCATTCAGGAATAGTGGCCTGGATGATCAAGTTGGTTTTTTGGTGTGTTTTTTGTTTGTTTTCTTAACTTTCAAGAACAATTGCAAGTCAAGATTGTTTTTGTTTTTAGTGAAATCTCAAAACAAGAGGTGGGCTGAATGTGATCCATGGATTCCCACTTTGTACCTATCTTCTGACTTCATCTGCTACACTCCTCCCCTTTATTCTCACTAGCTAACTTTCTACTCAAACATGCCATTTCAGGACCTGTGCCTGTGGTTCCCTCTGCTTGGAACCTGATTTCAAATAGCATGGCAGTCTTCTCATCATTCACTTCTCAGCCCTAATGGCCCTTTCTCAGATGACATAAATTGTTTCTCCCCATCAGAATGTAAACTCCACAGGGCAGGGAGCTTGCATGTCTTGTTCACAACTTAAAATAATGCCAGGCACATAATAGAGCTCAATAAATATCTGTGGAATAATACCCACATAGCAGAAAGTTGCTTGGAAAAGTGGTAAAAAGACCAACCTGACTCTTGGAAGTCAGAACCAGAACAAAAGTCCGTTGAACAGCTTAAAGGACTTAGAAATCTTTTCCTGGAACATGAAGCCTTGGCCTATTCTGAGGGAAGCAGCATAGAGCATACACAACAGGCCCTCACGTATAATGGGCCACCTCTGCATCTAGCAGCTGATAAGAATTCCTCATGGCACCAAACAAGCAAAGAGGGATGTCCATATGTCAGCGGGAGCTAGTGGGCAGTTCTGACTGCCTAGGGGCCTCTTACGTGGAGAAGAGGAGGAATAAAGTGACTCAGTGGCAGAGTGAGATCAGAGTCAGCAAGTACACATTGCCTCCCAGCTGCTCTCAGTCCTCAGTCCCCTTCTCTGCCATCACCATTTTGTTTGGCTCATTTTGCCTGTCACTTGGCAGTCAAAGCTACTTCAGAGCACTCAGCCATCCTTCAATCAAAGCACTGCCAGTCTGTAAGAGGAAGGGGTTCCATCTGGCGGCACATCCACTTTACTAACAGCATTTGGCAGGCTACAAGCGCACTGGGGAGCCAGCGGTCACCTTTAGGGGAGTTCACAGGACCACACTGATTGGGTGGTTGATGATGGTGGCTACTGTTTTTGGTGTGGGGGGGGGGGGGGGTGTTGCTCTGCCAATAGTGATTATAAGAGAATATCAACCAAGGTTGTCAGGTTATTAATAATAGTTACCACTTACTGGATTCCTACATGTGTCTGGCAGTATGCTAGGGTTTGACATACACCCTCTCTGATCCTCACAACCACCTTGTATGTAATCTCTTCATTTTACAGATGAGGAAACATGCTCAGAAGTGAAGGAACTTCTCAAGGCAACAATTCCAAAGTCCCTACTATTACCCTCATTATTATTTAACATTACTTATATGTTCAAATCTCAACACCTCCAGAGTAAGTAAAATAATCATCACCTCTGTTAGGGTGCTGAAGGAGGAGCGCACAAGGCCAAAAGTGGTAAAGAATTATAAATTGATTAGGTCATCTGGAGACCAGATGAGCTGAGCCCAAAAATGGTTCCAGCTCCCAGAGACGAGGAGTCAGATTTTAAAGGACTCTGGGCAGGCTTTTTCTGGGCAGAGAATTCTCTGGGCTGGTCCAGATCCTGGGAAGGGGGTGGGAGTAGGGGGAGGGAGAGATAATGGTCTTAGGTCAAGTGGAATGTGGTCTAAGCGAAAGGGAATGCTGGTTGTGATGTAGTTTAAAGGTCAGCTCCCAGGGGAAGGGGTATTGATTCAATTATTTGATCAGAGCTAACAGCCTCCATTGTAGACATCTTGTCAAAGGTCACTCAGCAAATTCATTGCTAAAGTAGGACAAAGATGTAACTTGATTCCCAGTCCAATAGTCTCTCTACTATTTAATAATAAAATGTGGAAAATGGGAGAGGATCCCCCAAAATAGCAAGAATTAAAATTAAGTTGATGCCAAGTTTAAGGGTGCTGTTCAGAGACTTTAGCTGAGTTGGAACTCTCTGCCATCTTCCTCTGTTTCACCAGCAATAAATTTTACTCCTAGTAGTCTCTGATGGGAGCAAGAATAATGACTTCATTTCCCAAACATTCCAACTGGGAAACAACAGTTACACCGTACCCTGTGCTCCACCACGTTTTAACTACATGCCTTTGGGTAAGTTACTTCACCCTTCATTTACTCAAGTACAAAACAGGGAGAGTAATAGTTTCTACCTTCTGGGATTACTGAGAGGATTAAATAAGTTAAATGCATGTAAGTGCTTTTATTTTTTATTAATATTTTTAAAATATATTTTTATTGATTTCAGAGAAGGGAGAGAGATAGAAACATCAATGATGAGAGAGAATCATTGATTGGCTACTTCCTGCACACCCCCACTGGGGACTGAACCTGCAACCTGGGCATGTGCCCTTGACTGGAATCGAACCCCGGGACCCTTCAGTCTTCAAGCCAACACTCTATCCACTGAGCCAAACCAGCCAGGGCGCATGTAAGTGCTTTTAGTACAGACTCTCTAATAATACTAGTTGAATACATGAATGAAGATCTGGCCCTACCTTCAAGAAAACTACAATCCGGTTGTGTGTCAACAGTATAAGAAATTGGGCACCCGATTATTTAATTATTATTAAATAGGGCTGATCACGTCTAGAGACTGACTTCCCTCTCCCTAGCTATGTGGTGTCTACCTAGTCAGTTTATTCTCTGAACCTTAATTTGATCCCCTCAGGGCATTACGCTCTCTGGGTACTCCCTAACAGCCCTCCCACCTGTGTATCACTGTGATACTGTGATTTTTAATAAAAAATATCTGTATTTTGGCTTTCCTCTGGTTTCTGTCACAGAGCTCCTAAAACCCTTGGAATTTCCTAAATGATTAGAGTGGTGAGAGTGATAAAGGTGTCATTTGTTATTCAAAACAAGCCCCTTTCAGCCACACTGGAGTTTATGTTAATGAGGTGACATTTGGAAAGCCCCTTTGGGTGGGTGCTGGTTGCCAGTGAAAACAACTGTATGATTAGAGGGTTAGAACTTTCAGCCCACCACCACCAGCTCCCTCTGGGGAGGGAAGGGCGCTAGAGATTGAGTTCAATCACCAATGGCCAATGATTTAAACAATCATGCCTGCATGATGGAGCCTCCATAAAACCCCAAAAGCATGGGGTTTAAGAGCTTCTGGGTTGGTGAACATGCAGAGTTGCTCTGTGCCCCTTCCTACATACATTGCCATTTGCATCTCTGACATCTGGCTGTTCCTGAGTTAGAGCCTTTTAAAAAAATATGCACTTTTTATTGATTTCAGAGAGAAGAGAGAGAGAGAAACATCAATGTTGAGAGAGAATCACTGATTGGCTGCCTCCTGCTCGCCCCCTACTGGGGATGGAGCCCACAACCTCTGGCATGGGCCCTGACCTGGAATTGAACCTTGACCTCCTGGTTCATAGGTCAACGATCAACCACTGAGCCACACCCACTAGGCATTATAGCCTTTTTTAACAAACAGTGATCTAGTAAGTTTACTGTTTTCCTGAGTTCTGTGAGCTTCTCTAGCAAATTAAACCTGAGAAGGGGGTGGGGGGAGCTCTGGCCTATAGCTGGTCAGTCAGGAGCACAAGCAACATCCTGGACTTGATTATCATCTGAAGTGGTGGGAATGGGTACTCTTGTGTGAGCCCTTAACCTATGAAGTCTGACATTAACTCCAGGTAGATAGTGTCAGAATTGAATTAAACTGTAGGACACTCAGCTTGTGTCACAGAATTGCTTGGTGTAGGAAACCCATGTCTGGTGTCAGAAGTTAAGTAGTATTCAGAGAGTGTTGTATGTAATGGAGATGGAAATGAGTTTCTTCCTTTACAATCACCGAGACCAAGACTGGAACTGAAGGCAGGAGAAGGAGGGCACATTGGGCTGCATAGCTGGAAGGCTTCAGTAGGAGGGCTTGGGTGGAAGCTCCCTGAGTAGGAGAGAGAAAGGGTAGGGGCTCTCCTGGTAAAGGAAATGGTGTGAGGAAACAGGAAGGAGTTGCAACCTGATCTCCAACCTCTGCCACATCAGAGCTAGAAAACCAACTGTCACCAATGATACCTAGCAACCAGCCCAGAGTCCAGTGGAAGAGACAGAACTGAAGTTTGCTTTCCAAATAGGCACATCTGTGTAAAATACTTTTGCCCTTTGAAATTGATTAACCTGCTTCCTAAAAAATGTAACCACTAGGACTTCACACCAGAAAACCCAACCTAGAAATTCAGGGGAGATGGTAGCAACTTTGCCTCCCTCACTCCATTTCTGTGACCTCAACCCTGCACTAGAAGCCCGTCCCTGTGCCATAGCAGCTATTCCCAAAGGCATACTGGACTTGACTCCTCTTTGCTCTGTCCTACCTCAGCCTGGCAGCCGCAGCACCAAGATATTCACAGGAGAGACCAAGAAACCGCTCTGGTTAAGAACCAGCCTCGATAGCCTTTATTAAAAAAGCCATGGGCTGCCCGACCAGTGTGGCTCAGTGGTTGAGTGTCGACCTATGCACCGGTAGGTCATTGGTTGGATACCCGGTTGGGGCAAGTGCCCGGGTTGTGGGCTCGATCCCCAGTGGGGGGCATGCAGGAGGCAGCCAATCAATGATTCTCTCTCATCATTGATGTTTCTATCTCTCCCTCTCCCTTCCTCTCTCTCTAAAAATTAATAAAAACATTTTTTTTTAAAAAGCCATGGGCTGATTTGAATTATACATCTTTCTACAGCTGTTCCCTTTTAAATATGTATCCTGGCAAACACCACCACCGTTTTTTACAACGTATTTTAATTGTGTGACTATTAAGCAAACCAAACCATAAAATCAGTTCTCGGTGTTGAGATTTACATGATTCATAGACCAGAGCTTATTAAAAAGGGGATTCACCGAGAGCAAACTAGCCTCAGGAGTGTCCTGCATCGTCTCTCCAAAGATCTGAAGCCTTCTCCCTATTCCTGCCTATGGCTGCCGAGCTTCCCAGAGTAGCATAAAAAATGAACAGAATCTACCCATTTTCCAGTGATTTTTTTTTTTCTTAACAATTCTGATGAATCTAAACTGGCAGTCATGTCATGCTACATTCCTAAAGGGGTGGCCGAAGCTCTGAGAGGCTCACACACAGGATCAGTGCCCTGGAGGATTTGGGAAAGGACTTAACCCCTTTGGGATTTTGAGTAACTAGGAATTGACAGGAGGCATCCTGCTTATTTGCCATCAAGGTCGTTCTTGATTTGGATCATGAGTCTTCATCTAATAAAACTTCCTTCAAAAATGCACTTACACACAGATGTATAGATAAAATTTCAGGAGGTTCAAGGATACCCCAAAGCCTATCCACAGATCCCCTAGGGGTCCATGAGCTTCACGTTGTTTCTTACTACTTTGTTAGCACCCAAGTGTCCCTTATTTCTCCCCTACATCTGTACAGTATCCACTTAACGCATTCCCAATTTCTCTACACAGCCAGAGTGATAGCAATTCTGTTAAACTCTAAGTCAGTCCTGGCCAGTATGCTCAGTGGGTTGACCATCATCCTGTGCACCAAAGGGTTGCTGTTAGATTCTCAATCGGGGCACATGCCCAGGTTTCGGGTTCATCCCCAGTCGGGAGGCGGCTGATGGATGTTTCTCTCTCACATTGATATTTCTCCCTCTCTAAAATCAATAAAAACATTATTTTTAAAAATCTAAGTCATATCATGCTACTTCTCTCTTCAGTAAAATCCACTAGTTTCCTATTTCACCTGCGATAAAAGCCAACATCTTTACAGTAGTCTGTAAGACCCTACAGAATCTATCCTGGGATACCCTGCTGACCTCATCTCCACCTCTTCTCAACCTTGACTCCTGCTGCTCCAGCCACACCCACCTCCTTGCTAGCTCCCAACATGAGACACATCCTGGCCTTTACTTGCTGCTCCGTCTACCCCAGGGCTCCACGTGGCTCTCTCCTTCATTCTTTCCAGTCTTTACTCAATTGTCACTGCATTTGAAAAAAAGGTAAAAATAAAATTGAAATTAACTCTAATAGATTTTTATTTAACCCAATATATCCAAAATAATCACTTCAACATATAGTCAACATAAATATGTTATTAATGAGATATTCTGCAGTCTTTCTTTGGTAACACATCTTTGAAATCGGTGTGTACTTTACACTTACATAGCACATCTCAATTCAGACTAGCCACATGTGCTGGTGATGACAGCATCTGACAGCACAGAGCTAGGGAAAAAGATACAGTTATGGGGATTTTCAAAACAACATTTAAATGCAGTAATAGAGTGTGTACAGGATCACTCAACTGCCAGAATTAGGACTTAAACCTCCAGTGACCTTCTAATCTCAAAGACCTTGTTCATTCTGGGACACATTAGAGACTACCTCACTTCAAACAACGGGATCGTGGTTGGCCTCAACCCACCAAACTTCATATCTCCAAAACAAAACTCATCCTCTCACCTTGAATGCCTCCTCCTTCTTTCTCATCTCCTGTCAGCTGATGGCACCATTATCTACCTGCTCACTCAAGTCTTCCCCATTTCATCTTTAGGTTAATGAGCACTTTGTCTAGAAGATCATTTAAAATCTAATTGTTTATCAAAAAATGCTCCTTTCTCTCCACCCCAACTGAGCTTGTTCAGGCCACCTTCATCTGTCACAAGAACCCCCACCCCCAATTCTACTGAGATATAACTGACATACGTAAGTTTAAAGTTTCAGCATAATGGTTTGACTTACATAATTGTGAAATGATTATGGCAATAGGTCTAGTTAGCATTCATCATCTCATATAGATACAATAAAAAGGAAAAATATTATTTTTCCTTAAAATCATGGACTGCTTCATGAATTTGCTTGTCATCCTTGGACAGGAGCCTCGCTTATGTGTTATTCCGATTTTAGTATATGTGCAGCCAAAGCCAGCACCAAGAACTTTCTAATAGTTCCCTTACTCAGCCTCTCCCCTACACCCAGCTCCAACAGTAGTTACTACTCCCTACAGGGCTCTCCATCCCCTACAGATAATAAAGGCCAAGTTCTTTTCACATGGCGCACAACTCCTCCAGGACCTCATCCTGGCTCCCTCTCTCACAATGCCCAATAGTTTGCCGTTTCTGGAACCTGAACAGGTTCACTGAACCTCCTGAGCCTGCTGCTCTTCTGTAAAAACAGCCATCCTAATCTCTCAAAAAGCTGACCTGAGGTTCAAAAGAAATCATATAATACATTTTAAACAATACACAATCGGGATTGCTCGCCCCATCACTTCTTTGCATGCTATACCTGCTCTGTCTACCCAGTGCCTCTTTTCAATGCAATGTTTGTAGAATACTGACTATGCGCTAGGCACTGTGTGCAAACAAGACAGAGGGTGCACAGAAAAGCAGGCTGAATGACATAACCGTTGCCTTCCTCCAGCTCATTACAATGCAGTTTCGCAACCAGAATCTTTAAAGACTAGACAATCTCTAACATTATCAGCAAATCAGCGAGTCCTCAGAAGTCCAGGCCAGGCTGCGCTCCCGGGGCCACCACGTCCCGGAACCTCCGCCTTCCCGGGCCCGGCCGG
>NW_005354705.1:118336-126919 GCF_000412655.1 Myotis brandtii
CGGGGCCTCCCACGCCCGAGGGCAGGGCGCGGCGAGGGGCTCCTTTCCCGGCGGGTGTGGGCTGCTTCGTAAACAGTTTTCGCGGAATGTTCTCCGCTCCTTGTGGGAGCCTGCAGCACATACTTCCCTGCACTTCACCTCCTGGCTCTTCATTTTAAAAACTATGTTTATTGACTTTAGAGAGAGGGAGGGAGAGAGAGGAGCAACAATGATGGGAGTCATAGGTTGGCTCCCTCTTGCACGCCCCCTGCTGGGGGTCCAGTCTGCAGCCCGGGCATGTGCCCTGACCTGGAAGGGAACCGTGACCTCCTGGTTCATGGGTCCATGCTCAACCAGGCTCTGTGGGTCTTAAACTTTTGGAGATTATAGTTTTTGTTCATGAAAATCATAAAGTGCTCAAAAAAAAGGTGCATTTATGAATATAAACATTTTGTATACATTTTCAAGGCGTTCACAGTCCACCCCACACAAACACACACCAGCCCATCCATGGACTCATTTTAACTTCCCCCACCATTCTGTGAGGTAGGTTTTATTTTCCCTGTTTTAGAAATAAGAAAACTGAGACTCAGCCCTAGCGTGGCTCGTAGGCCCTCGGACTGAAGCATCCAGGTTCCACCTACCTCGGTTGCAGGCTCCTCCCCCAGCCGGGTGCAGGACTGGGGGGAGTGTGCAGGAGGCAACCAATTGATGTCTCTCACATCGATGTTTCTCTCTCTCTCTCCCCCTCCCTTCCACTAAAAACCAATGGGGAAATAGCCTTGGGTAAGGATTAACAACAGCAAAAAAACAGACAAACAAGAAAACTGGGCATTTCTCAAAGATAACATAGCCCCTAAACCAGCGGTTCTCAACCTGGGGGTCGAACAACCCTTTCACAGGGGTCACCTAAATACATCCTGCATATCAGATATTTATATTACAATTCATAACTAGCAAAATTACAGTTATGAAGTAGCAACGAAAATAATTTTATGGTTGGGGGTCACCACAACATGAGGAACTGTATTAAAGGGTCGCGGCATTAGGAAGGTTGAGAACCACTGCAACTGTAAGGGCACACTGCACTCAAATCCCCGATTCCCGTCCACCTGCTTCCCCCTGCATCACATTGCACTACGTTAAGTGAAGTCTGTTTTTCATTACATGTCACCCAATAGCAATGTCACACAAAGCAGTGTACAGGTTGGAATGATTTCCAGTATATTTAAAATCAGACCTATGAAGATACTTCAGAAAATAGGAATCTAAGAAGATGAGGGGATACCATGCACGTATTATTCCTGTTTCCATTGGGATTGATTTATCAGCTCCTTTGATTCTGGCCGCCCAGATACTTCAGCATCCCCTCATTCGAGTTTCTGAAGTATAAACAGGCTAATTGCACCAGGGGAGCCTCTCTGTGTGCCCAGCTCTGTTCTAAAGGCTTTACTCTTAGAATGACAAACCCTTGAGTTTGGCACAATTATTATTCACACTTTACAGTTGAGGAAATTGAAGAAAGGAGAGGTTAAGTAACCTACCAAGGTCACACAGCTAATGAGCTAGGATTTGAACACAAACAGTCTGATTCTAGACTTCCTTTAATTGCTTCTCGAAATAGGGCTTCTGATTAAATCACAAATCTATATAGATGTGGCTTAGTTTCCAAGGGTGGCATATATCTATACTTCACATTAAAAACATGGAGCCTGGCCTGCCTGGCTCACTGGTTGAGCATTGACCTATGAATCAGGAGGTCACAGTTCAGTTCCCAGTCAGAGCACATGCCCAGGTTTCGGGCTGGACCCCCAGTAGGGGGTGTGCAGGAGGCAGCCAATCAATGATTCTCTCTTATCATTGATGTTTCTATCTATCTCTCCCTCCCTTCGTCTCTGAAATCAATAAAAATATATTTTTAAAAAACAAAACTTCATGGGCATGTAATTTTTCATGGTGATTAAAAAAAAGCTTCAGGTCTTGTAATACTTAAGGGTCATCATTCATTTTGAGTATCTGGTGTTGCTGATGGCCTGAGAAAAGCTTTTATGTTATTTGGATTCTCTTGATTGTGATTTACTAATTATATATGTGTACATTAGGTAATTGAATACCCTTTTGCAGACTGAATTTTACTGTATTAGAACTCTTCTTCATCCTCATAGGCATTAAATCTTTTATACATTGGAAAGTGTATATAGACTATATAGGACCTTGGCCTTTGAGAATTTGAAAGCCTAGCTCCTCATTTATATCTCACCTTTTCTGCCTCTTACCCTTTTGTGCAGCTGTATGACTTTGGCTTTCAAGATCCTCTTCCCACCAACCTTCCGTGTACTCAGCCGAAAAGAAGTGCGCCTATTCCGAAAACATCTCTGGCCAGACGTAAAACAATTCAGCCAGTGGTCAGAAACAGGTTGGCTTCCTGGGCGCTGCCTCCTCCAGAAAAGAAAGCCCATTCTGTCATTTCAAAAAGGCAATCTAAGACCACGTGCGACCTGCCTTGCCTTCTTGCCAGGGTCGCATGTGGGACTCTCCAGCGGGCCCTGTGAGATGGCCGAGCAACGGTTCTGTGTGGACTATGCCAAGCGTAGCACAGCTGGCTGCAAAAAATGCAAGGAAAAGATTGTGAAGGGTGTATGCCGAATCGGCAAAGTGGTGCCCAATCCCTTCTCAGAGTCCGGGGGTGATATGAAAGAGTGGTACCACATAAAATGCATGTTTGAGAAACTGGAGCGGGCCCGGGCCACCACAAAAAAAATTGAGGACCTCACAGAGCTGGAAGGCTGGGAAGAGCTGGAAGATAATGAGAAGGAACAGATAAGCCAGCACATTGCAGGTGGGGTGAATACTGCTTTCTCATCTTACTGGTGCTGAGAAGAAAATGATAAGGAGAGTAGAGTCCAATGTTTATCTATTTGTCTTCTGTTAACTTTACTTGAAAATGACTTCAAATTCACAGAAAAGTTGCAAGAATAAAAATAGTACAAAGAACACGGATATTCCCTTTACCCAGATTTACCTTTTGTTGACATTTAACTGTCTTTGGTTTATTGTCTGTGTTTATGTATGCTCTCTCTGTTACTCTCTCCTTACACACACACAGTTTAAGAATAGGAATATTCTCTTACATGACCATACTACATACAGCTAGCAACTTTAGTAAATGTATTCTTTAGTAAATTTATAATACTGTAATCTACCATCTGTATTTCAGTTTTATCCAATTGTTAATATCTTTTATAGCATTTCCCCCCCCTCCAGGATAGAATCCCTATCTTATGATGAGGTATTGCATTTAGTAGTATCTCTTTGGCCTCCTATAATCTGGAACATTCCATAGTCTTTTATTACATTGACATTTTTGAACAGAATATTTATTGGTACATCAGTTTTGTCTATCAATTTATTTTCAGTTTGGACTCATAGATTACTTTTTCCTGGTAGCTTATAATTTTACTGTACTCTATTAATTTGGTGCTTTAATGTCCCATACTTGGCCAGTTGGTAGACACTTTGAGCTGGTTTCTATGTCCTGAGGGCCTTTATCTTGTTTTTTTAAATGTTTTTTTTTAAAAGTACTCCCTTACTGTCTGGCATAACAGGATGCTCTTAGGTTTACCTTCTATGTATCCTCTGCCTGCCCTGGGATCCGCCATTTCTCTGAAGAGTCCTGGTTCCCATTAGTGCGGAGTGGCATTAGAGACCAAAACCTGAATGCTCCATGTCCTTGTTGCTACGAGTTATCTTTGCTTTTAAGCCCTTTCAGTGGACTAGAACTAGAAAATGTGTATGTATAGACATAAAACACATATACAAACAGATATAAATAGTAAAGGCTCACATCCATGCATATTTATATTAATGCCTATTTTAGAAATCATATACTGATACTTCCAAGTCCAATTAGTCCTTTATGACCATCAGTGAAGTAATATTTAAAGTAATATTCATATCTTCAATTAAGTATAGTTTTTGTCACTGTAGGAGGACTCTGTGGCTCTAAAAAATGGACATCTATCCTTATTTTGTTTTGTTTCTATCCTTGTATTTTGAGAGGGGAAAAAGACATCCAGGAGAGAAAACTTCTTATATATACCTTTCTCAAGCTCTCCATCCTCCTCTGCCCTGCCTTAGCCATTGGCCTCAGCCTGTTACTCCTTGACCCATCTCATTCCAAGGAAGGAAAACATAGTCGCAGCTCCAATAACTCAGGAGCCAGAAATTTTCTTTCTCTGCCCTTTTCACTTTCTTGTGCATCTATAAATTGGGGCTAATTCCATGGAACTGAGGTTCCCAAGTATTATCTATTGAGATATGATTTCTGATTCCCCCCAAATAATCTGGAGGTTATTATATATGGAATAAGAGGTAGAGAGTGTTGATGAAAATGTAAGTTATTATAAAGGGTAACTGGGTCTTTGTCCCCAGAACACCCTTTCCTAATACCATATGACCAGGTACCTCCACCTAGGCAGCAACCAGCCTTGGGGTAACTTACCAGGGTGACCAAGCAAGGCTGTAAGAGCCGCTGATAGGTCCTTTGGAAGCTTTCTCAGGGCTCTTCCACTGACGCATATTTCCCTTTCTTTTGGGGTCCTGCAGATCTGTCTTCTAAAGCAGCAGGCACACCAAAGAAGAAAGCCGTTGTCCAGGCGAAGCTGACAGCCACGGGCCAGGTGACATCTCCAGTGAAAGGTGCTTCATCTGTTACCAATACCAATCCCCGGAAGTTTTCTGGCTTTTCAGGTAAGACAGGTTAGGTCTATGTTAGCTGTTATGGTCCTCCTTTTCATTTGTTATCCTATTTGGGACTGTGGCTAAGAGCAAAATTCTGCCTCAATAATTTGCTTCCGTCTGAGCAGAGACAGATAATGCTAATTCGCAATGCTCCACCTATATAGCATTTTTTGGTATACTTTATTGTAACAAAGATATTTGCTTTGTGATGATATTTCCCTTTGAAGTAGTTACTTGGGTCAGACAACTTATTATAACCTGCCCTTTACTGCCTTGTTTTTTTAATAATGAAAGAATTTTGAAAAATTGCTTCTCTAAACTTGCCCAAACTAGAGATGAAAGGGAGCAGGCAAAGTATCATACGTGCCTTATGTAACTGATAGCATTGGGCAAGGTAGGGCCTTTACATAGGCAGTTTTGTTTGTTCTTCAGTTAACCTTAGGAAGTTCTTTCATTAGGTCTGTTTTGTAAAGAAAAAGTTGATACTCGGGTTCATTATGGAATTGGTATGTATACTGAGGTCCGTTTAACTCCAACACGTGTGCTCGTTTCCCCTACCTCCTCTTGTGTCTTATTTGGAAACTTTCTGTGACCAGCTCAGGTAAGGAAAATGAAGCCAAACACATGGACACAGGAGTTGTTTGGGAGGATAGCTTTATGTGAGTAAAAGAAGCCTAGACTTGAGGTCAGAAGACCTGGGTCCTGGTTCCAGCACTGTGACCCAACAGCTTGCTCAGGGGATCAAGTCACTTCACCTCTGAGCCTCTGTGGCCTCATCTGTGAAGTGGGAATGGCAGCACCTGCCTCCTGTATCCCACAGTGTTCTTACGAGACTACAAGAGATAAGGTTGTAAAAGGGTGCCTGAGTCTGTGGGATCTTTATTAGTTTAAAATTCTGAGGTGCTTTTTTTGTTGTTAATGGTAGGCCGAAGGTAGAGAACAGTTCAGGTGACCATAAAGACAACATGTTTCTGGAAAGGCCCTGGTGCTGGGGAGGGAATTTGGGAGAAGTTGAGGGAAACAATGTGTTCTGGTTCTTGCAACCTGCTGAACATCGACGCTCTGGAGACTTGTCCACTAACATCCTCTTTAGACTCCAGGTCAGAGATGAGGATGCATTTATAATTTACAAAGCCAGACAAGCAGCAGTTTCCATCAGCAGGCTGCTTGCTAATGACTCTGCTGCAAGCTTGCAACGTGAAATTTGTTTTGTAAATTGTCACAAAGACGTAGAGGGGATCACTGAAGAGTTGTACAGTTATTTTGGGGTATCTGGAAGAAAAGCCCTGCTCATTGGCAACCTTTAAGAAAGAAAAGAAAGTGGTGATGGGGGTGGCAAAGGGCTGGGAATGTCTCTCTTTTCAGGCCTAGGTCTTCTCATCAGGAGGAAGAGATTGAGCTAGATAATATTATGGCTTCTTCCAGCTCTGACAGTCTGCAGTAGCAAAGATTTCACATTGACTAACACGTCCTTTGATTTCTTCCCCCTTCCTCATCCCAACTTTTCTGGGGTCAGCTTCACATACAATTGCTCTGAGATCCTCCTAGCCACTTTGGCATGAAGGTGGCCTTTGTTCTCTGAGGCGCTCATATAAAGAGATGCTCCTCACCTGGTCCTCTGCTTGGGTGTGAAGCCACTGTTTCTTTGCCATTAATAGCTGTGAGATTTGGCGAAATTACTTGACCTTCATTTCTTTACCTATAAAATGTGATATATGTACCCCAAAGGGCTATTTTGTGGGATTAAGTGAAGCTACATATAGGGCACCAGCAGAGTGCCTGTTACTTTCCCTTTCTTCCTTCTCAGCAAAGAAATGTTGTTTCCTGATGTTTCCTCTCCAACAGCCAAGCCCAACAACTCTGGGGAAGCCTGCTCAAGTCCCACCCTTAAGACAAGTCTGTCCTCAAGCAAATGTGACCCCAAACACAAGGATTGTCTGCTACGTGAGTTTCGGAAGTTGTGCGCCATGGTGGCTGAAAATCCTAGCTACAATTCAAAGACCCAGATCATCCAGGACTTTCTTCGGAAAGGCTCAGCTGGAGGTGAGGCCTGGAGCATTCTGGGTGGGCTTTTCCTCTAGAGAGCTCAGAGCCATAGCCGGATTCATGGGCATGTGAACTGTACAGTTGCACAGGTTGAATTCTCTGCTATTGATGGCTTGAAATTCTTTTTTTCTTATATATATTTTAGAGGCCCGATGAACAAAATTCATGCAAGGGGCTCGGCCCCTGCCACTGCGGCTGCCTCAACCTCAGCACGGCTGCCAGGGAGTTGGGGGGGCCCACTGCGGCTTCGTCCGGAAGGTCGTCCAGTCTAATTAGCATATTACGCTTTTTATTATTTTAGATCTATTGATTTCAGAGAGGGAGGGAGAGGAGAGAGAGAGAGAAACATCAATGATGAGAGAGAATCATTGATCAGCTGCCTCCTGCATGCCCCACACTGGGGATGGAGCCCACAACCCAGGCATGTGCTCTGACCAGGAAGTGAACCATGACCTCCTGGTTCATAGGTCAATCACTAAGCCACGCTGGCAGGGCCTGGCTTGGAATTCTTAATACATTTTTTTAAAATACATTTTTATTGATTTTGGAGAAGGAGGGAAAGATAGAAACATCAATGATGAGAGAGAATCACTGATTGGCTACTTCCTGCATGCCCCCTACTGGGGATCGAACCTGTAACCTAGGCATGTGCCCTGATGAGGAATCGAACTGTGACTTCCTGGTTCATAGGTCAACATTCAACCACTGAGCCAAGCCAGCTGGGCCAATTCTTAATAATTTTGAACAAAGAGCCCCACATCTCTCTTTTTTTTACTGGGTCCCGCCAAGTATGTAGCCAGTTTTGCTTCGAGCACATTGGCATCTCTCTTCCCTGCCCTTATTCCACCCCAGGAGGCCAGAAGCATCCATCCCATATGACCAAGAGGAAGATTCACTGTCCTGCATGTTTGATTAGGTTTTTGTGAATCATTGCACAGCTTGGAGTAGAAACTTCCAACTCTGCTTCTTTCATTCATCTAACAAGTCATCATTGAGCATCTATAATGTGCTCATCACTGGGGACACTAAAGTGACAGTCATGGCTCTGCCCTATGGGAGTTCATCCAGGGGCTACATTAGGGGAGGCAGACACATAAACCCCCAAACCCTGTGACCTCTACTACTGTCGTGAAGTGCACGGGGTGCTGTAGCAGCACAGGCAGCATTGTAGACATCTCTCCGTTCCTTGAGTTTATGTATTTATTTGTTCAAGCTCCTTTCTTCTGTCTCCAGATGGTTTCCACGGTGACGTGTACCTAACGGTGAAGCTGCTGCTGCCGGGTGTTATTAAGAGCGTTTACAACTTGAATGATAAGCAGATTGTGAAGCTTTTCAGCCGCATTTTTAACTGCAGCCCAGATGATATGGCACGAGACCTAGAGCAGGTCAGAGGAAAGGGAGGGTAGGCGGCATTCCAGGTAGGGTTCTGCCAAGCCAGGCACCTGCGATCTCTTTTTTTCTGGTTGGGGCACATGCTGTTTTAGGAACCGAAACCCATGTGAGGAAGCTTCCGTTATGAGAGAGCCGAAGGGGAGGCTACAGCTGTTAGTTTCATAAGGTTTTGAGGATTGAAGTCATATTACTGCTGAGCCACGAAACCCAGCACTCGAGGGTCAGGATTTGAGATTTCCTGCTATCTCTCCTGGGGCTCTTTTTGGACCCTATTTTTTCTTGCTTCTCCTCCTCTCCCCCATAACTTGGGCTTACCATTCAGCTTTGGTGTTTCCATGGCTCTAGCCCTGGCACCATGGAAAGTTTCTCTCCCCCCCCCCCCCCCCCCCCCCCCCACCCCCTTCCTTCTTTCTTTTTTCTTTTTTT
>NW_005354705.1:126955-146948 GCF_000412655.1 Myotis brandtii
CCCCCCCCCCCCCCCCATTATCTGATGACCATATTTGTCTCTTAGTTCAAATTCTAATGGGAATCAGATTGGCTCAGCCCTGAATTAGTCCTTGTGTCACTTTTCAGCTAAGGCAGGTGGCCTGATCCTTTGGTGAATGGAGGTACTCTTTCCAGAAACTGTGGGTGGGATAGATTCTCTAAGAAGCGAGGTCAGTGTGTGTGAGCTGGGGATAGAAGCAGTGATTGGAATCTCTTCAGGTCCTAGGGGATTGGGCAATACACTTGGCCACTTTGGGGTTGCAGCAGTGGCATTTTGGTTTTTGGAGACAGGGTGACGTGTCAGAGACAATCAGAGTCTTCTTTGAGCAGAGCAAGTCTTTCCCCCCAGCTGCCAAGAGCCTTCTCACCATCCAGGAGGTGGACGAATTCCTCCTGCGGCTCTCCAAGCTCACCAAGGAGGATGAGCAGCAACAGGCCCTGCAGGACATTGCCTCCAGGTGGGGGAGCTGCCCAATGGGGATGGGCTAGGGAAGGTGGAATCACTAGGGAAGGAAGGTTTGGGGATTCAGAGCTCTTCAAAGACCAAGTTGAATGTGCCTCATCCCCTAGGTGTACAGCCAATGACCTTAAATGCATCATCAGGTTGATCAAACATGATCTGAAGATGAACTCAGGTGCAAAACATGTGTAAGTACTAGCTCCTCTGACAGCCTAGGCTGCCAGTTTCCTTTGTTGCCAGCTGGTGTCAGGACTTTGGAGTCCCGATCTGGATTTGAATCCTGATTCTGCCTTCTTCCTTTCTGGGGGACCTGTCACTTGGCCTAGCTCGGCCTCCATTTCCCCATATGTAAATGGAGATAACAGTACCCTTCTCACAAGAGGGAATTATGTTCAGTGAGCATAATACGAGTCAGTTGCCCACTCCAGCCCCCTCTTGGCTAGAGTAGCATCCACATAGGCACAGTGTCTCAAAAGAGCTGCACTGTCCAAGAGCTCTTTTCTCCTGTGATAGCCTTTAGACAATAGGACACAGCCCTTTCCCCTCTCTCCTCTGTGAGGACAGCCTGCTATCCAAAGCAATAAGGTCAAAGGCAGGGGTTTTTCTATCTGTGCTCCTGTCCACATTGGCAGGTTAGACGCCCTCGACCCCAATGCCTATGAAGCCTTCAAAGCCTCGCGCAACCTGCAGGACGTGGTGGAGCGGGTCCTCCACAATGAGCAGGAGGTGGAGAAAGAGCCAGGCCGGAGACGAGCTCTGAGCGTTCAGGCCTCACTGATGACCCCGGTGCAGCCCATGCTGGTAAGGATGCTGCTCGGGCCCTGCCTTCTACCCCTCTCTGGGTATCCTCTCCTTCCTTGGGAGATCTAGGAAGGTGTGAATGCTGATGGCCTTACAAGGTGATTGCAGGAGTTTGGGGAAGGAAGAGTGGAGATGTAGAAGGGTGTTTCTCAATGGGGAGGTAAAGGCAAAGAGAAGACACCATGGGAATGGTGGGAATACCTGCACTCTAGGCCCAGCTCTGCCATCAGCAAGTTAGTGTTCTTGTCTGAATGATGTATGAAACCCTCTGAAGCATCTACCTAGGATGGTTTTTCCATCATCTTTCCTGAAGACAGGTGGATTTGTAAGTAACTCCTGAGGTTCTGTGACCTGCCTCAAAATAGCTCATAGCTTCCCATGGCAGGGTGACTTGAGCACCTTTTCTTCTGGAGAGAGGAAGCTTAGAGAATGAAGTCCAGCTCTGACAGATCATCTTGGGCCTCCGCTCATTTCTAAGAAACAGGGTTTCCTTTCTGGCATCGGTTTTCCCTATATGTGTGCTCCATGCCTACTATGAGATCCTTTGGGTTCATTCGTGCAATGCTTTTTATGAAACTGTCTTGTGTATTCTACTGAAGCCTAGCTTTAGGATTTTATGTGTGGGGTAGGGAAGTATTCTCTCCCTCCTTCCTAGGAATGTGCGAGGGACAGCCAGCACCAAAATAGCGAGATCTCTATCCCAGTGACGTACCCCGGTCATCTGCAGTAGTGGCTTTCTGACTTTTATTAGAATTCTTTCTGGAGTCTGTTCTACAAACTGTCATTTGAAGAGTGGCATGGGTTATATAGCTTAGTGGTTAACCACACACCTTTGGAGCTGGACCTAAGTTCACACCTAATTCCTGCCATTTACTAGCTATGTAATCTTAAGTGAGCACTTAACTTCTTTGAACTTCAATTTTCTGACCCATAAAATGAAAACAGTATTATCTATCACATAAGATACTACATCGAAGATGAAAGGCAATGTGTATGCTATCTGACACATATAAATATCCCCCAAATGGTAGCCGTTATTGTTTGCATCTGGATGGCACAGGTATCTGATAAGCACTCCTGTGTCCTGTCCTGTCCTAGGGACCCCTGGTCACTGCCACCCTGCCAGCCTTACTGTCACCTGCAGTCTAATCTTATCTCTATGTACCTCCTGTGCTGAGATAACCAGTATGTTTAATAAGCCAGAGCCCTGCAAGGTCCTAAATTATTGGGGGTGGGGGGAGTGAAATGCTGTTTCAATGGAATTCTGTTAGCTCTACAATGAATTGCATTCATAGTCCTCAAAGTGCAAGCTCCTGTGTCCACTCCAGATATGACACTACCCAGCCTTTTCCATCCCCATCACCTCGTCTGTGGCCTGCCCTGAGGGTGTGTTTCAGTAGGCATCCCAGGGCCCTTGGGCTGTCCCTGCTGAGCACCCCTCATTGGAAGAGCACCTGTAAGTCTCCAGGCTTTTCTCCCCCACCCCCAAGGCCGAGGCCTGCAAGTCCATTGAGTATGCGATGAAGAAGTGTCCTAACGGCATGTACTCTGAGATCAAGTATGATGGGGAGCGAGTCCAGGTGCATAAGGACGGAGATCACTTCAGCTACTTCAGCCGCAGTCTCAAGCCCGTCCTACCTCACAAGGTAAGGTCCCTTCCTTCCTACCAGGACTGTTTTTCCCTTCTGCCTCTTAAGACTCAGGGCCAGAGTGCCATCGCCATTCCAGCTCTGCTGTGCAATAGGTTTGTTTTGTATTTGTTGAGTAAATGAATGAATTCACTCATTCATTTTTGGAATCTTCTAATGATGAGGGGTTGCTCAGTAGGCCAGCCAGAGCCCAGACTTGGGTTGGTCAGCACAGAGCCCCAGAGGACATTGATGCTTCCCCTGCCCACAGTGAAGGTGGGACAGAGAGCCTATCTGGAGAGTGACTTGTGGTTGTTTTTTGCGTTTCCATTTCCTGTGTGCTTCCCACTGAGGTAAATTATGGTTCAGGTACAAAGGGGCTATTGGGTTGTCAATCGTGAATTTGTTCAACAAATATTTATCAAGTGCTTAGTCTGTGCTAGGCACTGTTCTACGGGTGGACATAGAGCAGAAAAAATACAAAATAGAACCAAAGCCCTGGTCCTCCGGAAGTTCATTCTGCTGTAAACAAAGCCCCATGGGGGATATCTGGGAGTCCTTAATCAGGGCATTGAGAACCTCATTCCTCAGCCCTTCTCAGCTCTCAGGGCCTCTGGGAGGGCTACCTTCAAGGAAAAGCAGCTGGAACCTCTGGCCCCAGTAGCTAGTGAGTATATGGACCTCCTATCCTTGCTACCCCTTCTGTCCTAGCTCAGAGCCCCCAGGGTGGAGAGGCCGTGGTGTGTGCCTCACATCCTTCCCTCAGCGGGGCCTTCCTGCGGGCACATGGAGCAGTCAGGTGTTTGTCTCGGGGGTTCCAGAGGACAGCCAGGCAGCCGCTTCCCCAGGGAGCCTGAGTGCAGGCTCACGTGCGCTGGGCACACAGGGAAACTGCTGAGGGACTGCTCCTGGCAAAGTGGCTCAGTGGGCACCTCCTGTTCCCCGGGGAGGAGTCGGAGCCCAGCTCCCCAGAATGCGAGCCCTTTCCCTGTTCTCCTTTATAAAGTTCACTCACCCCTTATTTCTCCTGGGTTTTGACTTGTAAGGGGATTGAAACAGAGTGGAACGGATGTGCAGGCCTTTCCTGTCCCCACTCTATAAGAATGACATGTGTTTGGGGTCTGTCCCCTGCCAGGGAGAAATTGGACCACAGTCAAGGACCTCACTGCTGGCATCACTGAGTAGGGCAGCCATGGATAGCAGTGGGCTTCTCCCTCTCGGGAACTGTTAGAAACCAGGGCTCTGCCTTGATCAGGAAAAATCCAATTCCAAGCTTCCTTGCTTACTCTATTTGAACATGGCTCTGGGTTCAGAGCTCCCACTCAGAGAAGTCTCTTCTCGGGTTTCCTTGCTGCTCCTAAGGGGGTTCATTTCTTCCTTTCCATCTTTTTCCCATCCAGTCTGTTTTCCCCACAGATCTCTGCCTGCCCACCTTTCCTGCCTCCCGTCCTGTTGACCTGCCCCCAAGTATTCTGTTTCTTCCTTTTCCACCAAACTCCTCCATAGCCCATAGAAAAGGACTCAGCATGGGCCAGCCTCCTCCTGGGCCTGGACAGGGTTCTGAAACACACCCCTTTCCTCTTGTCCAGGTGGCTGACAAGGCCCAGGTCTGTGTCTTCCTTTAGCTGGACTTCCATGTGTTGGTGTTCTGCGTTCCTGCTGGGGCCTGGGCTTTGCTTTCTGTGGCTTGGCTTCAGGTCCCTGCTGCCTACTTCTCCCTCACTTAAGTGACTTTTCTGCCTCCAGGTGGCCCACTTTAAGGAATACATCCCCCAAGCTTTCCCTGGGGGCCACAGCATGATCTTGGACTCTGAGGTGCTCCTGATCGACAACAAGACAGGCAAACCATTGCCCTTTGGGACGCTGGGCGTGCACAAGGTACTGGCTCAGGCAAAGGTGCAAAAATGAGTGTGTGTGTGCGTGTGTGCGTGCACGTGCACGCGCTATCGGTCTGAAAGTGGAGGAATCGATCACTCACTTAGGGTTGGGCTTATTCTTCATTTCTGAATTAACCCAGAGTTTAAGTCTTATTTTTTTATTTTCTTTTGGCATAAAAAGGAGCTAGTATTGGGAACTAACTATAATTGGGTTGGTTTCTATTTGGGACCATCTGCTAAGTGCCCTTACAGACCAGGGACCTCAAGGCACAAATAGGAGTTTTCTATCAGGTGCTTCAGAGGGTCTCCATAAGTAACTGGTGTTACCCATTTCTCACTCCCTCTTACTTATTTCTCCCTCTGTACCTACTACCCTCCTCTGCCCTTACAGAAAGCGGCCTTCCAGGATGCTAATGTCTGCTTGTTTGTTTTTGATTGTATCTACTTCAATGATGTCAGCTTGATGGACAGGTGAGGAACCTATTTTCAGTTCCTGGGTAGGGAGGTGGGGAGTTCAGATTGGAAAGGAGGGTAGAGAAGGGGCTGGATCGCATACCCCTGTGCCCAGGAGCTGGGCAGGGCCAGGGGCAGCGGCAGGAGAATGCTGAGAGGTAGCACACGTGCAACACAGTCAGCTCCCCATTTAGTGTTAGGGAGAGATCTGACTAGGCCTCGTTTCTGAGAGCCTAAGTCACCGTCCCGCCCCCAAACTTTCTCCGCTACAGCAACATGGACTGCTGACAGAAATAGACTGTGAGCACAGTAGGGTTTCAGTTTCTTTCTCCAACAGCACCCATGGGGACGTAAGGCAGATGGTTTTCAGCTCAGAGGTTTTTCAGAAGAGGCTCACAGCAGGAAGCTCATGATGGGGGGGGGGGGGGGGGGGGGTGTGCTACAGGACTTTCTCAGGGCAACACTATTAACCGTAAAAAGCATTCAACTAGAATTAGAATACCTGGGCTCCAGTTCCAAGTCTGACTCTAACCAGTTCTATGAGCTTAATATCTCTGAGCCTAATTTTTCTCAGATATAAAATGCAGGAGCTAGATACAATCTCAGCTCTATGAGTCTGCTCTATTTTTCAGAATAAATGTGCTGTCACTACAAAAAGAATCCTTCCTCTCTGCCTGCCTTCCTATGATATTTATATAACACTAGAGGCCCGGTGCACGAAATTTAGTGGCGGGGGGGGGGGGGGGGGGCGGAGCTTGTGTACCGGTGCCACCATCCCCTACACTGGCTGCCATCCTTGAGCGTGGAGGGGAAGGGCAGTGGAAGGGAGAAAGAGGTGTTGGGGGTAGGAGTTGTGGTTTGGGCTTCAGGTCCTGAGGCCTAGGCCTGCTGACCCAAGAAACAGCCAGCCTTGGGCCTGGGATAAGGCAGGTGCCAGGGATAAAAAAACAAAGAGTCGGCTTCCTTTTTTGGGTGGGACCAGAATTCATACAATCTGTTTGGGCTAGACGCCAGTTCTCCCATGATTCAGTAAAGTAGAAACAGGAACTACAGGATGAGGTGGCTTGTGCCACAGCTCACACTGTCTGTCTTTGGCCACAAAAGGAGCCTGACAGGCAGACCTGTTAGACACGAGGGCTTGAAGCTATGGCACAGTGTCATGAAGCAGTATGTCATTGTGTCCCTTCCCTCTAGAACCAATGGGGGTGGGAGGATCCTGGCCTGAACTCGGCTCTCATGCCCCCTTTAGGCCTCTGTGTGAACGGCGGAAGTTTCTTCATGATAACATGGTTGAAATTCCCAACCGGATCATGTTCTCAGAAATGAAGCAAGTTTCGGTGAGAAGACCCCACCTAGGCAGCACCTAATGGTCTGAAAGCAGGGCAGAGACCCCTTGGGCCCGATGTGACTGAGAGAATGAGTTATATTATGGGGGCTGCTGATGTGCATATGTTGTCTCCTAGTCTCCACCTAGGAGGGCAGGGCATGAAACCTAGGTGGGCTCCTTGTGTCTCAAAGCCACAGCATCTTGGCAGGGTCCCTGCTTTGCAAACCCTTTGTTCTGTATATTCAAGTCAAGGTGTTTCCACATAGCACCCTCTCAATTCTCATACCCTCTCGATTCTCAACCTCTCTCCTCTTGTCCCTCAGAAAGCATCCGACTTGGTTGACATGATAAACCGGGTGATCCGAGAGGGCCTGGAAGGGCTGGTGCTGAAGGACGCAAAGGTAAGATGGCCACAGGCTTTGCCTTCTGTACACTGAGCCCTCCCTGCTGGGCCTTTCCAGCCCTGGCCAGGAGATGGCAGTGGTGGCCTGAGGTGTTGGGGATGGGTGCTGAGGGGCATCTTTCCAGGGTTTGGAAAGCACTGTTCTGGATCTAGAGAATGGGATGCTGTGTCTCCTGTAGTGCTGGAGCCCAAGGGCTCTTCCCTAGAGTGGGATCGGCAGTGGAAGGTCTGATATGTTGTGTGAAGAGTTAAATCCCGCCCTCATGGCGTTTCCATTCTAGTTTGTGGTTTCTCTCTTGCTTCCCCTCAGGGTACATATGAGCCTGGAAAGCGGCACTGGCTGAAAGTGAAGAAAGACTATCTGAATGAGGGGGCCATGGCTGACACAGCTGACCTGGTGGTCCTTGGGGCCTTCTATGGGCAAGGGAGCAAAGGTCAGGGTGGGCTCTGGCAGATACTTCTTTGAAAGGCACCACTCAGGGTACAGGCTGGCCTTTTTACCGGCTTGACTTGCCAGCAAGGCCAGTATGACTTGCAAAGTTCTGGATCCGCGGTCCCCAACTCAGCCCCTGTCACCTCAGCAGTCAGCGACATCTGAGAGCTAAAGACTTGGGCAGGAAGAGGTCAGACAAGAATAGCCTGTGCTAGCCCAGCACAAAGAAACTCACCACCAACTACTCAGGGCCTGGCAGCCTTCTCCTCAGAGAAAATCTCAATTTCCTGACTAGAGGGAAAGCTGGGGTCTGAAGAACTAGTACTTTTAGGACCTACTGTGTGTCAGGCACAGTTCATTTCCTTTTAGTCCTCACCAGAGCCCAACAAATTGTGTGATCATCCCTAATTTACTGAAGAGGAAATTGGGGCTCCTAAAGGTTAAACTTATACAGCGAGTAAGAGTTAGACCCAAGCGTGAGCTCGCACTCTGATGCCCGCTACTCTCCAGCAGGCTAACTCACGGGTGGGTGGGGTGGGCAGAGAGGGCTCCCTCCACCCACAACTCAGCCCTCCCTCCTCCCAGGTGGCATGATGTCCATCTTCCTCATGGGCTGCTACGACCCAAGCAGCCAGAAGTGGTGCACAGTCACCAAGTGTTCAGGAGGCCATGATGATGCGACGCTCGCCCGCCTGCAGAAGGAGCTGGACATGGTGAAGATCAGCAAGGTAGGGAGAGCTGCTGGCCCTGGCCTCTAAGACAGGCCGCACTTTGGGGACCCCAGGTATCGTTTATCTGTGTTCCTGGGAGCAGTGTTAGGCCTTCAGTCTCGGAGTGCCTGCCTACCTTGTGGGAATGGCTGCAGGCCCTCAAGATCACACCCTCTCTGGGCAGGGAGGACCCCAAGAGCTGAGGGTCAGCCTCTGTGCTGAGTCACCTCTTCTCATAGTCCCATGACCCAGAGAGGCTTAAGTCTGGTTTTGGCTTGGGAATAGCCCAAGACAACATCTTTTTTCCTCCAGGATCCCAGCAAGATACCCAGCTGGCTGAAAATCAACAAGATCTACTATCCCGACTTCATCGTCCCAGACCCGAAGGTATCAACCCAGCGGCCTGCGGACCTTCAGCCCATAAAATAAGCTCGCAAATCCTCTAGGTCCATAGAGATGCGTTCTCAACCTCACTGGCAGTCCACCCCAGGGCAGGGATCTGGGCTGCGCAGCCCACACTGAGGAATCCTCCTTAACAGAGAGGGAGAGAGACTACCCAACCCCAATCACAGAGGGTCTGCTCTACAAGTGACCTGGCCCAGTCCCTGCTCTCAATCAGAGAAACTGAGGCCCAAAGAAGACAGTACTTCCTAAGGTAGCGGTAGCAGCAGCAGCAGCAGCAAGACATGACCCACCCCCCGCCAGCCAGGGCTCAGGTTCTGTCTGCACTGCTGGGTGGGAGACGTTGCCTCTTAGCCGCGAGTGACCCAGCTTCCTCCTGACAGAAAGCTGCCGTTTGGGAGATCACAGGGGCTGAATTCTCCAAATCCGAGGCTCACACTGCCGACGGGATCTCCATCCGGTTCCCTCGCTGCACCCGAATCCGGGATGATAAGGACTGGAAATCTGCCACCAACCTCCCCCAACTCAAGGTGCCAGCTGCATGTGTGTCCTCCACCCGATTGTCCCAGCCTTGAAACCGTGGGCATTTGGCCTGTTCCCATGTCCTCTGTCTTCTTCTTCCCATTCCACTGAGACAGGCAAGGACAGGTAGAAAGGGAGACCAAACTGCGGCAGGGCCTGGAGCAGCAGCGCTGGGCATCAGGCCCCGCTGGGTGCTGGGTCCTAGAGCGAGAGCTCTGCTCTCACAGCATCTGCTGAGGGCTCGCCCCAGGCTAGTCTCTGCGCTGTTAATAAGAACAGGGAATAGTACAGTGATTTGTACGGATTACTCAAGAAAACAGCCAAAGTTTAGAAAGGCGCCCAGGAAGCCAGCTTTTCCCTAGGGATTTTCTCTCTTCCCTGTCTGTTCCCCAGCCACATGTGCCTAAAACAGACCACACAGACCACCTCTGAGGCCATCCTCCCCCCTCCTCCATACAGGAACTGTACCAGCTGTCCAAGGAGAGGGCGGACTTCACTGTGGTCGCTGGCAACGAAGGGAGCTCCACTGCAGGGGGCAACAGCGGGGAGAATGAGGGCACCTCAGGGCCTGCTGTGCCTCAGAAGGCCAGGACCTCCCCCAAGCAGTCCTCCCCCAGTGCCAAGAAGGCAGGAGGGAAGCTGCATCACCCCAACAGCAAAAATGGTAAGAAGGGCAGGGCAGTGTGAAGGCAGACATCAAAGGACAGGACCCAGTCCCCCATTCCAGCTCTCGGACCATGATTGTTTGTCCATGCAGCTGACATTGACTGCACTCCTGTTGTGTGTCCAGCCATGGGCCAGAGTCCATTCTGCTGGGCACTCCATTGCTCAGTAAACCTATGACAGGACCCTGGGAGAGCCCATCTCTGGGGATTAGCTACCTCTGAGCTCTCCCTTCTCCCCCTGCTCACAGCAGAGCAGGCCTGGCCCTGTCTGCTGCCCTGACTTCAGGGACCACTGTCAGTTCCCCTGAACCTCTCCTTAGCTCTTACCCCGCGTGCTCTCCTGCAGGCCACAAGCCGACTGCAAAGCCTTCCCCTGTGAAAATGGGGGAGAAGCTGGTCACGAAGTCTCCTGTGAAAGTGGGGGAGAAGCGGAAGGCTTCTGATGAGACTCCGTGCCACGCAAAGGTGAGGGTGAGGAGTGCACCAGGGGCTGGTTTGGTCCAGGGCCTCATGTTCCCAACACCCTGCACTTGAACTTGGAGAGATGAGCAAAGGTGTTTTTGGGACTAAGGCCTAACCCCTCCCCTCCCGCAGCTGCTCTACCTGTGCCCTCTCGTTGCCTTGCAGAGGCGGCTGGCCAGTGAGCCGAGAGGAAGGAGAGCTGTGTCTGCAGGCAGGAGGTAGACAGCCCAGCCCAGCAGAGAGGCTGCAGGGACCCACCAGTTGACATTAAAGGGGAGCAAGCCCAGTCTGGGTATGGGAGTGCAGCAGTGTGAGTTTGTGCACAGGGCGGGTGCAGGGCCAGCCAGCAACGAGGGGAGAGGGCACCATTGGCTTAGTGCCTGTCCTCGCACCTAGAAGCCTTTTCCCTTTGGTGCTCCCTCAGGTTTTGATTATACTCAACCACTTAGGCCAATAACTAGGCTCAACCCTGGGAGAACTGGTGGCCCAAAGGGCAGATAGAGAAGCAAGCCTTTGGTCACTGGAGAGAGTGATCACCTTGCAGGCCCCAGCAGACCTGTAGGACCTTTGCCATCTTTTCCCTACCTGAAGCCCTTGAATCCATCCACAGCAGTGAGCTGGGCTCCTGGCCCCCGTTCTAGCTATTTGTGCAGTGCACTGCTTGAATGAACAACATCACTGCCCACCAGCCACTGGATGGTCCTTGGAGACATGTCCTTTTCCCTTCAGGTTCCAGTGCTGGGACCTGTCCCCTCTCCCTTTCCTCTACAGTAAGCATGTCAAGCTTGCGGCCAGCGGGCCACATGCTTGCTCTGCAGGGATGGAGGAGTGACATGACCTCAGCCACACACGTGCTGGGTAGCAGGCATAAGAACCCAGCAGGTCTCCATCCCTGTGTACTCTGAAGTGGCTGGAGGATGGGGGTGTTGGTGTCTATGCCTTTTCCCCAGTAAACCTTTTCCAGTCATGTCCTGACCGCTAGCGAGGCTCCCTACGTCTCGCCTCCTATTCTAACCCTCCTCTGGCCTATGCTCATCTGCGTGGAGACCTACTTGCCCCGAGCACAGATTGCCCCACTGTGACCCCTCCCTGATCCTGTGCATTTGCAGGTGCTGCTGGACATCTTCACTGGAGTGCGGCTCTACCTGCCGCCCTCCACACCAGACTTCAGCCGTCTCAGGCGCTACTTTGTGGCATTTGATGGGGACCTGGTACAGGAATTTGACATGGCCTCAGCCACACATGTGCTGGGTAGCAGGGACAAGAACCCTGAGGCCCAGCAGGTCTCCCCAGAGTGGATTTGGGCATGTATCCGGAAACGAAGACTGGTGGCTCCCTGCTAGGACTGCTGCCTTTCCTCTCCCTCCTGCCTACCCTTCCCGGCTGGGGCAGAACCCAACTGGGCAAGGATGGACTTTCTTCTCCAAGCAGCGCGTCTTCCAAAACCCACCAACTGTGCATGGTCTCTCCCCAGCCAGGAGTCAGGTGCTCGGGGTGCCACCAGGGCAGTCACCCTCTCCTGCGGGCTTGTATAGATCTTCCAGATCTAGGTGCTGGTTTTGTTGTCTTTTAGTATTCTTTAAAAAGGAGCTTTTCTTCCTTTTTAAAATAAAATATCTTGCAGCTATCTCTGCCCTTCCCCCACTCTCACCCCCTGTAATTTCCCTAGTGATTAAGGAGTGAAGGCTGGGCTACGGAAGGTCTTCTCTCCTTCCTTGCCTGCCCCTTTCACCTCCATGCTCATTTTAAAGTTGTGTTCCTCGGACTGCCCTCCCTCGGAAATGCTGCATTTATATTTGGCAAAACATGCATTCAGTCTGGCCCTTTTTGCCAGGAATGAAGCCTCATCTAGGAAACAAAATTAATTTTTTATGACTTAATTGTCTGGTTCTCCTGTTACAGGGTGTGGGTCTGTTTTGAACCAGGATCAGGTAGGAAAGTGGGGCCGTTATGAAAAAAAGGGAGGTTTGGGCTACTCCTTTGGAGGATACAGGCTCCAGGAGGATCAGCCTCCCCAACATCTGGAAATAAGATTGCTCTTTAGGATAACCCCGAGGACAGATCTACACAGCCTGCTTAGAGGAAAGACTCCTGTGCCACCCAAGGCTGGTTTTTTTGAATAAAGGGAAACAATTTAGATGAGTGATGTTCAATAGAACTTTTTGCGGCAATGGAAATATGCCATAGATCTTAACTGATCCACACGAGTTAGCCACATCAGCTGTTGAGCATTTGAAATGTGGCCAACACAACTGAGGAGCTAAAGTTTTCATGGTAACCCAACTTGAACTGATCACATGTGGCTAGTGACTACCACACTGGATAGTGCAGGTAGACCTGGTTCAAATCCAAGTCCTGATATTTAATAGCTATAGCTTTACACAAGTTATTCAACATCTACACCTCCAAAAAGAATGGGGCTAGGAACTGGCCCTAAATCATGGAGTTACCTTAAAGAGTAAATGAACTCAAGGTAAGTTCTGAAAGCACTTAGCACAGCCTCGCTGAGTTGAGGAAATCAACAGTGGCATGCGTGTTCAGACCCTAACCACTTCCACAGCCTCTTTCCTGTGTGAAAGCTCACGCTGGTCTGAATGCAGCTCCTCAGGTGGCCATCTGGTTCTGCACTGGCTCCTGTGTTCGCAGGCTTGCTGCCTTCTGAGAGTCGGTTCCCTTTTTTCATATTAAGCTAGTAGGCTGGTGTGTCCTCCCCTGTAAGTTAGGTGAATAGGACTCAACCTCTGGAACTTTTGTCTGGGCCTGTAGGTTGAGAACCACTCCCTCCCACCCAGCCCCACTCTGGTTTGCTCAGTGAAGGCAATATACTGCTGGGAGGCTGTTTGCCAGTTAGCTTGGAGGCCAACTTTAACCTGATGGACCTGGGTCTCCACCTGCTGATTAAAATGTGTGGGGAGGAAGTAGCAGGAGGGGGAGGTGCTGCCTTGTCTCTGGCTCAGGATATTGGGTGGTTTTGAATAGGCACCATTCAGTCTGGCTTCAGTATTGGGAATAAGACACCCTTTTTATTCTACCCTCAGTGGAGACAAAAGCTGATCCTCTGAGCACTGACCTACATAAATTTCCACCCCCTCTCCAGCCTCCAGGCCAAACAACTGGACAGGGCAGCAGAACAAGGCACTCCCCTGGAGAATTTGCCAAAGGACACACCACTGCCCTTTGGCCCAACTGACCAGCCCCAACCCCACCTGTCCTTACTGGGTGCTTACACTCAAGGCGCAGCCTCACAGCTGAGGGGTGTGCTTGCTGGGGTGTGCTCTTCCATTCACTGTTTAAAGAGTTTTCCTTCCAGTCTCTCTGACATGAGATTTTTCTGAGCTGCTGAGATTACACCATATATACGATTTTGTATCCTTTCATGTATTTCCATAGACCTTGAGCCTTTGTAAGCTGTTGCTTGGCAGCAGATAGAGGTCATCACAGTGCTCAACGGGTCAGCAGCCCAGAACAATGAGAACAAAAGGCTGTGGCTCAGCCTCAAGCCTTTACACACTGGACAAGTCTCCTCAGTCACAGGGCAGAGCTGCACACAACCTAGCTCTCCCAAAGGCTGCATTCTCACGAGTCCCCTCCCTGGGCACTTGATCAAGGAGGTGTTTGCAGGCCTGTGCACACACAGCAGTCTGTCCACAAGGCTGGGCCAACCTCTGAGCCTCTCCAACTACCACAGCTGTATTTCCAAAAGCCACCATCTCTCAGGGTCACATGAAGACTTGACACACTTGCTGTCCTCAGACTCCTTTCTACACATATCACCTTTTTAAAATTTATTTTATTGATTTCAGAGAGGAAGGGAGAGAGAGAGAAACATCACTGATGAGAGAATCGTCGATTGGCTGTCTCCTGCATGCACTCTACCTGCACGCACTCTACTGGGGATCGAGCCCCCAACGAGGGCATGTGCCCTGACTGGGAATCCAATAGTGACCTGGTTCATAAGTTGACACTCAACCACTAAGCCATATCGGCCAGGTTATATGTATCTTTAAGGCCCATCTCTCACTAAATCAGTGGCAATGTTTGATCTCACTGCTTCATATTTGGTCTTAATGATTGGTCCTTTTTCTACCCAGCTCCATCCTCATCTAGGCTGTCTCAGGCCTCTCCCCCATAGTAGTGAGCTCGCAAACAAGTCACAACACCAGCTTCCTCCCTTGTCTGTCGAACAGGGCTATCTTGACCAAAGCCACAAGACATGAGCCAAGCATCTCCAACAATAATGCGGTCTCAAGTGCATACCTGTGTGCAAACGCCTGGGATTAGCTTGTTGGTTGATCAACTCTTTGTCAATCTTAACTATCAGATCTCTGGCAGCCTCACACCAGATCGGACAGGCATCTATAATGAAACTTTATTACAAAATTAAAAAGCAGAGATCTGTAACAAAAAATACACATTTGGGTTTGTATTACACCCAAGTCTGAGAGAATCTTAATATAAGCCACTTGAAGTAACACATTCACATCCAAAAAATTTCAACAAATGTATACAATATTATTGAGCACTAATTCCTGTACAGCTTATTCTTACTAGTTTGGATCCAAGTATTCAAACATTATGAACCAGTCAGCTCTTGTTTTAAAAGTCTCAACTGAAGTTTCTCAATCACAGCAAAAGCCAAGAAATAACTGGAAGAATCATGTTTCCATGATTAAATTAAGACCAAAGATCTATGAGGCGCTGGAAGGAGTATTCAAGGATAAAAATCAAGTTTTCTACCTACATTAGTAACTAAAATGGGACCCTGGAATTCCCAACTTTTATTTGGTGTAATAGAGAAGACAGAACAAAAAGAAAAAATCAGGGTTGCTTGACACTATTTTTCTTAAGTGAAAACCGTCATCAAAAGAGGTTAGAAGACTTAAAGGCAAGTTCTTTCTCCAAAATGAGTAAATGACATCAGTTCTAATTCTTACTGAGGTTTCAAACCAACCATCACCATATTATCTTTAAGTCATGTTAGGAGGGAAATTGGGAGGCAGGGGAAGGTAAGGCCTGAGCAAGTTTTAAGTAGGAAGAGAACCAGCTTCTACCCTGAAGTTATTGCTAGAGGTTAACTGAGTTGCATATACATAGACCTGCTTCACAATGGAACTGAGTAGCTGAATCCTTTGCTAAACTGGCAGGCATTGTAAACTATAGTATTGACTGTCCAGCAGAAAAATGTCTTCACAGGGAAATCTCCATTCCCCCAGTTCCTACAAAGGCTATGGCCCAGAATTAAATCATCAGGACTTGGTATAATGTCAAGGTAAGTGGCCCAGTGTTTAGCTGACAACTACTTGATGAAATTTGGTTTTCCCACAGGGGATTAGTGGTTGATGATGGAGGGAAAGCCAAGCATGTCTGTACCAATAAATAGGTCCTCTTAGAGGTTTTCCACTGCTCTCCAGAGTTACAATTGGTTCTTATCTTTGCTGCACTGGGGAGGGGAGGGGTGTCTGCCAAGGCCCTTGGGTGTTTAGGGTTTGCATAGATCATCCATTGGTAATGGCAGCACACACAGCTCCTCAGAGCATGTATGTTTGTGCTTGGCCAAGCTGGTCCAGCGAACTTTTCTTTAGCCCTTTGGTTCTTCCAGTGCTGTAAGCGCCTAAGAGGGCTCGAGAACACGACCTACTCATCATTGCACAATCCTTCCTAGGGCCCAGAGAATGCTTCTTCCTCACCTACCCCCAAATCAGTAGACTGAGAAGGGAAATAGGAGGAGGGAGTCCCCACCAAGCTGGGAAATGAAGGCTTCCAGCTATCTGCTCAAGGGCTGAAACCAGCCTCACTCGGTGCCTCTGATACCTCGAAGGGGCTCTGTGTCTCACAGATTTGGTCCCAGGAACTTATGAGAAGTCTGGCTAGAAGAAGAGCCAGGCTCTTTGCCTAAGTCTCGATGCCTTGAGTGAGACCATGTTTAAACCTTGTGGGAAAGAGAGGGACTTCTTTCACAGAGGGAAGGGGTTTAGAACTCGTCTGTTGGAGAAGTTGAAGTTAAGCAAAAAGCCTTTGATTCCACCCAACACTTTGCCTTTTCTCCAACTAAAATGAAGGAGGTGCTAAGTCGGCCTCAAGAGAAGCAGAGATGATCCAGGCACCATCTCACAGAGACACTGGAACTTCCCAGCAGTTTGGGAACCAGATGTTTCGTTGGCTCCCAAGGTCAGGTTGGGAGACAGACAGCTAATCTCAGCACTGAAGCAAGCAGCTCTTAATGACTTGGAAGTTTTTCAATAGCATTTGTGTTTCATTTTTCACCAGAGAGAAGTTGACTGGTCCAAATTCTGTCCTAGGGAGAATCATTATTGGTCTAGTAAGCTAACATCTTTTTGGTCTAAGGAAACAAATGGATTTTAGGCAATGTAGCAAGAAACCTTAGCAAAGGTAGGTTAAAGCAGAGAAAGCCAGTAAAACCAAAAATAAATCCAAATGTGCTGGGGAGGAAGAGAACCATTTCTACCAGGACTTCTGATTGGTGAAACACAGCCAGCAGCTTAGGAGGTGGGGTACAGGAGGAAAGGGAGAAGATACGGACCAAGTTCTGGAAAGTCCTCTCTCCATCAGTGATCATCACCCAAGATCACTGAAATGGGACTTGCCCAAGCGATCGACACCAGTCCTCACCGCCTCAGGCTCTGCCAGCCAGGAGGGGCACCTCGTGGCAAGACAGGCAGCTCAGAGGTGACAGCATCTTTGCTTGCCCTGGTCTTGGGAACACTGCAGGTTTTCTTGTCAGCCTGCCCCTCTGCAAGCTGCCAACCCTGAGCCCAGAAACCTCGCACTGTGTCCCTGTAAGGCACTGAAGAAGCCGGTACCAAGCCCTCAGGACCGGAAGACGTGCACGGCTCGGACCACATACTGTCGACAGATGGGACACTCGTTCATACGCTTGCCACACTTGGTACAGGTTACCATGTGGCCACACTCCAGCAGAACACAGTCAATGGGTGAGTCCATGCAGATCCTGCACAGGTTCTCCTCCAGGCTGGGTGGCACTGCTCCCCCTGGACAAACACAAGGCAGGAGAGGGGCAGAGTAAGTGTGTGGAGGTGGGAGAGCACAGGCACACTATGAACAAACCCTAAATCCACACACCGCCCCTCAAATAGGACTCCAAGGGACCACTCCTCCAGTAACCAATTCCAGTTGCTCTAATCCGCACCTCCACAGACCAGGCTTTAGATGTGAAGAACAAAGTATCTGTAAATCAAATAACCCCCAGAACAGGAAAACTAAATAAGCCAAGTCCTCAAAGCTCAAAAGAAATCATTTTCAGATAATTGATGCTGTAATACAGAGAGTCAATGGCACTTAGGGACTCATTATCCCCTGCGGCAAAACATGCTGAAAAGATACAAAATGGTTCAGAAAAGTTTAGGTATAAATGCAACTGTAATGAGTGATTAAGGATCGCAAGACTTATCTGTAAGCATATCCCCAATTTAATAAAGCCAAGGACCAGGGGGCCCCCTGTGCTATCCACAAACTTCCCCCACCTCCCAGGCTTCCTCAGAAACTTCCTCGTACAAGAGCCCAACAGATCACACAGGTCCCTCTTCTGGGCTGCACCCACAGGACTGTATGCGAACCTCCATGAATGCTCAGCGCACTGGGTTAGAATGTCTGAATTTGCCTATTTATCTCTCCCACTACACTGTGAGTTCCTTAATTCAACAAATTCATTCCATTTCTACAATTACATGCTTAGCATTTGCTATGTGCTCTGAGGTCAGGTATTCATCTTTGAATCCCTAAAACACCAGTCATGTGGTAGGTGTTCTCAAAATGTCTAATAAATTAACATCTCCCCAGGGAATAACACCTCACACTTAGGGAATGCTTGCAGGTACCAGATAAGGACGATCCTGAGAGCTCTGCATATTTTAACTCATTGAATCCTCACAAAATTACGAAGTACGTTCTCTTACTACTCATTTTATATATGAAGCAACTGAGGCCAGAGAGTTACGTGGCCTGCCCAAGGCACACATCTGCTAAATAGAGAAGCCATAATTCAGATCCCAGGGGGCCCTCTGGGCAGTGGCCTAGAGGCAGGGACTACCACGATGGTATTAAACTGATAAGGACAGATACTACACTTGATCTTAGCCAAAAGGCCGAGAAGCGATAATGGTATTAAATGCTCAGTGCATAGAGTTCCTAACAGCTCACCCTCTTATCTGAGTGGTGAGATACAGTGGGCATGGCCAGTATCCTAGTTTAGCTGCACAAACAGAAAAACCTTCATGTCCAAAACCCCAGACACCCCAGGCAGGTAGCCTGAACGAGGTAGCCATAAATAGGGAACTGTACTGACCAGTCACCTCTACCATTCCCAAAAGGCTCTGTTGCTTCTGCACTTTCTTTTCCTGTTTCCTGGACTATTCAAAAAGTTAGGAAACACTTGCAGTGAGCTGGCTATGAAAGGTCATGAAACCTATTTACCCATTTGAGGAGCTATTAGCCCTAACAAGGAAGGTTTGGAAAGGGCTGAACTACACAAATACCTAAAGTGAGCAGAAATAATTTACAGAATTTCATCACTGACTACTTCTCTCAGGAATAACAATAAACTCATCAACGCAGGGAATCAGAAAAAGAAAGGAAGACACCAAGGAGATTAGCATGATCTTGGCACCAAGGCGAGGGAGTAGATCTAGAACCCCAAATGGTTTGGGGGAACTGACAAGAGCTCAACTCTTGATAAATTATCAGCCAGAAGACTGTCCCATTTTAAGCAAAAGACCATTTTACTAAGTAATTTGGAGTCTTCTGAAAGTTTTAAAATGCTCTGCAGTCTCTTACACTACTCAGAATGTTCTCTCCTGGGGAAAAGCTCACAACCATACAGCCTTGAGGCTTTCACAAAGGTGTATCAGAGCGTTTTAGAATGATGCCAAATCCAGTCAGACTCCCGCAGTGCATTCTGGGAGTACCCAAAGGCTCAGGTGGTCTTTAACACACAGGTGGATGTGTGGCAGCTGAGATGGGATATGCATTTTGTGCCTACAGAGCACCAGGTGTGACACCTTCCTGATCTGTCCCTAGGGCAGCTGGAGCCACTGCTCAGCCCTGGACAAACAAGGCTCTCTCAGATAATCCCTTCTTCTTGGTGGGTACGGAAACTGTTAAACAACCCAAGTGATTTCCCTGAAGGCACACCGAGACGAGAACTGAGTGTAGGGGAAGGTGTGCCTTAGTACTAGGAGTATGAAAAATGAACCGAATGTGGCACATGCCAGCACTCGCTTTGGTAAGTATTTCACAAATGCTGGCTTCTGAGTTCCAGTAACCCAGAGATGTGCCAATCAGTCTGTTCCCAGATATGCTGCCCTGGGAATTTCAAAAGATGCCAAGAAGCCCTGGCTCTCAGTGAATTTCCTCACACCCTCTGTCCAGATGTTGACATGCTCAGACTTCTTGGACTGTTATCAGGAACTGGGGGTGAAGGAGGGGAAGGAGAGAAGAGCTAAGAGCATGAGCCATTCCCAAACAGAAACAAATACATACCATTTTGGTCTTCGGCACCACACACTGAAAAGGAAAGAGAAAGAAGACGTCTGAATATGTGATGATCCCAGGAAAACCTGCAACCTCCCTGACTTCATTTCTGATCTCTGCTCTTTCCCTGCTGGGAACCAGGGTGGCCGAGAGCCCAGAGAAACACCTGCCCTCCCCACTCACTGCACACACTGAGGACTCAGAAAGCTTTTGCTGGTGTGTCTGGTCTAGTCTCAGAACAGAGGGGCTCTACTGATTTGCATGAACAAAACTGCCAAGCAGGAAGGATTCTGCATAAGCACAATATCCCTTGCTATTGCCTT
>NW_005354705.1:147058-203001 GCF_000412655.1 Myotis brandtii
TTTAATTGATTTCAGAGAGGAAGGGAGAGGGAGAGATAGAAACACCAATGATGAGAGAGAATCATTGATCGGCTGCCTACAGCACGCCCCCTACTGGGGATCGAGCCCGCAACCCGGGCATGTGCCCTTGACCGGAATCGAACCCAGGATCCCTCAGTCCGCAGGCTGACTTCTATCCACCGAGCCAAACCAGCTAGGGCCCATTCCTATTGCTTTTAAAGCTAGCATTAAGTCAAGAAAGAAGGTACAGTCTGTTCCAGTCAGCCAGGGCATCCTGATGAAGTTCCCCTCCGGAGTTCCCATCTATTCTCTATGTCCTCACAACTCTAGGGCGATTCTGGGGACAGTCCCAAAGGGAAGAGTGAGCCTGATCAGGTGACTGGCCAGACGTCCCCTAACTGATGAATTTGAGCTACTGGGAGAGGAGAGCCTGAAATCTGACTTCAACTACTGTTAGCATGCAAGGAATCGAAATGTTGATTGGCAGGAACTAAATCAGTTGGGGAGGAGAGGGAAGGAGGGGAGGGGGAGAGAGTTCTAAGTAACATCATTTCAGGAAATGCAGAGTTCAAAACAGCTAAACACGTTTCTCTTCTGCAGGATTTTCTGCCTTTACTAGTAAAGTATCTACCATGAATCAGTAACGGGCGGTGGGGGTCATAACAAAGTATTTTTTCCAAACTAATTTGATCAGACCTAGATACTATACTGGCTTGTCACCTGAAAATGATACCATGTAGAATGATTTGGGAAATGAATAAAAGGAAAAGCCCAGGTATGACAGTCTCTTCACACAGTGTGCGAAAACATTTGCTTCCTAATCTCCCTACTGGTTAAGTATTGTTGGAGGTAGTAGGGAGTGTGGTGGGAAAGGCCATGAACTTAGACCAGGAAATTCTCAATTCAATTCTGGGCTCTAAAATAGAAAGAGGATGAATAATGCCTATGTCATAGGCTGCTCTGAGGACTAAATAAATGTATACAACGCCTAACCCAGTCCTGGCACTCAACTCCAAATGACAGCTATTACTAGATGGGGCAAATGTGTAAGGAGACTCCTTCCTTGGAAGATGCTATTATGCTGTGGAGTGACAGCTGCCACTCAGCCCCTCACCCAGGTGCTGGAGGCCTTTCTGATCCTTGTACAGCCGCGTCACCCTCTCCATCAGCTCCCACTTCTCACAGCAGCCCTTGTAGTTGACGAAGTTACGAGCCAGGATCTCTTTCAGCTGCCGCACATTGAGACCTTCAATGTCTTCCAGGTCGGTCAAGTCAGACAGAGAAGCCCTCCGGCCCGGGACGAAGCTGTCCTCTGAGTCAACGGACTAAACAGGCAGAGATGAGACTGGTGGGCTAAACTCTGAACTCCCCTGGCTCTCTCTCCAAGGACCCCAAAGCACTCTCACACCATCTCTGGTGACTGACCTCAGAAGCAGGAACAGAGGCAGGGAGAGTGCGTGGCACAGTGCTTTGCACTGAAAAAGACCAGTCCCTGCCTGACCCACAGTTCTGTGCTCAGGCCCAACAGCCACAAACCAAGCAGTGCATGTAAGAGAAGGAGCACGGATTGGAGTCTGATGACCCTACCTTTGAATCCTAACTCCTCCACTGATTAATGCTAAATAATATGTGGTGAGCTGCTCCTCTCTCGGAGCCTATCTGCCCCCGCATGAAGGAGAGAGCAGTGCTAGCACACTGGGTTCCTGTGAAGATTAAATGTGGCAGCACAAGAAGCCTCCTCACATGGCACTGGCCTTTCTCTCTCCCCACTGCAGAGATTTCTGCTTTCCCAGGGAAGAGGCAGACTTCCCTGGGAGCACTCCTCTGTAGGCAACCTTGACCGTAACTCCGTGGCCCCAACGGCTGTGTCCTCTGGACTGGCCCCGCCATAGCTGAGGTCTGCCTCCCTCTCAGCTTTCCTCCTGATTATCTGACCTCCTTCCCCTGACAATGGCTACTGTGTGCTTGAAGCAGAAGGACAATGAGATCTGCACAGCAGCACCAGGAGCCTGCACTCGGGCAGCTCTCAGAAAGTCAAGAGACTGGAAACTAAGGGGCCATGCGGCTCCCCAGTCTCCGCTGTGACCTCACAACTCCGCACTAACATTCTGATAGTTTCGAAGGAACACTAGCACTAAACCCCAGCCCTGAAACAGAATTTCAGAACTATCATCACAGACTGATTCTTCTCTCCGCCTCAGAGTCTGTTGAGAGGTTCCTAATAACAGCCCAAGAACACGAGGCAAAGGGCAAAGGGCAAAGGCAAAGACCCACACCCAGACCAAGCAGAGACCCACCTGGGTCTCATCCTCAGCAGGTGCCCTGGCTGTGCTCTCCGGGTGGATGGGTTCTTCTTGGTCCTGAGACACGTGGCCATTGGCCTGTGGGAAGAGAAAGGTGCCATCACATCCGCAGAGATGCCCCAGGGATTAGCAGAGCATTGACCTGTCCTGAGCTCACACCATGTCCCATGACTCCCACCTGCTCCCGAAATCTATAGTCTCGCACAACAGCCTGACAAAAGCTTGCTCTCTAATACTGACTGTGTTAGGCAGAGAACCAGAGTGCATGAATTCTGCCCACCGCCAGGATGGCATTAGCCCACTCATCGCTGAGGTACCTTCAACACTCTGGTGGGAGGAAGACCCTGTGTCCACTGCAGGAGGTTGCTCGTCAACTGTCACTGAATTGTTTCTTGCCACTGACCCCAAACTGCCCTTTCTATAACGTCCACCCTCCATCCTTGGTTTGCCCCTCAGACCAATGTCTACTGCTTTCTTCAAACTGTTCACAGCATGTCTTTCCTTCCTCAATACTAAATCCTCAACTGGCCCAGCTGAAACAGTTCTGGACCCTCACCACCTTACTCCCTCCCTTCTGGCCCATCACCACGCTCACATTCTGGAAATGGGGTCCAACCAGCCCGGCAGGGCACACTATTACTAAGAGCTGCCTTGAAACCTGGTCAAACATTTATTTTAAAGCATCTAAGAGCTTACTAGCCTAAGACTACATGAGACAAATGCTTATGCTTACAAAGTTTCACTCTGCTTGGAATTCTAACTTCTCAAACAGTTCTTCTTAGGTACTTCTTCAGGTTTCACCAAAGACTACTCAGAACTATGAGTTTCTTAATCCCATCACCATTTAAGCCACAAGTCCCTTAACTAGATCCTTTTCACCCACTACTCCCTCCGGGCAAAGCCTCCTGTGAGCCCAGAGCAAAGAGTGTCTGAGCCCACAGGCCTTTTCCAGTAGTGAGGCACCAGCAAAGGGACAACCTAGGAAACCGGTCACCTGCTGGCCCCAGCCACTCCTCCCCGATTAGGATCCATACATGGAGCTAATTAAGAAGAGGCAAGCAACTACAGCAAGAATGGAAAGTAGAAATCGCCACCACCACCCAAAATGCCAAGAGAGGATACAATCACGTGTGTAGCAGAACAGGTACTGGGAGGCACCCAAAACCATGTCTTTATCAACACCTCTCGTTCTCTCTGAGCTTTATGCAGATGTGTACAGACTGGCCTCCTGGTGTCACCTGGGAGTTACAAAACCATCTTCCAGAACCTAACCTGTTCCTAAATAGGCAGCTTTTGTAGGTCTATTTTTTTTTCTTGGAAAGAGAAATTGGATCTCATGCTGCAAAGCATATTGCCTTGGCCCACTGGCTAAATCAAAATCTACAACCAGCAGCTGTCCAGTTTTGCTTATTCCATACACTTCCCTCCCTAGCAACGACTGCCAGGGCACTAAAGGTAAAGGAAAGAACCCTGGTGGAGCAAGCACTACGAGATTTGCACACTAGTGCAGCTCACTGTGGAGCTGTCAGGTGGCCTTGCACAAGTTACTTGACATCCCCCATGTGTGTTTTTCTGGCTTGCAAAAGGTAGCTCTCACCAGAACAGAGGATGTGAGCTGACGTGAAGGCCTCCAAGAACATCGGAGATCAGAGAAGTGCCCAATTAGATCTGGCACATACTGTAATCTGTAGGTGCATCTGAAAATTTCCAGTTAATGACAGGAACCTTAAAACCTATTCCTTTCATTGAAAAACCCACCTGAAGGTTCTTTAGGGGAAAACAATTTACTCAAGTTGCTCTCCCAGCTCCCCCTAAACAGAGAGGAGTGCTCAACCAAGCACAGGGAGGAAGTCACAGCAGGAGGTAAAACCTGCCCAGCAGAGAGAGCCAGAGCTTAGCAAAGAGTTAAACTCCAGTTGGGTAGAAAGCATGCTCGAGCCAACAAGGGAGTAAATGAGTTCACTGCAGGTAAAGTATGCTATCACGCTGGCCTTCATGCCTCAGTGCCCGTCAGAGCTGAACCAGGGGGCCCAGTCCTGGCAAAAGAGATCATCAACGGGCAGCAGCCATCCACTCCCCGGGTGGGAACGTGAGTACTATGCCAGCTCTAAGTAGCTCAAAGCTCTTTGGACGTGACATCACACTAGTCAATCCTCCCACCATCTAGCAAGAACGAAAGTGGCCTGGGATTACTACCTCATCTCACTGTTGAAGGCTCAAAGTTCACCCGGGGTGACCAGAGAGTCAGTGACAAATTGGGTGTGGAAACTGCATGGATCTTCTAAGTCCTAATCCCCCCACTAAGGCACTTAAGTTCATCCATAGGACACCATCACTCCTTACACAGTGGTCAAGTCCACCCGCCTCACTCTTATCCCGCTTAGGTCTGTGTGCCTACCTTTCCTCTTAGAGAAGCTTTCTGAGGGCAGAGACAATGCATTACTCATTTCTGTACTTCCCGTGCCAGTTCATAACTCAGTCAATGTGCTGCTCTTAGCTTACCATTCCCAGGCCCCTCTGGGATGATGACAAGCAGTGTATTTTTCATCCGATGCCAACCACCCCTGCCCAAACAGTGAGTGGCCAGAGAAGCAGTGCCCTTGTCTTGGTTACTGTGCTTCCCTGCTCTCCCTTCCCTCTACATGTTCCTTTCTTTCCTATGCACCTTGGGATGGTTACTAAGGAACCAGTTCCCTACACAGCTAAGAAAGCCCACAATAAAGGTGAGTCCGTGGGAGGGCAATTTGAACAGAACTAAATTTGGAGAGTTAACTGAGTTTTCGCAAGTATTTCTGGAACAATGAATTTTTTTTAATGTCTAACTGGGATATGTATGTATTAAAAAACACCAAAAACCTGGGACTGTGCATTATCACCTCTGAAAAAAGCCAAAACCTGAGTGTGGTGTCAAGGAAATATCACTCATGCATCAGTAGGCAGAAAAGTTTCACATCATTAAGACACTTAAGCTCACACCCCACTCCCACAAGCAGGCAGGAGGGGAAGTGAGCCCTCCAACTGGCAGAGACTGCAGAGCCGTACCTGCTGATTTTCCTGAGCCTGGGCGGGGGGGACAGAAGTGGCTTGTGAGGGTGCAGAAGGGAGGTTGGGTGAGGTAGGAGGTATTGTGCTGGCATGAGGCTGGTTCAGGAAGGCCTGCTGCTCAGGGAAGTCCGGGGAAAAGGTGGGGGCACGAGTCCTGCCCTCCTGGGAGATCACAGGCTGCTGGCCAAGCACCAAGAGCACCAGCTCCTCTTTTTCCCGGCACATTTCGGTAGAGATGTCATGGAGGTTGAGATAGTCCCGCAGGTCCTTCACCTTCATCTTCATGAGCTCCTCCCGCTGAAAGGCTGTTGCTCGGAATCGTTGGCAGAGAAGGCAGAGGCGGGGCCCATTTCCCACTTGGCTCGAACAGGTCATGCAGAAATTCTTCTTACAGTCCAGGCAGGTCTGCTGCTTAGAGCAAGAGGCAGAGGAAACCACATCAGATTCTGAGAACAAGACAGAGTGGGCTGGGAGCTTAGGGCTGCCAAGCCTAGCGAGACCGCCAATCACGCTTTAACTAAGCTATCTCCTATATCTAAGGATGCAAGCTAACTTGCAGATTTCAGGTTAAAAGCACTCAGATGGCAGACCCTCTGTATGCATCTGTGTATCCATGTACAGGACACTATGTTTATTATCCCATGTGAGGCTTTATTTACTTTATTGAGAGAGAAATCAAGGCTATTAAGACCACCAGGTTTAGAATAAAAAATCCCTACATTTTGCCCTGGCTGGTGTGGCTCAGCTGGTTGGGTGTCATCCCATGCACCGAGGGACTGGGGTTCAATTTCCAGTTAGGGCACATGCCAGGGTTGTGGGCTCGATCCCCAGTAGGGGGTGTGCAGGAGGCAGCTAATTGATGTTATGCTCACATCAATGTTTCTTCTCCCTTCCTCTCTCTCTAAAAAAAATCAATAAACTATTCTTTAAAAAAAAAAATTCCTACATTTTTATTGTCTCCCTCCTCCATTTCTTGTGGTGTCACCTTGGGTGTGTAACTTAGCTTCTCTGGCCCTCAGTTTCCTCATCTGTAAAATGGGGGTGGTAATAGTATCTACCTCATAGGATTGTTGTAAAGTTAAGAGATAATGCATGTAGCATAGGGGTCCACAGTAAGTGTAACTGTTTTAATTATTATTATTGCTAGGAAATATAAGCTAATGATGAGAGGCAGGATTCAAATCCTGAACTATGATTGTATTTATTGCTGAGATAAGAAAGCAAATGTAGAAAGGTTGTGGTGGTGGTTATTATTACTATCATTAATTAAATTTACTGAGGGGCCACTATATGCTAGAGCTATATCTCGCTTGTCATTTAAATCTCAAAGCAACCCTGCAAAGTAGGTATTCATGTACCTCCGTGTTTCACAGACAAAGCAACTGAGGCCTAAAGTTCTAAGTATCATATTCATGGGCAGGCATCAAGCAGCAGAGCTAGGATTCATACTCAAGGTCTGTCGGAGTTCAATGCCCACAGTCATGCTCTTTGCACCAGGCCATGTTGCCTAACTCAGTCCCATTCAAGCTGACAGTGGTACTAGGTCAAGAGCCTGGCTCTCCATCTCCAAACTCCCAACCCAGTGCCCCACCCAGAGGCTGGTGCCCAGGCTCCCCCACCCCAGGAAGGCCCACTCAGAGTGCTGGGAATTCAGTGGGGCAGGAGAGCACATCCAAGACAAATACTGAGATGGCTATGGGAGGCCCTCTGGACCTGATTGAGGGAGCTCTCGTTCGTGAAAGTACAGAGTGTCTCAGAGGGCAACAAGAGGGCCTGGCAGGCAAGCTGGTACCGCCTGGCAGCAGCAACTCCCGCAATCACAGACAACACAATACACGATGGCTTGCTCAATTCAGGCAGCAAATCCTCAGCCTCTTGCCCCACAGGCTGAGCGAGCACGGTGACATCTGACTGAGCTTTTGCAGCCAGGAGCAGGTCACACTCCAACAGGAGAGGTCACTCCTGGGCACACTGGGATGATCCTAAAGGGCACACTCACTAATCGTTTATAGAAATAAAAACCTTTTCATCCTGTGGTGACTGAAATATTAACCTAAACATTTCTGCTCCCCCTTTTCTATTCAAGCCAACAGGAATGCCCAAGAGACTTAGATTCTCGCAGGCAAAATCACAGACACTTGTGTGGGCTGAAGCACAAGTCTGCATAGCGGAGACAGCTATATTTAGTCTTGTCAAAGTGTCATTCACGTAGTAAGGGGAGGAGGGCATAATGTTTACCACCCAGTTTGACTATAAATACTTAGAAGGCACTGCGAAAGGACACATATCAAGTTCCCTATTCTCCACACAGTTATAACCAGACAATAAAATGTTCAGAAACTGACTTCAAAGGACGCATGGCTGCACTCGCTTCCTAATGGTCTGGGACCAATAGCAACTCAGGTGGAAAACGGATATCTTGGGGCTTTGGGGTTCATTCATACCAGAAGCTTTTCTATTGGAAAAATAAAATGTGTTTAGGATGACTGATAGTGAAATGAAGAGGCTTCAATGTCATAACACTGTAGGTCCTGACATGGACCATTACTTGTCAATGCACTTTGACAAGACCTAGCTTGACACAATTAAAAAGCCCTGAGTTGCTCAATCAGCCCAGCTCTAAACAACGCTCTACTCTTTCTTCAAAAGTGTGTGGTTTAGCCCAGCCAGCGTGGTTCAGTGGTTGAGCATCAACCCATGAACCAGGAGGTCGAGGTTCGATTCCAAGTCAGGGCATATGCCCAGGTTGCGGGCTCAATCCCCAGTGTGGGGTGTGCAGGAGGCAGATCAATGAATCTCTCTCATCATTGATGTTTCTATCTCTCTCTCCCTCTTCCTTCCTCTGTGAAATCAATAAATATATATATTTTTTAATTTTTTAAAAAAATGTGTGTGGTTTATTGGGTGCAAGATCAGCAACCCAGCTTCTATGCCCACCACCCTCCAACAGGGACTCTGAAGTCAGCCTGCATCCGAAACACACCCTAAAAGAGAAAGAGAGCTCGAGGCTAAAATCCCAGTCGCAGAGGCAGGAGAGAACAAAGGGAAGGGAAATGCAGCTGGCCATCAACAAATGTGGGCAGAACGAGCCAAGAATCATGCACGTATGAATTCTAGCAAAGTGTGCAAGCCAACTGAGTAACAAGGTAGCGTGAAAGATGAGTTGGTGGAGCCAACGTGCCTGCATAAATGCCAAGAGAACACACACATCCAGCATTTAAAAAGCCGGCAGTGGAACCTCAGCTAGACACTGCCCTTCATGGATGCCAGGTGAGATGCTCTCCTTTCCTAACCCACCCCTCACTTATTCCTCCTCCTCCCACCACCCATATTCCCTGGCACTTTCTCAGCCTCCCAGTGCCCCCTCCTCCTGGCCCTTCCTATAGGCAGGCATTCATTGCTGCATCCCCCTGGGAGGGAAAAGGGCAGCCAGGAGTGACACACGCAGGGTAAGTCCTGGCTGTCCGCTTTCTAGCTAAGGGAATTTGCACAAAACAGATAACCCCCCAGAGCATCAGATTCCTCACCTGAAAAGGCAGGTGGTCTGTCGGCCTAAGGACTACTGGAGGTATCACATGAGATCATGTATACGAAACCTTAGCATAAGGTGATATGGTACTCACAAACAGGTTCCTTTCTGCCTCATCTCTGAGCTTTTGCAATACCTAGGAACCCAGCCCCTCTCTTTCCACTCTGAGATTTGAATACCTCATCCATGTTTCCAAACACAAACTCGTCTTCCTCCTCAAACTGATCCAACTAAAGAGGCTGAATGCCAAACTCGCTACAGAACTGTCAGGGCTGCTGATGCCGGTAGGTATTAGCAATACAGATGGGATATGTGGCTTGTGGCAAAAACAGCCTGCCATTTCTCTACAGGACTGGAAACTCTGGGAAGGCAGGAGATACATCTTTCTTAGGTTCCCTCTGTGAAATCCTTAATGTTATCTGTGCTTTGTACCGAATGAGCATTCAGAAAGTACTGACCACATGAAGAAAAGAAAGGTAGTAGGATCCATGTAATCGTTTCAATTCAACCGCTTCAGACAAGACATTTAAAAAGCCCATGGCTGTTAAATGCCAAACCCTTCCGATAAGAATGCTGATCCACTTAAGCATGAAATTACAAATGAAAATTTCTAATAGGAGAAAACATTCTTAATATTCACAAAATTCACTGTGAATCACACAAAATTTTTTTTACTTTTGTAACAAGAAAATATCCAAACTGGAACTTGCCTTCCACCACCCCCCGCAAAAAAAAAAAAGTATTCTTGCTTTTGCTTTCTTATCTTCTTTGTATGGCTATGCATTTGCTCCCACCTTCTGTCAGACTGCAAGCTCTCTGTTAGGCAGGCATGACTTACTTCATCTCTGTCTGTCTAGCCCAGGCAACGCCTGACACACAGTAGATATTCAATCATTTATTTTTCCAATAAATAGGGGGGAAGTTCCTTATTTTGATCATTTGCGATGCTCCTAGGCACACTGGCCAATATCCTGTCATTTTCAAATTTACCTTCTTCCCCTACATTTCACCTGTGTTCATATGCAAGTAATTTAGTGTCTGAGTCTCCTATTTTTCATCTGTAAAATGGGTTAACAAGTACTACTTCAAAGAATATGGCATGGAGAGGTGCTCACTAAATGAGCTATATGATCAGTCTCAGCCACCACCCTAGACCAGCCTCTGATCACGTCTCGCCAGGTGTCAAGTGGGCAAAAGCTCCCTAAGTGCTACACCTGTTACTAGTGAAGCCATGTCTACTACCTGAAACAGGACTGATCAGGTCTTCCTTTGTTTAAAGTCGTTCTGATGGCTCCAAGCTCCTTACTAAGTCAGTCATGGCCCTTCACCACCTGATCCCACCTTCGTTCTACCCTAACTTCCCAAGTATCCTGCACTCTGGCCAAACATGCCATTCACAATTCCCAAATAAGCCTTGCACTTGCCTCACATCTGGTACCTTCACTTCAGCCACTGCTCTGCAAATCAATAAACCTTCCTAGAATTATCAGCTAGAATGACCGATTTACCAGCAATGCCTGATTCCCCAGTACTTACCGTACCCAGCTAACTGTTAGCAGTTCTTTGCAAATGTGGGCCTCCTTAATCAGAGAGGAAGCACCTGAGGGAAAGGCCTAGGTCTTTCTCTCCTCTCACCTCTATCTCCACAAGCTAGACCTCTAGCAGCTAGCAGGCTGCCAGTACAGGACTGGCGCTCGATGAAAATCTTCAGCATGGAATTGTTAGCCACAAAGCAATGAAAGTAGAAACTCTCTGGTCTACTTTCTCTTTTTGAAATTGTTCTCACCTCAACTGTCCATTATTTATTTAAAATTTTTACTGCCTAACTACTATGTGGCGGTCACTGTTCTAAGCACTGGGGATAAAAGGTGTGAACAAAATGGATAAGATCTCTGTTCCTATGTACCATCTGAGGAGGCAGGCAACCCACAAACATATTTATGTCAGGCGGTGATCACCACTAGAGAGAAAAATAAAGTGTCTTCCCTTCCTCACCCAACCATCGTTCTCCTGTCTCTGGGGGAGCTTTCCTCGCTCATTCTCGTTCTCCCTCTGGATGAGAAATGTCAAGAACTCGCTAGATCCCCTGGTTCTCCCAAGGTTTCAACATGCTTGACCCCAAGCCTGGATCACCATCACTGTCCTCTGCTCTTTCTCTCTCCATTTCCACTCCATAAAGTATAACTAACATGTTTTAAGAAGGCGGTCACAATCTCCCACACATATTGAGAAACGGTAGTTAAATTTTGGGGGAGTCAAAAGCTATACATGTATCTAGTATTTATGACTGTACGGAGGGGGAGGGGAGGTTGTCAGCGCTCCTAACCCCCACATTGTTCAAAGGTCAACTGTAAGTGTGTGTGTGTGTATGTGTATATAGAGAGATAGGTAGCTATATATAGATATCCTATATAATAAAGATATAATATGCAAATGGTCATTACGCTGTGAAGCTAACGACGGACCATGTAAGGACCGGATCACTGAGCAGCAGGAGGGTGGGGCAGTGAGCTACAAGCAGGCGGCGGAGAGCTACAGGAGGGGGCAGGGCAGCAATCTATGAGGGGGGAGCGGGGGAAGGGGAGGATAAGGGGAGCTACAGGAGGACGGGGCAACAGGCGGAGAGCTACTAGAAGGCGGCGGCGAGCTACTGGCACACGGATTCGTGCGCAGGGCTACTAGTAGATATATAACAGTAATATGGAGGTAACTACCAAAAGAACCAGCCCAAAGAATTTAAAGTAGTTGCCTCTGAGAAGAGCGAAATGAGAAGAGGGGGATTCTATTGTTTGTAACAAACTTTTTGAACAATTTGACTCTAAGTTATATACTTATGTAACTGTAATAATTTTTAAATTGTTGAATAATAATAAAAAGTTATACACTACCAGGTTTAAAAAAAAGGTTCAAATAAGCCTACTGCTGCCCTGATCGGTTTGGCTCAGTGGATAGAGCGTCGGCCTGGGGACTGAAGGGTCCCAGGTTCGATTCCGGTCAAGGGCATGTACCTTGGTTGTGGGCACATCCCCAGTAGGGGGTGTGCAGGAGGCATCTAATCGGTGTTTCCCTCTCATCGATGTTTCTGACTCTCTGTCCCTCTCCCTTCCTCTTTGTAAAAAATCAATAAAATATATTTTTAAAAAAATAAGCCTACTGCAAATTCATGCTGCTCATTTACACAAGGGTTTTTCCTATTCCTTCTTGCCAATTACTTTGCCACTTCTATCAGCAGTTGTTCCTAGCATTCCTCGCAGTGTAACTGTGAGAACAGCAGCTCTTTGGCTATCTTGATGTACCTTGGAACTACTGCCTTAGATAAAGAGAACAATTTCTTCATCTGTAAAATGGGAATAAATAATAGTACAGATTTCATAGGCTTTTGTAAGGAACCAATGAAGGCATTTGAAATGCCAAACTCAGCACCAGGCATGTGACAAATACCCAAGAGCCCTCCTTCCATCTCAGCTCAGATCCTAACTGCACCCCACCGTCTCCATCACTGAGAAACTGAGGCCATGTGGCACCGAGTTCCTTCTGTTTTCCACTTCAGTCTCAATCTACTGACTCAACTTTTCGTCTGAGTATAAAAGGAGGGGCACCTCTGCCCACCGAGCCACAGCTCCCTGACCACCTGCAACAGCCTCTCTGGCTGAGTTCTTGGGTAGCTAAGCAAATCACAAAAAAGCTCTGCCAAGTGCCCGCCTTTGCTGCACTACAGTGAAGTGCAGGCAAAATACAACCTACAAGGTAACATGCCAGTCCTCCATCATTTACAGACAAAAAGGGTAGGGGGGTCAACACTTCAAGCTACATTCCAAGCTGCAGAAGTTCTGACATGTTGAATGTCTCCTGGGAGACAGCTTGAGGGTCAAAGACTGGTTTGAATCCTGACTCTGCCATTTATCACTATGTGATCTTGAGGTTCTACCTAAGGAGGGAAGAGAAGCAGTATTTTAATGTCTCTTATGCTATTTGTCCGGAACTTCACACAAACATTTTCCTTTTAACTGTTAAACTCTAAGCCTTAGTTTCTCATAAAATGGGAGTTAAGGAACCCTAAAGCCTACATCACAGAGTTATTGTGAGGATTAAATGAAACAAATCTAAATTGCTTAAAACAGTCCTGGCATACAGCAGATGGTTTAAAAAGGGTTTCTTCCTCTCAATTTTCCTATTATCACCATTTTAACATCCCATTCTGAATTGCAAACCTCTCCTTCTACTGAAGAATGCAGAACACAGTTCTTTCTCCAGGTCAGGGTTCACCGTCAGCTCTAATGGCGCTTGACCAGAGAGCACACTGCCTCTGGGAGCTGACAAAGGGAGGGCCCACACCCACACACCATTACCCAGCCAGTAAGTTTCCTTCCTGCTCGCTAATCTGGAAAACATGCCATGGATCATTTCAAATGAAATCGCCATTTGAAATAAGCTCCCGTCTGTGTTGTTAAGGTATTGATGTACTGAGACGTCCGTGGCATTGCTTTCACTAAAATGAACAAGTTAATCTGCAGTCAGGCTCTTTATGAGGGCAGCTAATGAAGGAAATAGTATGGAGTGCCTGCTACATTCCAGGCATTGTACTGGCCTTTGCAGCTTGTCTCATTTTATTCTCCCAACACTGAGATGGGTACAGCTACTACATCCCCATTTTATAAACGAGGAAAAGGATCTCAAGAAAGGTTAAGTCATACAGCTAGTAAATGGCAAAGCTGATATCTAAATTCAGGTCGAGCGGGCTTCCAATCTACGCTGAGATGCTTTGATTTTGCTTGGTTAGTTTTTCCTTTATTACTTTTGTGAAACGAATGGGCCTGGGTTATGGGCATTGCATAAGCAGAGGCAAGGCAAGAGGCAGGATAGAAAGGGCAGTGAGCTGGCCCAAGGGCCTGAGGTGGTCAACACTCACCTTCCTGGCCATGTTTGCGAAGTGGGCCCCACAGGCCTTGCAGCTTGGTTCCGAGCCTGTTGGGGAAGGAAAGGAGCTGTACCCAGGATTGGAATAGGCCTGCGCCCTGGCTCCCTGGGGTGGTGCGGCCTCCTCAGGCTGTCCATCCACGCAGAACCAGTTGCAACAGCTTGCCCACATGATAAAATCTGGTGAACGGGAGGAAAAGGAAACAAGTCAGAATTAAGACACACCTCTAGTGCATTCCCATTCCTGAGGGCACAGGTGAGCTGGGACACTCAAACCACTCCTGCTGCCAAAGTCAAGGCACAATATGTTGGGCCACTGGTTTCCTGCCACCTCCTGCACCACCACCTTTGCACATAAGAAGCGACTATAGACACCTGATCTGCCAGGACAGCACGGGCGGCCAAGTTGGCACACTACCTTTGAAAGGTTGCTGATCCCTGTTTGGGTTTAATCTGAGATCTAACTTCAAATAAAATCTCTTGCCGTAGCAATTACAAGGGGCCTAACACACACTTTATTCAGGAACATGACCTTCCCCTAGAGTTCACAGACACACACACTGCATAATTCCACGCTCACATTGACTATGTGAAAAGGTTTTATTTCCTGTATATAGGTGAGAAGTCAAGGTCACGCACTAATATATAGAAAATCAAGATTCGGAAAACCCAGGTCCTCCTGACTCTAAACCTCAAGTTCTTCTCCCTGCACCATGCTGCTGCCCCTCGGTTTCCCCTCCCACCAGCCAGCAGAACTAACTACTCTTACATTTGTACCTGCAATCCCATATAAGCTTCCATCACAGCACCTATAGCAGCTGGTTGCACAGATACGCTCACCCTTTGTTTTCTACCGCTAAACCATACATTCCTCGAGAGAAGTAACCACTTCTTATTCACATCTGTACCTTCCCCTAGCAGTGTCGTGCACAGAGTAGATGCTCAATAAATAAAATTTAGCTTCATTGCTCAATCAGTGCCTCTGTGAGTTTATTAAAAAGTGTTGGATTATTATTCCCATTTGACATACCAAATACAGGTACTAGGGACAAAGGGATTGGTGTTTGTTTGTTTTTTATGATCCTGCAAGTCCCCCACTGGGGATGGAGCCCACAACCCAGGCATGTGCCCTTGACCAGAATCGAACCTGGGACCTTTCAGTTTGCAGGCCGACGCTCTATCCAAACTGGCCAGGGCGGGATTGGTGATTTTTTTAAGATCACAAAACAAAGAGGAGGTAATCTCCCAAATGTCAGAATAACCTAAAGATGGCAAGACAGTCCACTAAAATGCCAAGTAACGCCGTGATAAAGCAAGAGTGTGCTTTTCTCAGTAGACCAAGGCAGTCAACATGGACATTTTGAGCCTGAACTCTATGTTTACCGAGATAATAATGGAACATTTAGTGTTATTACTCAATAATCAGTTCCCATAAAAGAATGGTACTTTCTGCGCTGCCTCCTGACTTCTTGAAAGTGCCTTTGTGAAATCATAGTTCAAAGATATGATAAGCTGGAAGGAACTAAGAAGCCAACAGGTTCAACCTTGGTCCTTTTATAGAGGAAAAGCAAAAGGCCCAGCAGAGGGAGTAACTTCCTGGTTCACACAGCGATAACGTCAGGCCTCTGACTACTCTAGGGCCTTTTTAGCTTCCCAACACTTGCCTCCAATACACCTGTGATATAATTCATTCGCTTTTGTAGGCGGATCCAATTTATATCTGCCCCACCCCACCCCAAACACTTGCCTGTGACCCCATGAGAACAGGGACCATTAGTCATACAGTATTCAGCAGATAGGTACTCAACAAGTACTACTGAGTGAATGAATCACACACAATATTTAAATCTTAACTAAGCACACATTTGCTCCATTTCCTACACATCCCTCTCTGACTCACTATTACTTGCATGAAGACTCTAAGACTCACTTTCCACAGACTTGGGGGAGGGAGGGGAATCTGCCTTACTGGTAATTAACAGTTCACATGGAATAATGAAGTAAAGAGCAGTTAATTAAATGAGTTCTTTGTTGTCAAGAGAATGGAGACAACAGTGGGGTAGTAGCCCTCTGAAGGAGGGATTCTGTAATTCTTTAAATCATCAGTTGATGGAAACACCTGTGACAGTATCATAATACAAATAGCATATAGGATCTGGGTAAAACAGAGGTCCCAAGCCCCAGTGATGGGCTATGCTACGCAAGTCATAACCCTTCTGTACTTCATTTTTCTCATCTGGACATCTCTGGCTGTGAAGCACTAAATAAACATTAGTTATTGCTACTATCATCATAACAATATTTTAACTACAACTTCTCTGGGAATGCACAGGCAAAAAGCACTACGATTTGGCTTTCTGGGCTTGTCCCAAGATCTTTGCCAGAATTAGCAGTCTGTGTCAATGAATTGAAAAGGTAGGGGAAGGGAGAAAGAAAACAGTCTTGGATGAATCCCAGGGACTCTGACTTGCACAACAGGACAGACAGTGGAATCACTAACTGGGATAAAGCCCTCAGGAGGAGGCATGTACCTGTGTGTGGAGGGGGCGGGTTAAGATGAGGAGTTGAGTTTTGTTCTGTGGGACATGCTGATGTATGCACAGCACACAAGGGTTTGGTCTCAGTTGAAGATGAAGGTTTGGGAATCCTCAGCCTTCTACAAGTATGTTAATAAACCCAGAGTGGGGCAGAAGCCTGACGGATGGTGAAGGGCAGAAAAGAGGCGGGTCTGTGAGAACCCTTGGGAAGACCGGATCTACAGGGCAAGCAGAGGAAAACCAACCAGCAGAACAGAGAAAGGAAGAATGCTCAGAGGTGGGAAAACTGAAAGTGTGTTATGAGTTTCAAGAAGAAATTATCCACGCTAGCTACTGACCCAGAGGGTAGAACACAATAAAAAATGCAAAACGGACCTAGTTTTAGGAAAATGTGGGTATGCTCTTTGCCTGAGTAGTTTAGGAAGATAACCACAGGTTGGGAAGTGAATGAGAAGTGAGGATTTGCCAGACTCTAAGCATAAATTATTCTTTCAAGAAACTTTTGACTGTGAATAGGAGAGAGAAGGCAGTAGGAAGAAGATCCAGCTCACTAAAATAGAGAAAAATATAGACATATTTGAAGACTGTAGAGGAAACCCCCAAAGATTAAGAAATTATAGAGGAAGGAAGCTAGTGATAAATTATGGGAGTAAGAGCCAGAGTAGCAGGAAACGTGGCACCTAGTGGTCAGATTCTGGGTGGACACTTCTGGACAGGAGAAAAGTCACCTCTCACTAGAGAGTGGAACAGAAGTAAAGATAGATATAACCAAAGATAAGCTTACAGCATTAGCAGAGAAAAATGAAAAAAGGAAATAAAAAGGAAAAGGAGGGGAAGTGATAGATTTAACCATGAGAAAACACATTTTCTTCCACACTAGGAATACACATGCTGCAATGGTTTCCCAAGAGATAAGAACTCTGCCACAATGGGTAAGTGCACGTGGTGAAGCACAATCTGTAGGAGCCAGTATGTTTCCAATGAAAGCTGGCCCGCTGTATATTGTTTCAATTCGCGCTTTATTTCAGAAGCACCAGCTGTGTGCTGGGCACTGGGGTGACCAAAAGTGATTCTGACAAGGTCCCTGCCCCCAGGGGACTTCAGCCAGGAAGGCACTAGAGCTCCCCCTGATACAAAAGCTAAGAAAGCTCTTCCTCAGTTGGGAGTCAGGAGAATGAATCATCCTCAACACTACTTTCATTCTAACTTTACATCTAATCTTCACTGCCTCCTCTAGGGAGCCTTGAAAGAAAAGCCCTTGGCCTGTTAAGTATCTGGCTACTCTTACAAGGTCTTGGCTCTGTGAGAAGACTTGAAATTTGTCACTGTTATTCCATAAGCCCCATGTTTGAGTGATGAACAGTCTTACTATCCTGGGGATATGTATGTGTGGGAGAAGGGGTCATTATGAAAAGGGCTAGGATGGAAAGAATCCCCAATGCTAACATACCTCACACCTGCTCACTCAAACAGAACATGTTCACCAGTCAACAGACTAGGCTTTTACTCATTTTGACATATATTTCCATACCAAAAAGACACATGTCCTAATGTGGTCAGTTAAAACTACTCTCTTGCCCCCTGACCAGTGGTTCAGTGGTTAAAACGCTGGCCTGTGCACCAAAGGGTCATGGGTTTAATATCTGGTCAGGGGCAAGTACCTGGGTTTGCTAGTTCCATCCCTGCCCCGGTGGGAGCATTTGCAGGGGCAACCAATGGATGTTTCCTTCTCACATAGATGCTTCTTTCTCTCCCCCTCCCTCTCTTCCACTCTCTCTAAAAAAATTACATATATATCTACATATCTATATATCTATATCTATATCTATATCTATATCTATATCTCCTTGGATAAGGGTTAAAAACAACAACAAAAAGTACTCTCTTGCCAAACTGGAAAACCCTAAGTCTAAAAAATAACTATCTTCAGGGTTATTTTGGGGAGTGAAAGAGTTTGTAATTTTAACATTGCCATACAAACTACACATTTTTCTCTTGGGAATATTTTTTTCATCCCTCAGCCCTAAACAGATTCACAGACATGGCATCTGATTATGTAACTTAAAGGACTGAAAATGGAACCAATTGTGAGGTGTATAAAGAAGTTTCCCTATGTTGACAACTTTGAAAGTTTCCTTCTCAGATCTGCAAACCTCCTTCTGATCGTGAAAGAAAATTATCAAATCTCCACTGAGGGCTTCAAAATCCCTTCTCCAAATCCCCTCACCCTCTTCAGAAAAGGGACTGAGAGATTTAATCCTCAAATACGGTCTCTGGCTGCTCTCCCACTGAGTGTGTTTGAAAACTGCCGGGCTCTCCTCCTCCCCTTTGCCTGCAGGGAGAAGGAGAGATGTAGGGCTGGGTGAACAAGAAAACTGACGATTCCCTGGGGAAGAGTCCTGTGGTGTGAGGCAGGAGCGGCTAGCTAGCTCACGAGATTTTGTCAGCTTGATAAGTATGCTGGTATTTCTGGGCAGACTGATCCCTGCTGAACAGGAAAATTACCGTGGTAACCCAGGGTAAGATAGAGGACCTATCCCAGGTAGGGTGAGTACAGTCAGTTAGAGGCAGGAGGGGAGGTAATGTGATTTCTTCCTACACCACTTCACTTGTTCACCTGATCAAGTCAAATAATTTTAAATGGATCAGTGGTTGTCATGGGCTTTACCATGGAGCAGAGAAGGGTCAGAATGGTCCCATGGCCTGGCCGGCGTGGCTCAGTGGTTGAGGGTCAACCTATGAACCAGAAGGCCATGGTTCAATTCCCTGTTGGGGCACATGCCCAGGTTGCGGGCTCGATCCTCAGTGTGGGGCATGCAGGAGACAGCCAATCAATGATTCTCTCTCATCACTGATGTTTCTATCTCTCCCTTCCACTCTGAAATCAATAAAAATATATTAAAAAAAAGAATGGTCCCATGGCCTAGAGGGGTCAGAATGTCAGTGTCCTAGTAAAATTAGTGCTATGCGCAGTGCAACTCCAAAACCATCTTGCTAACCACCAAACTCTACAGCAGTAAAGTCAAGTCCCCAAGGTTCTCATCCAATCTGTTGTAATTTTAATTGACTGGTCTGTGTGTCAAGCCTGCAACAACAGGCTTCACAAGGATGCAGAGACAGCAACATTTTGGAATTAACATATTTATGGTGAATGCACTGTATACGACTTTATAAAAATCTTTTAAAGACGCCTAATTAAAATGCCCCCAAATCCTCAAAGAAGCACCTTTCTGATCTGGCAAATCAGAAAATGTCTAGATGGCAAGCCTTACAGAATCATCTCATTTATTGAGAGTGGTTTGGCTACTGTCATACCGTATTCCTGGAATTATTAAAAGCATCTATGCTCCAAGTGCATAAAGAAAAGTACCCCACGTTATGGATCATTACTACAGAATGGGCTTTGCTTCATCTTGCATATTACCCATAAAAAGCAATTAAAGTACAATTGCAATGGCTTTGAACAGCTATGAAAAGCCTAGCAATATGGCTGAGCTATGCCTCTTTGAAGTAATTGATAAATAACTACATATTTTAACAAGTAGAGAAGAAAGTAGCCATTCATTGGAAGACTGCTCTTATCTGCCCCGCACTGAGCTGGGTACCACCCAGTGTTATTTCACCCTCACAACAATTCTTGGCAAGGCAGATTCGTTCTTCCCATCTTCAGGTGAGACAGCCAAGGTTTAGAGAAGTTAACTGACTTGCAAAAGGTCATAGCTAACGGGTAGTAGCCAGGATTTGAACAGACGGCACTTAGACCCTGAAGCCTATTAATTCATCAAACCCTAACTTACAATTTGTGGACTTCTCTAGTTATATTTCAATTAAAAGTTTAAGAGAGGTTTTAAAGCATCTAGGATAATATTTGTAATTTTTAAAAAAAAAAAAAAAAATAACAAAGAAAACCATTTTGAGCCCATGTCCCCACTCCTTGGTAAAGGCCTTTTCCTCTGCTCTCCTCTACATCAAAATTTCTCTCAACATTTGACTCCACTTGCTCAACCTATAATTCACTCTTCAGCCTTCTCCAATCTAGCTTGGCCTAACCACTGCACCTAATCTCTGCAAGATCAACAAGGAATTCCAGGTGACACTTCTCAATCTCCTGCAAGACACAGGGACCCTCCTTCCCTCCTCCCTGAAACTCCCTGCTAACCGTTTCTGAGCTTCCAGAACTCCGCACTCTTGATCTCCCTCTTACCTTAAAGCTGCTTTGCTGGTTCTTCCCCCTCCCTCTTTTCTTAAATGTTGGGAGTGCCCAGGCTGTCTTTGGTGCCCACTTTCTCTCCCAAGGAGACCCCCAATCAGTGGCTTTAAATAACATGCTTAAGCTGAAGACTCATAAATTCCCATCTCCCCCGCCCCTGACAATGGCCTAAATCACCATCTCTCCTCTATTACATTTCCCTCCTTAGGCCCTTTCAACTTGCTATTTGTTCCTTCTGCCTAGACTCCTCTCCAGACCTTCACATGTTTGGGTCCTTCTTGTCAATCCCCCCCTTAGTCTAAATATCACTTTTTAATCTCATACATGACACTTAGTACCAGCTAATATTATTTGCTTACTTGTTAACTGCGTCACCTAACTGAAATAAAAAATCCATGAGGGCAGGGACTTGGTGCTCTACTGTATTTCCAGTCTCGAACAGCCTCCTAACTAGATTCCCAGCTTCAGTTCCTGCCCCTCTCCGATTCTTTCTCCATAGGCATCATCCATTTCCCTCCTCCCCCCAAAACACACACACTTAAAGCTCTTTAATGGATTTCCACTGCATTTTAGGAGTAGAAAACCCTGTGTGTGCCATCAGCCCCTGCCTACTTCTCCAATTCACCTCATGCTCCTTTCCTCACCATTCACTAAGCTTCAAGCCATGGTATCCTTTCCGTTCTTCAAGCACAGAAGCTCCTTCCTGCAAACTTAAAAAGCTTGTTCTCGCCCTAGCTGGCTTGGCTCAGTGGATAGAGCGTTGGTCTGCGGACTGAAGGGTCCCAGGTTCGATTCCGGTCAAGGGCATGTACCTTGGTTGCGGGCACATCCCCAGTGGGAGGTGTGCAGGAGGCAGCTGATCGATGTTTCTCTCTCATCAATGTTCCTAACTCTCTATCCCTCTCCCTTCCTCTCTGTAAAAAAATCAATAAAATATATATTTAAAAAAAAAAAAAAAAAGCTTGTTCTCCTGGCTCCTTGTCATCCTTCAGGTCTCAAGTTGAGTATTGCCAATTTAGAGGATCCCCCTCAGTCACATACACTCTCATTGACCTTTTCATTTCCTGCATGATAACTATCATCATCTGTAATTATATTTATTTTGTCTTCACTTTTTTACTGGCATCATCCAAGCACACGGCCACTTCATAACAGACACTCAAATACTTTGTGGACTGAACAAACTGAGACCAAAAGAACATTCAGTATTTTATCAATACAGCCGGTGAAGCAAGTACTAGTTATCTCTCCTTAGAGCCCAAAGCATTTTATCAATATTTATATGACATAAAGTGACTATGAAAAAAAAAATCCCTTATCAAAAGCAAAGGGTAGCTAACCTTGGGCAAGTTAGGTAAGCTTTTTAAGTCTATTTCCTCACCTACATAAGGGAGATAATACCTCCCCTGTTGGAAGGTAAGTGTAGGGATGAGAGGTAACATACATAAAGTGCCTAACTAACCTATAGTAAGTGCTCCATAAATAGCTCATTAAAATAAATTACCATGAAATTGTAAGTTACAATTCTAAAACAGCAACAGTCTAGATGTTCAATAGTGATGACTGGCTGGAAAGCCATCGTCTCACTCTCTCTGTTTACCTAAAGTCTACGTCTCCTACCACCCAATGGACCTGGGTAGGAGCTCTGGCACAGTTGATCACATCACCCATATAATAAGGAATCAATCATTATTCTGAGCACTCACCTGAAATTTAAAATCATCTCTCCACGTAGAAGGCTGCTTACTTTAAAAAATAAGTTTGTCTTTTTGAAAAGAAACTTGAACGCCCTTTGAAACTGTTTAATTCAATACAGAATCTCAGAATCGCAGTTGGAATTTTCCAGTAAACCTGCCTGAGGTGTCCACCTCGGAAGGGGAAGATTCACAATGCTGGTGGCAACACGAGCATCAAATAGGGCAACTGTTGCATTTGTAAGTAAGCAACCCACGGAGTAAACCATACTGCAGACTGGTCTCACTTGCTGGGTGTGGGACAATGAAGCATGTTCTCTGTGATACTGAGATTATTTCTGAGCTATTTATTTGAGAATAAAGAATTCAGAACACCTAAGTCACAGAGGCCACAAGTATATTGTGGAACTTTAGAACCCAAGGCCTAAATGAGATCCACAGCCCTGCTCAAGTGGTCTGTGGGCGGGACATAAACAAGGCTGTTTCACAAGGCTGGCACACAGCAGAGGAAAACAGTCCCCCAGGCTCTAAAACCTAACAGACAATTTGCATAGTCCCTAGATAAGAATTTCACTTTAGGGCTAAATATTTAGAAAACAAACCAGTAAAAAAAAAAGTTCCCAAATAAACATTTTACTTTGCTTTTAGACTCACAGTCACACCTGCCCTTAAATCCTGGCTCTAACACAGTAACTGAATGAGCTTGAGAAAGTTGCCTCTCTGAGCTTCAATACAACACGAATGGATGTGCCTTTTTGTCACAGCGGGAGACAGAGTAGGTGATCAGTATAGAGAGCATACCTTTGCTGGTCAAGGCATGAGGCAAGTTACCAGGATTTCAATCTTACAGAAAAAGCAGAAGGCAGTACTTCAGTAAATGGCAGGCATTATCATAAGGCATGGGGCTAATCTATATATATAAAAGCCTAAGCGACCGTTAGGACCGAATGACCAGAACGACCGGTCGACCAGTCGCTATGACGTGCACTGACTACCAGGGGACAGACGCTCAATGCAGGAGCTGCACCCTGGTGGTCAATGTGCTCCCACAGCCAACTTCCGCAGCTGGCCAGCGACATCAGCATCTGGCGTCTGTTCCTTCCACGCCCGACCCAGCAACTGTTGCCTCCTCTCCTGACCCCAGCGGGGCCTTCAGGCCCCGGGCTGGGACAGGGAACTGGGGGTGGGTGGTGGTGGACACAGCCCCTTTCCCAGGGGGGCCAAGGGCCACTCCCTCCTCGGGGCTGATAGCCAACCTCCCATGCCCCATCACTACCCCTGTCCAGCAGGTCCTGTCTGGCAGGCCCTGTCTGACCCAGCCCCGATAGGCCCTGATCACCAGCCAGGCCTAGGGACCCCACCCATGCATGAATTTCGTGCACCAGGCCTCTAGTGTTAAATATGTGCCTCTCTCCCAAACAGCTTCCAGAGCCTCTATACAAACTGACATGGTAAAGATTTCAAAGATGCTAGGGCTCAGGCTCAGCCTTCTCTCTCCACCTCACAAGTAATCCTATATAATAAAGAGGTAATATGCAAATTGATCATTACGCCCTCACACAAGATGGCCGGCAGGGGAGGGCAGTTGGGGGCGACCAGGCCTGCAGGAGAGGGCAGTGGGGGCAACCAGGCCTGCAGGGGAGGGCAGTTTGGGGCGACTGGGCCTGCAGGGGAGGGAGGGCAGTTGGGGGCGACTGGGCCTGCAGGGGAAGGCAGTTGGGGGGGTACCAGGCCTGCAGGGGAGGACAGTTGGGGACAATCGGGCCAACAGGGGAGGGCAGTTGGGGGCAATCGGGCCTATAGGGGAGGGCAGTTGGGGGCGATTGGGCCAGCAGGGAAGCAGTTAGGTGCCATTCAGGCTGTCAGGGGAGTGGTTAGGGTGTAATCAGGCTGGCAGGCAGAAGCAGTTAGGGGTAATCAGGCAGGCAGGCAGGCGAGTGGTTGGGAGCCAGCAGTCCTGGATTGTGAGAGGGATGTCCGACTGCCCGTTTAGGCCCGATCCCTGCACGATTTTCATGCACCGGGCCTCTAGTACTTTAATAAAAATTATCAAACCTTTAGAACAGTGGTTCTCAACCTGTGGGTCGCGACCCCTTTGGGGGTCAAACGACCCTTTCACAGGGGTCACCTAAATACATCCTGCATATCAGATATTTACATGACAATTCATAACAGTAGCAAAATTACAGTTATGAAGTAGCAACGAAAATAATTTTATGGTTGGGGGTCACCACAACATGAGGAACTGTATTTAAAGGGTCGCAGCATTAGGAAGGTTGAGAACCACTGCTTTAGAAGCTTTAGGTGAGAGAGAGAGAGAGAGAGAGAGAGAGAGAGACTCTGTTGTGCTGTTAATTCCAGCAGCAGACACGAGGAAAATTGGGGGAGTTATTTAGACTCAGGGGGTCCCTTTCTCAAATGATCCATAGAAATTTCATTTTTTAAGAAAAAAGTAAAAACACTACAAAACACCTAACATGTGCCAAGTGGGTTGTTATGTTTGCATCTATTATCTCATTTAATACAATAATCCTGCAAAAATCAGAATTAAAATACTCATTTTGTAAATAAAGAAGATTGGGTAACTGAACCAGGGTCACACAGCTGGAGAGTGACAGAATGTAAGTCCAGTGTTTTAATTAATTTGTAGTCCTACAGAAAGAGGGGGTCTTCTTTCACCATCCATACTCCCTACCCTTAGCACTAGGAATTCAAGGGCCTGTGCGCTGGGAGAGCAGATTAATGGACTGCCTGAGAGAGAAGACAACAGAAATCACATAAAGTGGCTAGCAGGGAGGAAATACCTAATACTAATTTCTAGTCCCTTCTAGGGACACCAAAAAGGGATACCTACCCACCAAGCCAACCTTTCAAGACTTGGAGTGGACAGAAAAACCATCCCTGGGAACCCCCAGCATTTTAATTTTTACATCCAGGAAGTCATCTGCATTTCCTACTTTCAACTTCAGGGTACAGGAGCTATAGATAGACCCCAATTTTCTAAAGATAAAGCCCTTAATCAACATTTAGGATGTGTTTCAGTTTCCATTCTGGCCAGCTTTGTTCCAGCTGAATAGGGGTTTTTGACCTAATTGTGTCAACTACAACTAATGCTCTATTACCCTCCTTTTAATAAATTTTTCACTGGTAACCATTAAATAAAACTGAAAGGAAATCCTCAGAGCTCAGGGCCTCCCTCTCCCTGCTCTTAGCTCCAGCTCCCTTACCTTTTCATTCTTTCAGTCCCTCAAATGCCAAGTTTATTTTGACTTCAGGAACCTCCCTCAAGTTATTTTCTCAGCCTCCCACCTACCTCCCGCAGGTGGCATTTATTTCTTCAGGAAAACCTCTGACCCCGTCTGCTCTCATGGCATCTTGTACACCTCCCGATAACTTTAATTCATTCATCTGATTATTTAGCAATACTGTCTGCCAAACCTTCTTCTAGTTGCTGGGTATTCCAAGAATAAAAACTGGCAAGGTCTCTGCATTGCATGGTGATTGCATTCGGAGGGGATGAGCATTTAAGTAGCACTATATTTAACAACTGCCTAACAATTTGTATAATTCTTTTTTTGTTCTTAATCCTCACCCAAGGATATTTTTCCCATTGATTTCTAGAGAGAGTAATGGGGGGAGGTGGGGGAAAAACTGACATGAGAGAGACACAGCCATTGATTGGTTACCTCCTACACTCGCCCCTACCTGCAACCAATGTACATGCCCTTGACCAGGAATCGAACCTGAGACCCTTTTGGTCAACGGGCCAATTCTCTAACCACTGAACAAAACTGGCCAGGGCTCCATTGATTTTTAGAGAGAGCAGAAGGGAGGAGAGAGACACATCGATTGGTTGCCTCCTGCATGTGGCCAACTAGTGCCAGGAATAGAGCCTGCAACTGAGATAATGAGGTACATGCCCTTGACCAGAATCGAACCCATGACCCTTCAGTCCTTGGGCTGACGTTCAAAGTATAATTCTTTTTAAAATATTCATCTCCCATGGTTAGGTGTGGAAAGTGAAACAGGAAACAAGAGTGAGTCTACTTTACAGCATTAGTCCCAGCCTTAGTGCCAGGTAAATGTGATCACCAGGTATTTATTGAAGTATTACTAATGGTAACAGCATTAGAGCTTTAAGGGTGAGGCAGAAATTCATGCTTGAAAACTCCCCAATCATAGGGGATTGTCAAGGGCGGGGGGAAAAAAGGAGAAACATGTAATACTCTTTGTAATAATTTAAGCAATAAAAAAAATATATATATAAAAAAATAAATAAATAAAGAGGAGGAACCTGGCTATGATGATCACCTGAAAAAAAAAAGAAAAAAGAAAACTCCCCAATCATGATTCCAGGGTCATCAGCAAATTAAGGGGTTTAAACACATATAACCACATAAATATTTGTAAGGAAAAGCCTACCTCATACATGCTGAAGATAATTTTTAAATGTCTACTAAGATTACTTGAGAAGTACCGGTAAGAAAAGAGTGGTAACAGACTACTATCTAAAAGTAACAGAAAAATATTAAAACTGATGGTTTGCCGAAACCGGTTTGGCTCAGTGGATAGAGCGTCGGCCTGCGGACTGAAAGGTCCCGGGTTCGATTCCGGTCAAGGGCATGTACCTGGGTTGCGGGCACATCCCCAGTAGGAGATGTGAAGGAAGCAGATGATCGATGTTTCTCTCTCATTGATGTTTCTGGCTCTCTATCACTCTCCCTTCCTCTCTGTAAAAAATCAGTAAAATATATTTTTTTTTAAAAACTGATGGTTAATACAGCATTAGAAAACCAGAAAGAGAGAGCCTCAAAGGTAAACAACAGACCATCACTTCAGGCTTCAATGTCTCCAGGGGCTTGGGTTTGGAATGGTGCTGTGATGAGAATTGCAAAGGACACAAATAGAACACGTAAAAAGCAAATGGAGAAGTAAACTAACAGAAAAGAAATCCTAGAAGTCAAAGAAACAAACCTCCACCAGATACACCAGGTCTAAGCAGAGCTTTGCCTGTTGCTATTGACACGCACAGCACAAGCAAGGTGGAAAGAGAAACATGACAAAAGGATGTATGAAATAGAACAGAGGGTCTTGGAGCATAAAGTGTTAAGGTGGCACTATGAATAAGGGGAAGAAAAGGAGAGAGTTTTACTCTTTGCCTATATGTTCACTTGCCACTGGTAATAAATGAGCTCTTTCCTGAAGTGGTAACTGTTGTAAACAACAGAAAAACATACATAATAATCACAAGTAATAAATGTTCTTGGAAACTCCCTGGTTTCAACTAGTCTATGACAAATATCTGCAGAGGGGCCTCAGCATCTGCTATGAAGTTCAGGGAAAAGTAATTCTAACCAATGGAGTTGTGCCAAAATATCACCCTCGGGGTCTGACCAATTAAATGGCTGCTTCTTAGTGTGAAGTTTAGGAGATGACAGATTGAACACTGCAGCAGAGAAACCTACACATTCAATTTCAGCCCAGGCATTTTGCCCCAAAGGGTGAGTCAATCAGGAAAAGAAAGCAGTTCAGAGTAAAATCTCCTAACAATGCTGAAAACAGAATAAACGGACCTGCAGTTTAATTACCACAGGATCCTTCTTCCATCAAAACTGATGACAAAGCTCATCAGGAATAGAGACTGATCCCCCGCATACTCTCTTGTGCAGGAAACAGGACTTACTGGATGAGCTTTTATGGACCTTCTGAGGGAAGAAGCTGCTTTCACGAGATATTATCACAAAGACTGACTAATGGGTAACCAGGATAAAAAATGCTCACGAAGCCAGAGACCAGGGGAGAGGATTTCTGGCATTCCTGTGCCCTAAGAAAAGGCAGCCGTTCAAGATAGGCATTCAGTCTAGTATCAAAATTAGGCATTTTACCTTTCCAAAGTGGACTGCATGAGTTACTATAGCCAAATGAGCTATAGTATACAAAATGAATAAAGACTAGATTCTAGTGGTATTTAAAGCCTAGCACATAATAGATACTCAATAAAAGTTGGCTATAAATAATTTCATGAATAACTTTTTTAAGGTTTTTTAAAGTTACAAAGTTTATTTGCTATATCCCCCATCTATTTTTTTGTTAGACATGCTGATACCTTTAATCAGACTCAATCTAGTTTTCCAATGATGTTCTAAGAACTAAATGGCTCCAGGCCCCTCCCACCAGCTCTTAATTTTCTAATCCCCAAAGAACTCCTCTCTGCGGTTGTCAGAAGTGTTTATCCTGGATGCAGCCCTAGGCTGTTACATTTCTACCCAATTCTACCCCAGTGCTAAGGAGTTGGTCACTTTTCCCACAGTCCAGGAGGTTTAAACTTTCTCCCTTAGCGCCTCAACCCCTTCTCTCTACCAAATTCAAAGAATTGAACACATACACCTCTGCCCTCCACCTGGTGCTCCATAACTGCTTGCACTGCACTGAAGTCAGATGGGATTTTGTGATAAATCCAGGGTGAATTCAGACTACCCACCGCTTCCTTCCACAGTCCTTTGGCTTGGTTTGATGTTTGATCTCAATCTGAAAATTACGCTGACTTTCCAAAATGTTTTCTGCTCCTGCCAGGATGTGTGATGCTTAGTACCTATCCCAAGAAGCAGAAATGGAGATTTCTAGTTTGTCTAATATCACAAAGAAAACCTCTGTATTCTCACCATATTCTCTCCTTGTGACACGTGCTTAACCTGATCTCCAGGTTTTACTCTTTGCCTATATGTCCCACAACAAAGTGCAAACTGGCTCATCTTTCCTACTCCTTTTTTCCTGAGAAAAAAGACACCTGTAAAGAAAAAAAGAAAAAAAGACACCTGTGCTGATATCAGGAAGTAATGCTATTCTCATCGATGCTGAAATGTGCTACTACTTTGCCCATTTGGTCCTGGAATTACAAGAGTGAAAGGCTAGTCTTCTTTGCAATGTGGCAAGGATACAGAATGCACAAAAATCAGGACCAGACCTTTTCCTGCCTCATGCTCATTAGTTTATGGTTTGAGACCATCAGAATGGATCTGTTCTGAAATAACTCGAGCAGTTATAATAACCCACAAAGATCCCAAAATTAGTTATTCTATAGCCAATCCAGCCCCCCATGAACATAATGAAGCAGATTTCACAGTGGGAAACAATGAAGAATGGGAGGGGGGGTCCAGAAAATAGGGGTTCTTAAGGCTGTTTACCAGCTGAATGACCCACAAACAGATTACTTATTTAATCTCTTCTCCAGAAACTTGCCTAGGGGTAAAACAATTCAGCAGTTAGCATCAGATCCAGCCTTCAATCCTCAAAGAAACATTTTCAACTCAACGACTAATTTGTTACACTGCCTAGATTAGGAACTGGAGAAACACTCAAAAGATGTGCTAGAAATCCTGGAATCCAACAAAAGGAACCTATACTTTGAAAGGCTGGTGAACTCTAGGCTAAGATCTTCTATTGTTATTTAAAAAATAATAGCCAAGCACAGCTTGAATCCCACAGCTACCAGACAATCAGTCAATTCGGTGGTTTCATTTTATAAAACACTAGAGGTCCGGTGCCCGGATGTGTGCACAGGTGGGTCCTTCAGCCTGGCCTGCACCCTCTCACAGTGCAATCTGGGATCCAGCAGGCGGCCGGGAAGGAGCCCAAGCCGGGGTGGGCGCAGATCATCCCGGCCCCACTGTACCTGCCACCGCTGAGCAGCGCTCCTGCTGTGGAAGCGCACTGACCACCAGGCGGCAGCTCCTGTGTTGAGCGTCTGCCCCTTGGTGGTCAGTGCACGTCATAGTGACCGGTTGACTGGTCGTTCCAGTCGTTCGGTCCTAACAGTCACTTAGGCTTTTATATATATATAGATAGGGACGTAATAATGGTGCAAGCTAGGAAAACTCCAATGCCTCAGCATCAGGAAGAAAGACCTGATCCCTAGAAGAAAGACATGTATATAGGCAAGGGCAGTAATGGTCTAGGTACCTTACCTCCTTTTCAAACCAGAAGCAGACACTTCTTCAGCCACACTCAAATACTCGAAGTCTTTTTAACCACAGAAAGTTTCAAAACACAGGCACACAAGTTACAGTAAAGACAAGCACATCCTGTTTGCACTTTACTTCCTGTTCTGGGCTGTCTCTATACAGGGCTGCTCCCTAGCCACAAACAGGTAGGTAGACTTTCATATCTACCAACAACTGGTTCACTGGACAGCATTTCAATGACAATAGAACATATTATTCTGTGAGTCAGGTAAGAGTCACCTGAAAAGCACCAACAAACAAGTATGGGCCTCTTAGACAGTTTCTGGATTTCCCATGCTTCTACTAACATCTGACTTAGAGTAAACAATAAAAACACAAAAGTCCTGAGATAAGAAAATTAAGCCTGAAACAAAACTTAGAATATGGGGGCTGGGGAAAATAACAAGAAATAATGGATGTTTTTATTATTAAATGTTGGCCTCTTTTTAAATATAGAAGGAACAATTTTCTATCAGCCAGTTCCCACTGAGCAGATTCCCAGAAGCAAAACTCCGAGAGTGGTCCAACCTGCTACCAACCTGAGTCTACTTTTCAGCATTGCAAAAGCCTTAAGTTTTAGAGACCAAAGCCTCCACTTCAAGCAAAACTTTCATTGCTTTCAAAGAGGAAGTGGTTCCCCCAAGTCACATTCAGCATTGGGAGTAAACACAAGGCAACGAATATCCCCGTTTTATGGACTTGTCATTTAGCCTTTTTGGGTCTATTTTCTCATCTGGAAAGGGTTGGATTACATACTAATCTCTTAATGTTCCTTCCAGCTGTAGAAAAAATTTCAGGGATTCAATGCTAACAGTTAGCAGAAGCTTCTGTGGCTTCCTGCATTATTTCTATGGCCAAATAGGATGCCTCTAATATCCCAATCCCACAGTGTGAATATATGCATTCATCCACCTTCCAAGTACCCAAAGATGTTTTCCCTTTCCCTTGAAATGTCGATCAGAACGTTTCCCACTTGAAAGCAACAGGCTAGCAAATCTTAAGGACTGTTCTTGACACATGGTCTTTTTGTTAAGATCTTAATGCAACCACGCCGGTCATATGATTCCTGGAGAGAATAGAGCCAGCCACAAAAGGATGGAGAAAATCTGACCAGCAGCATGTGGCACTCCCACACAGTGACTGCTAATGGGGAAAGAATGAGGCAAAATCTGGGTAAAAAAAGGGAGTGGTGAAGACAAGAAGTTCTGTGAGTCAGTGCAAGAGAAAGCACAGCAAGTTTGAAAGAAAAGGAAATGGAAAAGGAGTGAGAAAAGAAAAGAAAGGAGAAATCTAAACCAACAAGCAGACACTTAAATCTGAAATTCTGTTTGTTCATTCACTCATCCAACAGATATCAAATGCTCACCGTGTGCAGGGAACTGAATTAGACACCAGAGGAGATACAAAGGTCGACAAGATAGACCTGCACAATAAGGTTCTGGTCTAGTAAGAGATAAAGGCATGTCCACAAACAACTGAAATGTATGTACTGTGCCATAAAGGAGACAGAAAATAATCCTTTATTATGAGACCCTGAGGAGAAAGTGATTACTGCCAATGAGGGATCAGACAAGGAGGCTCCATAGAAAGAATGATATTCGAAGCAGAAAACACAGCAGAACCAAGGACACCCAAGTAGGACAATCAAGGCCATATAGGTACAGTGAATAATTAGATTTGAGTTGAGACATAAGTGGGCACAAAGGGAGGGATGGTAATAATAATAACTAGTGATCCAGAGAGCCATGGCTAAACTGAATAGCTGGATTGGAGTCAGACTGAGTACTTCAAAATCAAACTCGGAATTTGAATTTAAATCCAGTGGAAAAGGAGGCGGGGAACAAGGGGAGGTTGACAAGTTAGGAGCTGGAGAAATCTCATAACTTAACCCATAAAATTAAGATAATAAAATCAATACAAAAGCAATATGTACAGATATGTAAAGTCCCTTTAAGAAGATACAATGTCTTCCAAACCAAAAATAAGGAGAGGAGGACAATGGTATTCATATATTTAAATAAAGAATGTGGCCACATCAAAGTGTGGTCAGAGGAGGCCATTTCAACTCCAGAATCACCCACGGCAGAGAAATGCTGAAGCTAGGTGACACCCCATTTTCTCTGCAGTGGGATAAGATCCTCCCTGAAACTTAAATGGAAACAGCATACAGGAGCAGCCAGGGATATGGGCTGAGTCAGAGGACTTGGTACCCATCTCAGTCCAGCATCTTACCATCTTGGAGACAGCCCTGGCTTCCTCATTTGTAAATTGAGGATAATTGCGCCTACTTTGCAGGAGGACCACTGGGAGAATTAAATGTCCTACTGTATGCAAAGCACTTAGTACAATACCTGGCATATAGTAAGCAATCAATAATCTTAGCTTTTTGTAACTGTATCCTTCCCCACAAACTATTTTATCATATTATTCCATGTTCACCAAGCAAGCTTGATATCATTACATTTCATTTCTCAGATCTTGAAAAGCAATATCCTAGCAAAATCCAGAATCCTGTTAACAGGAAAGGAATCCTTCACTCTAAAATAATAAATTGGCATTCCTTTCTCAGCACAGTCACTCAAATCTAAATAGAACCCTGTCTCCAAAAGACCTATCATTTTCAGGTGCAAAACAAAATACATTTTGTACCCTGAGAACCAGACCTAAAGCACAGTAACCAAAGCCCTCAAGGGTCTTCCTGAGAAGCTAGATAGCACCCACCAGGCCAGCCCTACATAATGCCACCCTCAATCTACAACAAGCCAATATGGATACTACTTCTCCACATTCCACCTCTATCAGACCCTTCAATCATGGCCTATGGTGAAGCACTATATCTCCCTCTCTAACCATTCTAGTGGTCAAAGATTCCATCTTACCCATCTTTGCATTCTTTCCTCTATATTCCAATATACCTTGCATCAAATAGAACCACAGTAAGTTTATTGTATGGAATGAATTAAAGCCTGGCTAGTGTGATTCAGTGGTTGAGCATCTACCCCATGCAACAAGAGGTTGCTGGTTTAATTCCCAGTCAGGACACATTTCCTGGGTTGCAGGCTCAAACCCTGGTGTGTGGTGTGGGAGGCAGCCGATCAATGTTTTTCACATCGATGTTTCTATATCTCTCTCCCTCTAAAAATCAATAATAATTTTTTTAAAAAAACTCAAAACAAAAAAGAATGAATATAAATTGCAATCTGCCATTCTTGTACCATGGAGCCTTTTTCTGATTTATTGAACTGTTATTCTGTTTTTCTTCCCCTTCCCTCCCCAAACTCTCCAACACCGGAGCTACCAAGTATTACAGAAAAGTCAGAAGACTTTATTTACCGGATTCCCAACAAATTTATACACTGGGAAAGCAATCACTGGGCTTGAAAATCTTTTATTCACCTCTAGTTGATGTTTCCACATTAACTTTCCAAAGAGCATTGTTGTTGTGAGGGTTTAGGACAGGGGTGGGCAAACTTTTTGACCCGAGGGCCACAATGGGTTCTTAAACTGGACCGGAGGGCCGGAACAAAAGCATGGATGGAGTGTTTGTGTGAACTAATATAAATTCAAAGTAAACATCATTACATAAAAGGGTACGGTCTTTTTTTTTTTATCCGGCCCGCGGGCCGTAGTTTGCCCACGGCTGGTTTAGGACATGGGGCCTGAAGTCAAAACTCTGTCTTCCTGGTGACCTTATTCATGGTGCTTAACTTACCTAGACTGCATTACCTACAGAGTACCTGGAGGTCATTAATGCAAAGCCTTACATACAAAGTGCTCCACAAATGGGAACTGTTACTATCTTCTACTTTATTTAAAGTAATCTTCCAACCCTTATCCCCTCTTCCACTTCTTTGTCAATAACTAGAAACCTCCTCACCTACTTTACCAAAACAACCAATTCCATCCATTTATTCTGAGGCAACAGTGGTACAGTGGAAAGAACACTGGAATCAGGAGTCCAGTGGTTGTCACATACTAGATATGTGGTCTTGCACTAAGTGTTTCATCTGTGTCAGATTCAACAGCAAAATGGCTATTTTAATATATTTCTTATAGAATCACTGTGATAATTAGTTGGAAAAATATGAAAAAGCATTAGGCAGATAAAGAGGGAAAAGACTAAGTGAGGTGATAAGGTTTTCAAAGGTAACTAGATTTCAAGTCCCCATTCTACCACTTAACTCGTTGTATGACTTGGACAAGTTAAATTCTCCAGTCCTCAGTTTCTTGTCAGTAAGATGGAGGAAATAACTTCACAGGGTTCCTAAGAGGTTTAAAACAACATGCAGACTACTTTGCATGTTGATTTCCCATCCTTCTCTCTGCCTCTTCTTTTCTCTCCATCTCAAAAACTCCCCTTTGTTCACTAGACCAACAGAATCCATCATTTTTGACCATCAGGCTTAATTTTTTTTTAAATAGCACATCTCCAATATATCTATGTGTAACAGCAAAGTAGACAAGTACTACTATACAAACATACTGCGTTCTATCCAAAATATAACACTAAAAAGAAATTTCAAAGGGTTAAGATAAAAATACAGAAGAACTTACTTTTAATATTTCCTTCCCATACCCCAAAGGAAGGTCTTACCTTCCCCTATAATTTGGAAATCCATTTTGGAGGTCACTACACTATTAGACAAACTGTTCAAAGACAAACATAAATGGAATAGACTTGGTATAGCTCCTAGCACAGAGTAGATGCTCAGTAAATAGTGGTCCATTACCGTTTTGAAAAACCTGTCTTCCTTCACACATACTTCTCTGTGCAGGTTTGCACAAAGTGAACTCTCTGCTCTGCCTCCCCTTCTGTTTAATTCCTAACTTCCCCAACAGAGTAGCTGGTACTCTGCTTCACTTTCACATCATACACGTGTTCTTTCACTCCATTCCACTCTACTGAAAGACCTTTCTCCAAGGACACCTATGATATTCTGACAGCTAAACGCCTGGCTTTTTCCTAAGTCCTTAACCCTCATGACCTCCCCATACACCAATGACTTACATTCTTCTTTCAGTCTTTCTCACAGGCTCCTTCTTCCCCTTCAGTTCCCACTTAGAGTGCAGTAGCTTGACTCCTTTGACTTCAAAAACCAATCTTCCTCCCTCTTCTTCCCTGGTTCCTTTTTTTGTCCTCTAAATGTCCCCTGGGGCTCCATGCTAACCATTCTTCCTTTCCTTCACTAGTCAATTACATTGGTCCCACGTTTTAAATAAATCCTGCAAATGTGTATCCCCTTCTCACTATGTCCACTGCCATACCCTGCCTTATATGCCACTTTCTTTCTCAAGAACTACAGCAAACACCTCCGTAGCTGCCCCCTCTTTGCTGCTCTATTTGCTACACAGTAGTCAGGGTAACCTTTTATTTAAAAAATATATACTCTGCTTTTTACTCTCCTGCTTTAAAGCCTTCAGTGGCTTCCCACTAAGCTTTTTTGTAAAGCCTAGACTCCCTATATAGCCCACAAAGGCCCCATGTGTTATGGGCCCTGCCTACCTTTCTCACTTTATCTCATGATGTTCTCCCTCTCTACCTGCACCTCACTGTAAGCCCTTGGTGGTCTCCTTTCAGTTCCTCAAAAATAATAAATTATTTACTGCCCCCAGGCCTACACACGTGTGGTTCCTCTCCTTCCTGGAACACTGTCCACAGCTCTTTTCACGAAGCTGGTTCCTTTATCAGTCAGACTTCAGCTCACCTTCCCTAAACACAGTTGTCTGACACACAACGGAAGCTCAAATAAGTATTCACTGAATGAATAGGTTGCATAGTCTTCATTCAGATAACTCCAAATCTAAATATCTGGAATGAATCTCACCCTTCAATTTCAGTACCTCATTTCTAAATGCCTGCTAGATATCCTGACGCCAAATTTAGCATACCAAGTACACTCAAAACCAAACCCTCATCCCTTCTGAAACCAGTTCCTCCAATATTCTGAAATTATATGAGCAATATAATCCACACATTCTGTTTCAGAACTATGATTTTCCATTCATTTGCTCCATCTGTCCAAAATTCTAATCACTCTTTAAAACTGAATTAAACTATCACTTCATTCATTCATGCATTCAATCAACCACTTATTCATTCAACAAATACTTACTGAGTACCTATTATGAGGCAGGCACTATGTTAGATACTGGAAAGCAAAGCAGACCTACTTTGTCTATCACACATCAGCCAAATAATCATACAAATATGTAATTATAAACTAAAAAATGCTATGAAGGAAAAAGTGCTAGAAACTATGAGAAAAAAGTGAAGCATCAAGAAACACTCCTTTATCAAAAAAAAAGAAAAGAAACACTCCTTTGATGATGTGCTAACTGAATGAGATGTAACTTACACTAGGCTGACTGGAAGGTAGAGCATGCCAGGTGGCGGGTTCAGCCAAGCCCTGGAAGCAGGAGACCAGCAGGCCTGTCTTAAAGCACCTACGTTCTGCCTTAAATATTATATCTATCCATCTTGTTCCCTTTCCCAACCCCATTGTCATTTTACTAAGAGTAACCTGAAGGAAAAGACACAGTGTCTCTTATGTGCCAACCTCCTCAGGAGATACCAAGTCACATGTACGGTACCTAAGGAGTCCATGCTTATAAAAAGCTTCCAGATGACTCTGATATGTAGCCAATCATATGCCCAAACTACCTATTCAATAAACGTGTATTGATTTATTCTCTCATTAAAAATCTCTAAGGTTGGTGTGGTAAAATGTTTCCAAAGTTGGTAACAATAATCCCAACCATACTCCATGCCCTTTTGCAGTGTGACTTTGACCCTCTATCCTTGTCCGTGTCCCCTCCCCTTGGATGTGGGCTACACTTGTGACTTACTTAAACCAAATGCATGGAGCAAAAGTGATGATGTATGACTCTCAGACCCAGCCCTTAAGAGGCCCTGCAACTTCCATTATGGCCCCTTGGAAGCCAACCATCATGTAAAAGGAGCCTGATCTAAATTAATGAATGATGAGGCCAAGAGAGAAATGGACCTCATGGAGGAGAAACAAGATGTCCCAGCCAACAGCCAAGCACTGCGTCCCCAGATATTTGAGTGAAGCCATGATAAATCCTCCAGTCTAATCAATATCACATAGAGCAAAAGTAATATGTCCCTCTTCCCTGAACTACTAAACCCACAGAATTATGAGCAATAAAATGGTTGTCATCTGAAGCCACTAAAAGTTTTAGGGTGATTTGTTACTCAGTAATAGATAACTGAAACAGTCAGAAATTCGACACTCTGTTTTAGCAATCATTCAAACGTTTCTCAACTTTGAAGATCAAGAAACACTTCTTCATATTCATTAAAATTACTCCTCCTTCAATTTAAGCCCATTTCCTTTTAAGTCTTTGAAGTACATAAGAACAATTAATCAAAATCCCCCTGGCAGAAACCATTCTTGTACTTGAAGACGATAATCAAGCCATGCCTTAACTTTTCCTTCTCTAGGCTAAAATCTTTCCTTTTTAAAAAACTTTTAATGATGACTTATTTTTTTTAACTTTTTAATCATCTTTATCCTCTCTTAAGTATGTGGGGACCAGAAATAGATGTCACATACCAGTATCAAACAGATTATTTCCTAGCCCTTATGGTTCATCTCTCTATAATCAAATTCCACATAGTCCCAAATATAGCATACTAGAGGTCCACTGCATGAAATTCGTGCACTTGCGGGGAGGGGGGGGCCCTCCCTCAGCCTGGCCGGTGCCTCTCGCAGTCCGGGAGCCCTCAGGGGATATCTGACTGACAGCTTAGGCCCGATCCCCATGGGAAGAGGGCCTAAGCTGGCAGTCGGACATCCTCAGTGCTGTCGCGGAGGCAGGAGAGGCTCCCGCCACCACTGTTGTGCTCGCCAGCCATGGGCCCGGCTTCTGGCTGAGCAGAGCTCCCCCTGTGGGAGCACACTGACCACCACAGGGCAGCTCCAGCATTGAGTGTCTTTCCCCTGGTGGTCAGTGCGCATTATAGCGACCGGTCGTTCCGCTGTCGGGCCGAAACCGGCTCTCCAACATCCCCAGAGGGTCCTGGATTGTGAGAGGGTGCAGGCCAGGCCAAGGGACCCCACCGGTGCATGATCGGAGCTGGGGAGGGACATGGAAGGTTGGCCAGCTGGGGAGGGACTGCAGGAGGGCTCCAGGGCGTGTCCGGCCCATCTTGCTCCATCCCGGTCAGCAGGACCCCAGCAGCAAGCTAACCCACCAGTTGGAACGTCTGCCCCCTGGTGGTCAGTGCATGTCATAGCGAACAGTTGAGTGGCCTTAGCATATCATTAGCATATTACACTTTCATTGGTTGAACGGCTGACCGGCCGACCAGATACTTAGCAGATTAGGCTTTTATTATGTTGGATTAGCACCCCCACAGTTGTGAATTACCCTACAAACTTAATCACTTACTAGAATTACTGTGAAACCTGTTCTGCTCTTAACACTTAGCTTACTCCAGCTGGCTAGGCAACTCATTTGGTTAGAGAGTCATCCCATACACCAAGTTTGTGGGTCCCTAGTCAGGACATATGTAAGAAGCAAACAATGAATGCATAAATAAGTGAAACAACAAAATGGATGTTTCTCAAAAATGAAAAAATTACCATTTTTTAAAAATACTAGGCTTACTCCATTTTGTGATGACTCCCTTCACTCATCAACTTCGTTTGACAGTCCATTTTTGTAGTAGGTTTTTAACAAATTCTAGACATTTGAAGCACAAAAGCAAAGCTTAAGAGGTTGGAGTGGGCACACCATTAATTTCCATCAAGGTCTCTTAACATTGTCAGGGCCTTTTCATAGGTGAGGCAGGCTCTGGGTACCTCCTCCTTCTACCTCAAAAATAAAGGGGCCTTCTTAAAGGAAAGAATTTTAGCATCTGCATACCGAGCAAAGGTACCTTTGCTGTAGAACCCAACATTTAACTACAAAGAGACAAACAAGTTGCTTAAGGTAATGTAAAAGCACATTTTCTCTCTGAGTCTTACCTGACTATATGCCTAGATGCCAGAAGTAGCTTTATAATCACCAGTAAAGTAGAAATAATAAAGCCTACCCAACACACGGTATTGTAGGTATCAAATAAAATGATAGAAGGGAATAATTTTATAAAGTACTATAAAAATGTTGAGCCCTAGCTGGTGTGGCTCAGTGGATAGAGCATTGGTTTGCGGACTGAAGGGTCCCAGGTTCGATTCCGGCCAAGGGTACATGCGTGGGCTGCGGGCTTGATTCTCGATGGGGAGCATGCAGGAGGCAGCTGCTCAGTGATTCTCTCTCATCATTGATGTTTCTATCTCTCTATCCCTCTCCCTTCCTCTCTACAATCAATTAAATAAGTAAATAAGAAAAAGAGATGTTTTTTTTTAAAAAATGTTAGGTGACATTATGGAACTCAGTTTTAGCAAACCCTATAAATCTTTAAACTAACTTTGAATGGTTAGCTAATGGTTTCAGGTGACATATACAGAACAAGGCACCATGGGTTCAAGTTCATCAAACAGAACTCAAAAACATGCCATTTTGTAAGAGAACTTAGAAATTTTCTTATACTACCAAGAGTAATAAAGACATTTGGACTAGTGGTTTGACCCTGAAGACCCACTTCAGCCACTGTCTGATGGAAATAGGTCAGGGGCCAGGAACTCAAGACTAGTGCCGTGGTCGGCAAACTGCGGCTCGCGAGCCACATGCGGCTCTTTGGCCTCTTGAGTGTGGCTCTTCCACAAAATACCATATGCGGGCGCGCATACAGTGCGATTGAAACTTCGTGGCCCATGTGCAGAAGTTGGTTTTCAGCCTGGACGAGACTATTTTGAAGAAGTACTGTTGATATTTGGCTCTGTTGACTAATGAGTTTGCCGACCACTGGTACTGGAAGAGACCCATAGTGCTGGAGAAATCTAAATAAGAAAGAATAACTCTATATGAGAAAGTCAGAAAAGGTGTAACATCTGAACTAAGTCTGGGGGGGGGGGGGGCACTTTGCCAGTTAGGGAGAAGGAGGCCACTAGGAAAAAGCAGAGAGTCCTAAAAGGACATTGTATAACCAGGAACTAGAAAGATGCAAAGTTCAGGAGAGAAATGTCTGGGAAAGGAGGAAATAAGACGGGTAATCGTAACAGGCAGGGCAGGGTCAAATGGTGAAGGACTTTACCTATCAGAGCTAAGCAGGAAATAAGGAGCCAATGCCACCCTGAAAACCTGAGACGGAAAAGGTTGGATTTGGCCTTTAGGAAAATAACTTTGGCAACAATATGAAGATGGAGCAGAGAAAGACCTATGTAGTGGCAAAAGTCAGGTCAAGATTTGCTAAGGTCTGAACCAGAAGTTAGAAACTCAAATGCCTAGAGGCAGAGTGGGTAAAATCTTTAGTGTGCAAGATCTGGAAGAATGGTGGTATCTGTAACCTTTGAAGAGTGCAGGCCCTGCCTAAAAGCATTCGCACACAAAATTGTAAGCCACTGGGTTCGTTAAACAAAACATCTAGTTTTCGACCTCTGGTAAATATAGGCAGTACAGTGGGAATAAAGAAAAGACACACCTCAAGCAGTACTTCAATACAGTAGGAAACAAAAGGGTTTAGTAGCTGTGGATTTAGCATACTTACAGAACATGAGGCATAAAAAGAGTAAACAGGAAGATTTTCTGGATATAATTAACAGAGTTCAAACATACAGCAATATGAGCAGATAACAGATACTGGGTAGGGGAGATAATGATATGCATGTGCTGAATTGAAGGTGCTTTTGAACAACCTGGTAGGTTTGTCGAATTAGACAAAATTTGTCAAGATCTGTGAAGTTGGAAGTAAGGATCTGAAGTTTGGGAGAAATAGCCGAGCTGGTAAGAAATACTGAGCATAGCTGAATGTATGGGTATATTAGAGATCCTTAGAGGAAGGGGGTGGGGGAAGAATGAAAACATACTCAAGGCAAGGCCTTGACTCACCTCAACATGTATGGGATAATCAAAAGAGAATGAGAAGAGACAAGGGGGCCTCTAAGCCAGATGAAGAGGGTTGCTGGGGAAAAAGAGTGGTTTAATAGTGCCAAGTGCTTTGCAGAGATTAAGTAAAATGAAGGTTAAAACCAGAACACTGGGTTTGGGAATTAGGAATTTACTGGTGATCTTCAGGGAGACATCACTAGGATAATGGAGGTGGGAGCCAAAATAAAGGGTTGCTAAGAGGATCAGAGTTGTGGAAGTAGAGTATGGGCTCTTCCTCATTCTACCCTTATTGAGAACCTACTATTTGCCAAGCACCCCGGATATAATTTTAACAAGAGAAGCTGATGCTCAATATATCATATGACTGGAGTAAACACAGGGCTTTCCTGAGTAGCCATCAGTCTTGGTGAGTAAGAAGAGACTTCATAGAGGAAATGACTTCCGGGCTGAAGCCAGTTCACTAGGGCTGAGTTGGGGCAGGGTGTCCAGAGAAGGCTTATTTGTGCAAAGACCTGAGGCAAAAGAGAACATGGATACTTGAGATAATTGTAAGGAGCAGAAGCAAACTTGGAAGGGGGCAATTACCTAGTGTTTGAAGATTTTAAAAGTTTAGAGGTGAAGAGGAGGGAGATAGGGCAATAGCCTCAATAGAATTAGGGATGAGGCGAGGTTCTTCCTGTTGTACCAAACCTGGGTTCAGTAACCTTGACATTTGGGTTCTGGCTAGGAAAGAATTCAGAGCCAAGACCCAAACTGTAAGAGAACATATATTTGGAAAATCATAGAGGTAGAAAAAGTAATTCCTAAAAGAAATGGGCTTAGGAAACAAGTTAAAGAGGTAAAGGAAGGGCCCTTGGAGCTTGGGAGTGAGGAAGCTAATGGCAACAATGCGGAAGGAGGGGGAGTAAGAGAGGGGGTCCTTGGGCTTGCTGCCAGGAGAGAGAGCGAAAAGGGTCCTGTCCTAAGGGTTTTAAGGGTGAGGATTTTAGGGGAGGTCCCAGGGGAAGATCTCAATTGCGTATTCAGCAGTTTTCCAGGAGTGTCCTTTCAGGGTTGTGGTCTCCACTGATTGACTGGCCTGTAGCAGGGCAGGGGGTCATTATTCAATGCAGCTGGTCCAGACATGGCTGGTTTTATTGCTTATCTGGGCCTGGAGCTAAAATACAGCTGAGGTCTAATGTTATCTCTAGGGAGGAAAGGTCAGGGGTTCCAAACCTCCTGACCAGCAATATGCTAGGGGAGGAAAGTCACCCTGGGGGTGTGGTCCCACTCTACAATTGTCCTTTGCTAGGCACCTGGGGCTTTCCACCCTGGTGACCTTCTGTACCTGACCCATTGTCCTTACTCTGCTCACGTCTGTCTAACTGCCTACAACACTCCTAATACCTCAGAAAAGAATATGGAAACTCACTGGTAGACTGAATTCTCTACAATTCAATATTCATGATCACTAGGTAGATAAGCAAATATGTTTGCCCTCTTTCTTTAACAATAGTTTAATTTGACTAAACTATTTCTCACAAGACACAAAAAGAACAGGAAACAAGAGCAAAGATGTATAAAGCTGTAAATCTGTTTGACTTCTCTAAGGTTGATATAATACATGGTCTAATTAGGTCTAAAACCACATCCAGATGTCAAATGAAATGAAAACTTTCCCCTGTAAGTCCCAAAGAGTTGAAGGTTTAACTTTAAGATACCCAAAGATAAGGCAGTAATCACTTCTGAATAAGGATTTTCTAGTGCAGCTCAGTCTAGCTAATGAAACTAAGAGAAATGGTCTGGGGTTACCTGATTTTGCCTGTTTCAAAACATTGCCTCGGCAGAAAGCAAGCTGCCTCCAGTTCCTGCCGCTTAGTCCTTGGAGCCATATTCCGATGAGATCATCTCAGGAACCAACAGCAGTGGCTTTCAGGCAAAGTGAATGGTGCCGCCTGGGGACGTATCTTTGGTAAGCAGGACTGCCACAGAGCGGGCAGCTACCCAGGCAGTGCTGACTCATGCCAGGCAAAACTCGCATTTCCCAAACAACTCAGCCTGAGCCAACCGCAGTCAACTGCAGCCTAGAAAAGAAGAGGTGCCCCACTGATTTTTTTTTAATCGCATTCTGATTACTGGGGACAGGTAAACTTCATTCCTCTAATGCTGGTCACTCGGTGGACTCTGGAGCCTTTACTCAGGAAACTCCGATGGTCACTTTCTGAAATTTCATCTGAGAACAGCTGGGGCTCAGGACAGCAAGATTACTGAAGGTAGCAGGTTCACTGCTCTGAGGATTTCCCCCAAGAGGCTGATAAAGAAGTCACTTTGCATTTACAAATTAGAAAGCCTAGGTCTGAGGACTAGGGGAGCTTGCTCAGTCATCACAGGCTGTTTAAACCACAGGGTGAGTTTTTGTCAGCTCTAACCAGGCTCGTTGTTCTTTCCCCCACTAGGCCTTCTCTGACCTCTATTTCCTTAGACAATTCAAGTTCTCTAATTAAGACTAATACTGGAGGATTTTTTTCATCAGCTGTCACATTCTCTATACTAATGCTAAATTACCCACCATCAGACCTACTAGATGCTAAGGAATATAGGGGTCTGTGAAAACTGCATTAATACTTGCTTTTAAAAGAAAAATCCCTAAATTTATGTTGATTCTCGTTTATTGGCCAGTTTATTTTTAAAAAATCAATTCTAGAATGACTGGCTCATCAACAGCAATTATTATTTAATTTGCCCTTACAGGCTAGAATTGGCGTTGATACTATACAAAGAAAACAAAAGATTAAGTCCTTGCTTTCTTTGTGTTTTCATTTGACAAAATAAAGAAATTAAAGTTCACATGAGATCCTTCAGTTCCCTGCTCACAATTTTCCATGGTCATTAGCTATTTCTTAGCCTAGTCATTCGAGGCACCACAGCTAGCCTCAAACTGGACGCAGCTGCCAACCCGATGGTCATTCAATAAATGTTATTAGGTCAATTAAAATATACATGTAGACCATCATAATTTGGGTTTAAAAAAAACTATGCTATTCTATTCCTTCTCAAGGAGCTATTTTAAAAAATGTTTTTATACAACTCACTTAATTCCCCTTAATTAATTTATTCCAATAGGTTAGCCATACTGAGCTTGTATAAGGTTTTTATGTTCCCTCTTTTATTTCGTCCCCTTCAGTGTTTCCCTTTTCAGAAAATGGCTGTGTTTAAAGTTTTCCTACAGTGTATGTTAATTAGTCCTTTTCAAATGATAAAAGCATCCTTACAGCAGTTAACAACCATTATCTCATGGACCACACTTTAAAAAATATTGCTGTAGTGGATGATAAGTCACAAACATTCTAACATGGATGGAGCAACTCTCAAGGCACATACAGTATATACAAATATGGAACCTCCACAAGGAAGAAACAGTATATTGTTAGAAGCTCTCGACTCCTTCTGTATTAGTAAGTAAGGAAGAGAAAATCGGACAGTATTGTGCCCAGGAAATAAATGTAAATTATATTAACAGCAACATGAGGGCCAGAAACATCAGAACTTTCTAACTATACTAAGATAAACACCATTTAGTAGGTGCGGTAAGCTAGCGCACATTATCATTTCCCTGTTTGGGATTCTGTACAGTCCCAATCCGTTTCCCCCAAATATAACCATACTCCATCCTAGTTCCTTCTTTAAACTGGAAAGGCTGAAAATTACACATTTAGAGCTTTAAAAATATGCTAAATTTGCCCTGACCGGTTTGGCTCAATGGATAGAGCGTCGGCCTGTGGACTGAAGGGTCCCAGGTTCGATTCCAGTCAAGGGCATGTACCTTGGTTGCGGGCACATCCCCAGTAGGGGGCGTGCAGGAGGCAGCTTCATCGATGTTTCTAACTCTCTATCCCTCTCCCTTCCTCTCTGTAAAAAAATCAATAAAATATATTTTTTAAAAATATGCTAAATTTGAATTAATGATTTCAGCCACTTGATGTTTTATGAGAATAAATGAAAATTATAAGAACATAAAAGTATATGAGAAATTTTAAAAATTGTGGCTTTGTACTTAAGTTCTTTCAATGCATAATCTTAAAACTCAGACAAATAATTCACCACCCAAAGCTATATAAATATACTTTTAATGGGTAGCCACAACAGATATGCTAGAGGGGTATGTGTGTTTGGTTGTTTTGTGTATTTAGGTATATACACCATACCCATTGTTTTACTTGGATAGGAATATGTAATGCCATTGATAACCCACATGTTTGTTTTTTTCTGCATTACATATTAACATTATAAACAGTAAGCAGCTGTCAAAATAGAAATAAAAATATTCATTTCTCAGGATTCTATAGTCTTCCAAATCCACAGAAAATTACCAAAAACATACAAAAGATATGGAAGGATACACACGCCAGGGAGGGAACTGCAATGGGAGCAGATCAAGGAGGAATTTTTGGCTTTATCTATATTTGAAATTTTCTTATTTTTTATTTTTATTGATTTCAGAGAGAAAAGGAAAGGGAGAGAGAGATAGAAACATCAATGATGAGAGAGAATCATTGATTGGCTGCCTTCTTCACTCCCCCTACTGGGGATTGAGCCCACAACCCGGGCATGTGTCCTTGACAGAATTGAATCTGGGACCCTTCAGTCCACAGGTCGATGCTCTATCCACTGAGCCAAACTAGCTAGGGCTGAAATTTTTTAAACAACAAGCATATATCCAAATATTACTTAGTAATTTAAAATTCAGTTGAAGTTTAAAATTATTTTACCATTTATAAGCTACTTTAATCTTATCCCCTTCTCACTTTCTCAATACCTACTTATTTTCCTGTTCCCAACATCCTAAATGATACTGTACATTTCTTCTTTATAATAAAATTAATCTTAACTGTGTCCACATACTTTTTCTGATTCACAGATGGTGAAATGATAAACCAAAAAACCAGTGGCTGTCTCACCATGTTGAGAATTAGGAACATTGCCAAATTCTAATCTTTGGTGTTCTGGGATCTTATAACCTTTTTTTTGTTTTGTTTTTTTACATTAGTGTACCTCCCTCTTCAAAAAGGACATTATGGCCCTGGCCAGTGTGGCTCGGTTGGTTGAGCGTTGTCCCACGCATCAAAAAGTTGAGGGTTCAATTCCCCATTAGGACACATACCTAGGTTGCAGGTTTGATCCCCGTTCAGGGTGCATACAGGAGGCAACCAATTGATGTTTCTCTCTCACATCAATGTGTGTGTCTCTCTCTCTCCCTTCCTCTCTCTAAAACATATCCTGGGGTGAGGATTTTTTTAAAAAAGAAAAAGGATAATATGCATGTCAACCAAACACCGAAATTAAACATGAAATATGAAGTACATTTTAGGACACTCAAGCATCAACTCTAAGGATACTTAAGAATCAACAGGGGTGCTTATTGAAAATGATCTTTGCCCATCCCAGTCCCAGACACTGAATTCACAAAAGTGGAGGGAGGCCCCAAAGTTGGAATCCTATATAATAAAAGGCTAATATGCAAATCGGCCAACTGGCAGAACAACCGATCGCTATGACATGCACTGACCAAAAGGGGGCAGACACTCAATGCAGGAGCTGCCCCCTGGTGGTCATTGCGCTCCCACAGGAGGAGCACTGCTCAGCCAGAAGCTGGGCTCATGGCTGGCGAGTGTAGTAGCGGTGCCAGGAGCCTCTCCCCTCTCCACAGCAGGCAGACATCCTCCAAGGGCTCCAGGACTGCCAGAGGGTGCAGGCTGGGCTGAGGGGCCCCCCCCCACCACCCAGTGCACGAATTTCTTGCGCTGGGCCTCTAGATTTTAATAAGTATCCTCCTCTCCCAAGTGATTCTGATGCAGATGGGATACATATAATTTTTTATATTAATTTAATTAATACATTAAGTTTTATTTATCTGGATCATGTGTTGAGAGACAGGTCATAGCACTGTTCCCAGTAAAACAAAGTTTTTGTTGAAACACCACTGAACTGAACAGTAGTCTCACTGAGCATCTCTTAGACATTAGTCCCCTCACCCACAAGAACCACCATGAACATAACAATTGAACTGAATTTATTTAGTCCGTTGGACCATTATTTTCTTCAAGCCTCCAGAGACAATTATCCTACCTTTAAGGATTTTAGCTGTTACCCACAGTGGTAACTGAGACATTTCCACACCTGGGATGCAGTACAAGGGGCTTAATGGAATTTTTACGCCTGTGAAAATTAAAGTTCACTTGACTCAACAGAATAATCAAATAAAACAAAGAGAAAACCTCCCCGAAGACAGGGGTTGAAAATAGAGGCTTTTGACTTCCTGATGAGGCAGTTTTGCCCAGAAATTCAAACCATGGGATGCTATATAGCTCATATGTCTTGAGAGTACCCAAATGCCAACTTATCACCACAGCATCAGCCAACGCAGGCTTACTGTAACATTTGGAAGCACAAACCTGCTGTATAAAATGGCCTCTCCTGGGAGACAAAGCCTGTCGCCATGGTGGAAATCATTCCATCTTGGGGCCAGAAAGACCAGGCAGTCCCTTTAATCTTTAACGAGCCACTTTCATGTTCAGATACAGAACTGGCACTGTGTGAGGTCCAACCCGCTTCACAGCACTTTGCTGCAAAACCACCCCGGAGCTGCGTGAGGGCACACAGGCTGAGCTTGTCCGCGCTGGTGCAGTTACCAGAATCTGTGCTGTAATGTAATTGTAGGCACTTTACTATCCACAGTGGAATAATACTTCAGAGTTCAGAAAGGTATCCAATATCAAGGGGATAGCAACTGCCTGCCTCAGGTGCAATGAAATACCAGGCTCCTGATGTCAGGAACTAAAAGCACAGCAAGTTTGCAGGAAAAGGAAAAATCCAAACTGTCAGGACACAGTCCGAGGACCGGACCTGATGACAACACTGGGAGAAAGGAAGTCAGCAATGTGGCAAACTGCTCACTGTCGACACCTGACAACGGAAATCTCGGCACCACTGGATGGGTGTAATTTTCTATACAGAGCTATTTTTTTTTCCTGAGCTGCTAATACAGAAAAAGGGCAGGGAAAGGCCCTTGTCATCAAACTCCTTCACCCAAACAACTCCAACACTTCATAATGAAATGACTAGTAAGCTCCCGACCTATTCCCCAGTAACCACCCTCTCAGAACAAAGATTCTATAATTCCACTTCAAAGACTCCCTGAATTCTTTACTGTATACCTCTGGATTCTTCTACCCAAATATATTTCTCTCTCTCTCTCTCTCTCTCTCTCTCTCTCCTCTCTCCCCTCCTCTTTCATCCCTCACTCCATACTCATGCCCTGCCTCCAATCAGTCAAACTTCCTAAATTATCATCCACAGGATTAAGTTACCTTCATTCAGGTCCTCAAGTCTAGGAGGCCTTTGTTGACATGTGTTTCATCTGGACGGGTGATGCCTCGCCAGGCAGATAAGATTACCTGTTCACCTACAGTTAATCTTCAAACTGACTTCTGTAGGCTATGGAAATAAAAGGATAAGACTGCGCAGCTTGAATGTCCCATCAAGGTAATCAAAGTAATGGAAGAGGGAGAGAAGACAGAGAGATTTCAAAGTAAAGACTGAACTGTACTTCAGCAGCACTTACGAAAACACTATCTGACTAAGCTTCTGAGGAGCAGACAAATACCCAAAGGACTGCACATTCTCTAAAGATTACTGTGCTCACAGTTCTTGCTTCCCTCAAGGTTCTGCAAGAGATCACATCATAAAATCAGATGCGTTATTTTAAAAATGGATAGACATATATTAACATCCAGAATTCTACTGATTTTCTTGCAAATAAAACTACAACCGTATTTCAACCCAAAACCCTGAAACAGAAATAAAATCTATTTTGTTTAGGTCTTTCAAAAGTATCTCTCATCCCTTTTATAAGAAAAAAAAAAGTTTAGAGAAAGGAACCCAAAGCTCTGTCTCAGGCATTGAGTGCTTTAAAAAAAAAAAAAAGCACAGGAAAAGTGTCTATTACACATTATTCATTGGAGTTAAAAAAAAAAGGCACTATAGAACAGCAGCTGGGGAATATACACACACACAAATATATACACAGGATACATATATACATACGAGGATGGACAAAAGTAGGTTAACAGTTGTGAGTGCATGAAACAGAGTTTATTCTTGTATTATTATCTGTTAATTATTTTGTTATTTTCCATGTGAACAACTGCAGACCTACTTTTGCCCACCCCATATATTCAGAGAGAAAAAGATACAAAACACAGTTAAAATGTCTAAAATCATTTCATAGTAGTCATTTCCAGTAGGGATGGTGGTTTACCTCCTGCTTTATATATATACTTCTTAATATTTTAGTATATATATATATATATTGGTTGATTTCAGAGAGGAAGGAAGAGGGAGAGAGAGATAGAAACATCAATGATGAGAGAGAATCATCAATCGGCTGCCTCCTGCACGCCCCCTACTGGGGATCGAGCCAGCAACCCAGGGATGTGCCCTTGACTGGAATCAAACCCGGGACACTTCAGTCTCCAGGCCAACGCTCTATCCACTGAGCCAAACCAGCCAGGGCTATTTTAGTATTTTAAAATGAGTAGTGTAAGCTAATTAGTATTACCAGAAAGGAAGAACCTAGGATCACTTCACAAATAAGAAACAACAATTTTAACAAGTTCTGAGGGCCATTCTGAGCCATATTTTTAGTATACTTAAGGCTACATTCATTGAGGCACATTTATAAAGAATTAAGCAAAAATTCATAGTTTGGGGATAGCATTGTTTGTTTGTTCACCATCGCTGGAAGCACTGTGTTAAAAGCAGGGCTGTGCTAGGTGCTGCCAGATAAAGGAAGAGAGTCTCATGCTCACAGTTCTTCCTTTTCTCTGCGTCTAGTCTTGCTTAGTCTTCCCTTTCTCAAGGAAACCATAGCAAGGAAACTAAAAAGCAAGGCAACAGACCACTGAACACTACAGAGGCAGAGCCACATGGAGGGATAACAACACTCAACTCAAAAATCTGTGCTTTTTGTCAGTCAGATCAGTTTTACTAAGTAACCTGCTTAACTTTAAAACCAGATATGCTACCTATTAGAAAAGCTCAAGTAAAAAATGGTGACAATATCAAATGCTGGCAAAGATGCAAAGAAACTGGATCTCATACATTGCTGGTGGGACTGTAAAATGGTATAGCCACTCCAGAAAATAGTTTGGCAGTTTCTTTAAAAACCTAACTCATTAGATGCAGCAATTGCATTGCTGGGCACTTAACCCAGAGAGATTAAAACTTGTATCCACATAAAGTTTAACCGCTTTATCTGTACTAGCCAAAAACTGGAAACACCAGAATGCCCTTCAATAGATGAATGTTTAACTGTAGCAGATCCATACCATGGAATGTTCAGCAAATAAAGAGGAATGGATTATTGTTACACTTAACTACTTGATGGAAGTGCTAAGTGAGAAAATGCCCATTTCAGAAGGTCACATACTATTATGATTCCATTCCCATAACACTTAAGAAATGACAAAATTATAGACAAAGAACAGATTACTGGTGGCCAAGAATTAAGGATGATGGGGGGAGGGGGTGACTGTAAAATGCAATTATTATTATTATTCATTCAACTGTCCAACTACTACGGAGAACTAAAGAAGTGTGAAAACTTTGTAAAGCAAAGCACATTTCATATTATTTGGCAGTGCCTCCTATGGAAGAAAAAAAAAAAGATTCTTTAAACACAGATCAGTTAGTGGCCCAACCACCTGAAATACATTTCAGGAATTATTTGTGCCCTATCCCTCTAGATATTTTTTTTTGAGATTTTTATTTATCGAGCAGAAGCTAGAGTAAAATTTAAAATATGTAGTGGAATTTTTAGTGTTAGAGCAGTGGTTCTCAACCTTCTGGCTCTTTAAATACAGTTCCTCATGTTGTGACCCAACCATAAAATTATTTTCGTTGGTACTTCATAACTGTAATGTTGCTACTGTTATGAATCATAATGTAAATATCTGATATGCAGGATGGTCTTAGGCGACGACCCCTGTGAAAGGGTCGTTCGACCGCCAAAGGGGTCGCGACCCACAGGTTGAGAACCGCTGTGTTAGAGCAAAACCTCCATTTAGAAAACTTGAACTCTTACCAAAATAAAATATAAAATGTTTTTTTAAAAACATTCACCATAATAGCTCCTTAATTTTGTGCATGAACATTTAATGTGTGATAAACGTAGTAAAATATCAATTATTCAGACTGATCGAAGGCCAGATTAAGTAAATAATTGCTATTTCTTCAAGAAAAAGTCATATTCTTTTAAGTATATACATTAACTTAAACTACTCTGACAAATTGGTTCATTGTTGGATTTTAGCATAAGCTCTTAGGATTGACACTTTAATGAACAAAGAACAATAAATCTGAAATAATCAAACCAATTATTCATATGTTACTGGTTTCTTTGCAATATTTTAAGTACTTCATTTGTGGAGAATATTTTTCTATATAATCTATCATTTTGTGGCAAGTTAAGCTAGAGAACAAATTTTAAGCCAAAATAATAAAGGAATCTAATTTTTTAAAATTTTAAATAATAATCATTTTTAATATTGCCTTAGAACATAGATGCCAATATTTTCTACAGAAATAATAGCACCTGGCATATCTTAATATTTTTATATTAATTATAGCATCCCTCCAGGTATTTTTATCTGAGCCCCCCTAGAGCCATGAACAACGAAATTAGAAGGCAGGAAAAGTAACCCATGCTGAATGAACTCACTGCAATTTGAGCTCAGCATTCAGCCAAAAGTATCCGCTTGAAATCAAAAGCATCTAAAAACTGCACCAGTTAGACAAATAAATTGTGAAAGCTGTGGTTACCAGGTAGGGCACCTCACATGTGACAGGCTTCTTACTGCAAATAGTTTTTCTTCTTACTGCAAAGTCCCAGTAGCTGTCTTCAAAATGTGAGGGAGAGGTCAGAGGAAAAAATTTAAATGATACTTCCTCTGTGACTCTCTAACCCAGTCCTCACAGGGCCTCACACATACTGAAAGCAGGATACGTGTCTCAAGTCCAAATAGCAAAGTTTTACTTTCTATACTTACTGATCAAGGCTTCTTACTAAAAGTAGTCTATCACCATTTATTTCACTATCACTCACAACAGGAGGCATCATGGGGTGCCAACATCTTTATATCTTATGTAGAAGCCAATTTATTGAGAAGGCCTATTGACAAACAGGAAAGGAAGGGAGGGAGGAAGGTAAGGAACAAAAACTACCAATAAATTCTCCTCTAACCCAATGCTGTTTAGCCAAATGTGCTTTTAAGGTGACTAGTTTATACTACAATTTATAATTTCAGAATTAGGAATAAACTATAAAACAATCCTTCAGTACAAATAGAACTAAAACTAGTAACAAGTATTGCTAATATCATCTTTAAATCACATTTCATACAAGGAGGCCCATGTACAAAAGGATAATTTTAAGCCCACATTATATGAAATGGAACCTATTTCTTTTCTTTTTAAAAGAAATATATTTTTATTGACTTTAGAGAGAGAGGAAGGGAGAGGGGGGAAAGGGGAGAGGGAAAGAGAAAGAGAGAGAGAGAGAAAGAGAGAGAGAGAGAACAAAAAAACATCAACTGGCTGCCTCCTGCACACCCCCTACAGGGGCTGGAGCCTGCAACCTAAGCATGTGCCCTGATCAGGAACCAAATCTTTCAGATCATGGGACGACACTCAACCAACTGAGCCACTCCAGCTAATCCAAAATGGAACCTATTTCTAAAGACCTAACAGATGAGCTGATGAGTGTGAGGCAGCTGCAGCCTGGTGGTTGAGAGCTGGGCCTTTACAGCCAGACTACTTGGATTCAAACACTGTGTGGCCTTAGGCCCACTGTTTAACTTCTCTGTGCAGCATTTTTACATCTGTAAGAACACAGATAATAAACCTATACCTCATAGGATTGCTGGGAGGATGAAATGCGTTCACATAGTCCCTGGTACATGGTAAGCATACATTAACTGCTGGTAATTCTGTGCAAGTGAAATATAACACAAAGAGAACTATCACACAAGAAAATACATGTCAGTCTTTTGATCAGTCCTACACTAAATTCTATCATACTTTTATACACAAGCCTTCCACTCCTAACTCCCACTAAAGAATGCATATAACCCTAGCCGGGTGTTCAGTGGTTAGAGCATCAGCCTGAGGACTGAAGGGTCACAGGTTCAATTCAGGTCAAAGGCCCGTACCTTGGTTATAGGCTCGATCCCCAGCCCCAGTCAGGGCACACACAGGAGGCAACCAATCAATGTTTCTCTCTGTGTCTCTCCCCCTTCCTTCCACTCTCTAAAAATCAATGGAAAAATATCCTCAGAAGAGGATTAACAAAAAAAAAGCATACAATTTCATTCAGAAAAAAGTATTATTTTACACAATGCAATGAGTAAACCCTGTTGAGCATGCTTAACACTCCCAAGCTCTGCTTGGCAACATATCAATAGGAAAGGGGACTGTTTTGTAAAGGTGGTTTTATAACATCCTTCACCAAATGTAATGTTCAACGTGAAAATTCAAGACTTCACATAGCAGGCATGGAGATTTTCAAAAACACCTGTACCCTCACTCATGTTTCCAATCTATATATATATAAACCTAAGCAACCGTTAAGACTGAATGACCAGAATGACTAGAACGACTGGACGACCGGCGGTAGCTATGATGTGCACTGACCCAGACCTTGCTGCTGGGGCCCTGACACCCCAAATCTGGTTCACCCACACCCTGGACCCATACAGGAGGAAGGAAGGAGCCCGATTCCTCGCGGAATCGGCCGTTGGTTAGCTTGCTACTGGAGCCAACCTCCCACAGTCCCTCCCTCTGGCCGACTGGCCCCCCCAATCACCCTGATGGGGGGGACCAACCCCCTCATTGGTCCAAATTGCCGGTCGGGCCGAGGGATCCCACCCGTGCATGAATTCGTGCACCGGGTCTCTAGTATAATAATAAAAGCATAATATGCAAATCGACCGATGGCTGAATGACCAGCGGAACAACCGGTCGCTATGACATGCACTGACCACCAGGGGGCAGACGCTCAATGCAGGAGCTGCCCCCAGCCCGCAGGCCCTAGGCCCCAGGCCAGCCAAGGTGGGTGCCAGTGGGGGCCCCCCGATCGCCCTGCCAATCACCCCACAGAGGGAGGTGACTGGCGATGGCGGGGGGTGGGGCCAGCGAGCGGGTGGCGCCAGGCCGGCCAAGGCTTCTACCCTCCCATCGCCCCACCAGTCACCCCACAGATCGGCCCTGATCACCCACTAAGCCTAGGGACCTTACCCATGCACGAATTTCGTGCACCGAGACTCTAGTCAAAGTTATAAGAACTGAAGTGCTTTAGGCACAGCCTACCAACATGCTATCCTATTGATTAGTCAGTAACTAGGGAAAAAAGGCTCTGATAGTTAACAGTCCCATAACAGCCCCCAGCCCCACCCACCCTGCCTCAATTAGAAAGATAATTTGTTCTAGAAATGCTTAAAGAAAAAAGACCTGACTTGAATAACCTAGACACAAACAATACCTTTCTCCATTTCTAGGTTTTCTAACTATTCAGGGAACAACCACAGATATTTTGGAATAGGAAACATAAATTGTTTCCAAAAATATTAAACAACTAGAGGCCCAGTGCACAAAATTCATGGATGGGTAGGGTACCTAGCCCTGGCCAGGAATCAGGGCTGATCAGGGCCTTCCAGCTGCCAGCCGGGGCCTGCCTTCATTCTGCACTGCCCCCGGTGGTCAGTGCATGTCATAGCGAGCAGTCAAACTCCCTGTTGGTTGAACTCCTGAGAAGATAATTTGCATATTAGCCTCTTATTATATAGGATGCTTGTCCAAAGGCCCCAATATAGCTAGTAATTTAGACAGCTGTGCTATGAGCCACAGCGCTGCATTTTCTAACTAGTATTGCTTCGGAACAATTGAAACTTTCTCTAGCACAAAGTTCAGACACAGGGAGCAGTGTCCTTGCAAACATTCAAACAGATTCATTATTGTTTAACCACCCAAAGAATAGCTCCAATAATCTATCAAGTTTGACAATTCATCCAACTAAGCAATTAAACCAGGACATAAAACAAGCATGAAGATATTTTTTTCCCCTGTTCCAAATCAACACTCATTTTGACATAGTAGCCACACAAATAATGCTTATTCATAATCTATATATATAAAAGCCTAAGTGACCGAATGACCAGGCGCTATGACACACACTGACCACCAGGGGGCAGACGCTCAACACAGGAGCTGCCCCCTGGTGGTCAGTGCGTTCCCACAGCGGGAGCACTGCTCAGCTGACCAATGGGCGCCAGACGCAGGGCTCACAGTTGGCGAGCACTGCTGCAGCAGCACAAGACTCTCCCGATCAAGACTGACTGGGTGCAAGCCCACAGCAGGCACAGCAGGGCCAGGATGAGCGGGAGCAGCAGGCAGGAGCAGCAGGCAGCATTGGACTGCCAGTTTCGGCCCGATCCCCACAGGGCCTGCGGGGATGGGCTGAAACCGGCAGTCTGACATCTCCTGAGGGGTCCTGGATTGCGAGGGGGGGCAGGCCAGGCTGAGGGACCCCACTGGTGCACGATTCCATGCACCGGGCCTCTAATCTACTTATAAAAGGCTTCTAAAAAGCCAATACCAACTGAACTGCCTCAAGAAACTGCACACCCCTATATTTTATTTTCTGTCTCCCACCTTTAAGTAT
>NW_005354705.1:203333-211287 GCF_000412655.1 Myotis brandtii
TAGAGAGAGAGAAAGGGAGAGGGATAGAGATAGAAACATCAATCAGCTGCCTCCTGCACACCCCCTGCTGGGGATCGAGCCCACACCTGGGTATGTGCCCTCCAGGGAATCGAACCGGTGACCTCTTGGTTCATGGGGCAATGCTCAACCACTGAGCCACACCAGCTGGGCTAAGCATCTTTATGAACTATGAGTAAAGTTACCAGTCAAGAAGTTTAAAGAGATAAATATCATTCCTGATTCAGGCATCAAATGCAAGTTCTATCAATTTATTCTTCAATATATTAAAGGTAAGTGTCCCTCACCTGATCCCCAGATATTAAAATTGTGGTTCTTCGCCTTAACCGGTTTGGCTCAGTGGATAGAGCATCAGCCTGCGGACTCAAGGGTCCCAGGTTTGATTCCGGTCAAGGGCATGTACCTTGGTTGGAGGCACATCCCCAGTAGGGAGTGTGCAGGAGGCAGCTGATCGATGTTTCTCTCTCATCGATGTTTCTGACTCTCTATCCCTCTCCCTTCCTCTCTGTAAAAAAATCAATAAAATATATTTTTTAAAAATAAATAAATAAAATAAAATTGTGGTTCTGATCTAGCAAATCACCAAGTGATGGCACTTCTCTCCCCAAAAAGGAATGGGTATTCTCCATTGGTTGCTTCAGTTACAGGTAGCACAAGGAAGAAAATGATTAAAAACCTCTGATATCAAGTTCCTAAGATCCTCAGAACCACCTAGAACAATGGTTCTCAACCTTCCTAATGCCGCGACCCTTTAATACAATTCCTCATGTTGTGGTGACCCCCAACCATAAAATTATTTTCGTTGCAACTTCATAACTGTAATTTTGCTACTGTTATGAATCATAATGTAAATATCTGATATGTAGTATGTATTTTCATTGTTACAAATTGAACATAATTAAAGCACAGTGATTAATCACAAAAACAATATGTAATTATATATGTGTTATCCGATGGTCTTAGGCGACCCCTGTGAAAGGGTCGTTCGACCCCCAAAGGGGTCGCGACCCACAGGTTGAGAACCGCTGACCTAGAACAACACTACTCAAAGTGTGCAGTCACAGACCCTCCAGGGAGGTCCATGGCAAGATTAATACACAAAAAAATCATAGTAAGTGCATAGGAACTTTTAGAGCACTTTGATATTGCTGTGAGCTCCGAGAGCATGATTTTTCTGGTAATTTATTTTTCTTGTACTTTATAATATTAGTTGGCAACAGATTAGAAAAAATTTTACCAAGCTGGCCCTTCCACAGATAGTTTGAGAAGCACTAATATTTCACACTATTAAGTGCCAATTCAGTCACTTATTGCTCTGAAGTTATCAAAACACCCTTTCCCTCTCTATTCTATAGCTTCTGATTTGAAGGTAATTACAGAAACCAATAAGGACATACCATGGTATAATTTAACTAGAGGCGTGGTGCACGACATTCGTGCACTCGGGGTGCAGGGGGTGGTCCCTCAGCCCGGCCTGTACCCTTTAGCAGTCCAGGAGCCCTCAAGGGATGTTTGACTGGTGGCTTAGGCCCGCTCCCTGCAGGGAGCAGGTCTAAGCAGCAGTCAGACATCCTTAGTACTGCCGCTGAGGTGGGAGAGGCTCCCACCACCACCACTGCGCTCACCAGCCAGCCATCATGCCTGCCCCCACCCCCCCGCCCTGTGGCTGAGGAGCATCTGCATTGAGCGTCTGCCCCCTGGTGGTCATAGTGACCGTTAGTTCCGCCGTTTGGTCAATTTGCATATTATCCTTTTATTATATAGGATGGAAAGAGCACTAAATTAAGAGTCAAAAGACCTCTCTGCTTTTCTACAAGAGCCAACTAATGAGCTGAAGACCCTGGGTAAGTCTGAGGCTCTTCTCTCCTCTGCAAAATAAAGGCAGCCCACCAAGATCCATGTTTATCAACCTTTTTTTTTTTATGTGTGGTTCCTTCTTATAGTAATATTTTCTCCAAGGATGGTCTGCAGAGATGCTACATCAGAATCCCAGCTTCATTCCCAAACACTGATTCTATAGGTTTGGGCTAGGAACCAGGAATCTATCTCTTTTAAATATATATATATATATTTTTTTTTCGAGAGGGAGAGGGATAGAGAGCTAGAAACATGGATGAGAGAGACACATCGATCAGCTGCCTCCTGCACACCCCCTACTGGATATTTTTTTATTGATTTCAGAGAGGGATAGAAACATCAATGATGAGAAAGAATCATTGATCAGCTGCCACCTGCATGTCCCCCACTGGGGAGGGAGCCCACAACCTGGGCATGTGCCCTTTACTGGACTTGAACCCGGGACCCTTCAGTCCATAGGTTGATGCTCTAAATTTTGTACCAATCCCTCCTAAGCAAAATTCATGGCTTATTTTTATAATGTTTGTTGTTTCTAAAAAGATGAGACAAGGAGACAAGGCTGTCATTTGCAAGGGTTTCCTCAAATAACAGAGCAGGTGTGGCTAGCCTGTATCTGAAACAAAAACCAAATTAGATATAACTGTCATGTAATTTTTTTAAAAATATGTTTTTATTGATTTTTAGAGAGAAAGGAAGGGAGAGGGATAGAGAGATAGAAACATCAATGAGAGAGGAACATCATCGATCAGCTGCCTCCTGTACGCCCTGTACTTGGGACTGAGCCCACAACCCAGGCATGTGTCCAGATCAGGAACTGAACCAGCAACCTCTTGGTTCCTGGGTTGATGCTCAACCGCTGAGCCCCTCCAGCCGGGCTAATATTTGTTTTGGTTGTACATGAGACACGTTGATGTGCTGTATAAATTTTTTTAAATAAATGAAATTTAGGAATCTGATGAAGATCACCTAGAGGTGAAGCTGCAGGACTACCATATTTGTGCCCCACCTTAATCAGCTGATTCACTGTCACTATTCAAGCTACTGGTCTGCAACTTTGTCAACAGTCAGAGTTGGGAAACACAGAACTAGATCATTGGGTGCTGGCATGATGATTCAGCGTCACCTGGAGCGCTGGGTCCAACCATATGGTGAAGGAAGGTGGAGTGCCTGTTTGACAAGTTCTCTGGAAATATTATGGCATGCCCCTCCCCACCTGCGCTGTAGCAAATAACTGGCTAAAGTAAACTTCAGCTTTGACACGGAACGATTATGCAAACTCTTCCATCAATATAAGGTAAAATTGTTAGGGGCAGGAGGGAAAAATAGAATAGTGGAGAATAGCTATAGTTATAAGAAATGTTAATCATGCTCTGTTAACCATGATTGTTTTATTCTGATTAAAGAAAGCACATTCTAACCTGGCTGAGAGTTGTATGCCCCCAGACCTGGATGCGGCCCATTCTCCTCATCTGAGAGCTGCCTATTATCGTGGAAAGATTAACAACCTTGTTGTGGACACCAGAGGCCCCAGACCTCTGCAAACCCCCACCTGACATGGCCTGTAATCCGTAACCATTATACCCATTCTCATTCCTCTGCCTACTTCTCCATGTAATATTTGTCCTCCTATCCCATCTAAGGAGCTGGTTTATGGAGGGGTGCAGAGCAGATTTTCATGGATGACCTGATGCTTTCCCATCCTATCCGCATTATTGGAATAAATGCTCATACATACATGATTCAACCCTTTCTCTGCTTAATAGGCTCAAGTAGTGACAGGCAGCCCAGACCCATTTGTTGTCTGGTTTCAAAATGACCACGAATGGTACCTGAACCCAGTCATGCCCAAAAGGTAGAAAATGCAGGACTAATAATTTTCCACTGTGGACTGGTCATGTCCTAGTCCCTTGGTTATTCCTTCCCACCCTGTGCCCCTTGCATAAAATCTTAGCCCCTATTCCTCTCCATCTCCATAAAACCCAAATTGCCCAAACAATGATTGCTAATCTGCAAAAACAATTCCTCTCTCTTCCAGAACCATCCTTTTCTAAGTATTTCTCAAACTAACTGAACTTCAGTAGACACACTCCTGCTAAAGCCCTAGAAAACATTCTGCCCTCTTTCTCCAAATCAGAATGCTCCTTTTGTCCAGCATTTTCAAATAAAGGTTTATGCTCTAGTGAATCTTCTTCTGCACCATGTAAAATAATAACTTAGCCTAGTCATGAAGTATAATTAATTGGCTATCGGCCCATTCACTCAAGACCTAGGAAAAGGCTGGGAGTCAACAGAAGAGGCTTGGTTATTTCTCAAGCAGACATCTTAATCATTATGAAAATTTAAAAAAAAAAAAAGGTTAGATTTGAAGAAAATGCTGGAGGGACCACACAATTTCCTCTATAGTTTAGGATAAAAAATATTGATTCCATGTGCCGTAAGTCTGTGCGTTCAGGACTAAGACTGGGAAGATTTTCCAAAGCAAATGAAGAGTGAAACAAGCAGGAAGATGGGGCGGGTGAGGGCATTCCATTTACTTACCAAAAGCTTTTTTTTCCCTTTTTTTCCCCCAGTTAACATAATCCAGCAGTTACAAATAAACAAAGTGCTGATTACTAACAAATTACATTTAACTACTCAGAGGCCAGCAGAGCCTCCACTTGGCCAAACTTCCTGTAAATTTCAGGATGGCTAGGCAGCATTTCTTTAAAGAGGATCAAGGCAGTGAAAGGGTTTCAGCAAATCATTCTGGTTCCAAACAGTTCAAATGGGGATGGGCTTGCCCTACTCTTAGAACTGGCCTGGTGGAAACAAAGGGCTGTCCCAGGGCGCCCTGACCACTCCACAGGCTGGCCATAATGAAACCACATTTTCATATGCAACTCTAGAAAAGCCATGTGAATCTTAAACTAGGAGATATAGGCGAACCTGTAGCACTGGAAAGGAGCAGATTTAAAAAGTCAAGTAACACTTGCTTAATGAAAAATTTTAAGTTCAAATTCAGCACACGAGTTATAGCCACTGAGAGAGCAAGGCTTCACTGTTTCTTTCTGTAGGAGAGGACAAGGAGAAATGACCAGACCAAGGTCACTTTCCATTATAGAAAAAAGAAAGGTTAGCAGCCTCAACAGATAAAAACCTGTGTAGGTCCTAACTCCACAAAATCAACAGCCTGGTGAGAATCTCTCCAAAATCCTATAGGAAATTAAGTGTGGATTAGACTAATTAAATGTAAAGTCTCCTTGAGAACAACTTCTGTTCCTGAAGACTAGAGCCTATGATTCCGTGAAATGTATCATAGAAAAATTGTGAAGTGGATTTGCCAGGCATCACAGCCTTTCCACTTTCCTATCAGGTCTGCAAACACTATGATCTAAAAAGAAGAGAGCAGTGATTTGAGGAGGGAATTAAATAATACAGCTTATCTGAGAAAACCACTCCATTCTCTAGTCTTTGCAAAGTTCACATGCTCATGTAACTGTAATATACTTAGGGGTTCCCAAAATTACATACATTTCCTCAAGAGCTGTAGAAAACAATATAATGACAGGGTAAAGGCCAAATACTGTCTCTTCTGAATGCTTAAATAGCCAATTATGTGTCTTAATACATTAATTCTATATAGAGAAAGAGACTATTACAGTAAAGTTGAATAAGACATCTTTAAAAATGTACCCTGGGGCCTACATACATTCAACAGACAGTAAAATCACCCTCAAAAAAGCAGTTTTATGCAACGTCTAGTATTTTAATTTCCCAGCTGCCAACAAAAATATATAAGGAGCAGAAATTAAACTAATTATGTCAGCAGCGCAGTGAACAAAACTTTAATTGTATTACACACTCGTTAGACATTTGTGGAATACAACAAAGGCCCTTAAGGGTAGAACTTCTTTAGAATATAAATGATTCCCAGTCACTACGACAGAAATTAGTCTGTTTGGGCAATAAAATTCATGGTTGGGATGTAAAAATTCAACCAACATCATAATTCAATGTACAAAATGCATAGTGTAAGAAACAAATCTTTAGAATGGGCTTTAAGTCGCTCTGTGATTTACATATGCTGTATCCTTAATAGGTCCTTTAAACCAGTATTGTACTAATCAGCTTTTTTAACATTCTGCCCACAAAAGAGCCTATTCATTTAGCTGAGAGACAGGTGTTAGCAACCAGCAACCTCTTAGCCTGGAGTTCCAGGGGCCTGCCTTCAATAATGGAAGGCCAATTTGAAAGAGGGAAAGGAAGGAGAGAGGGAAAAAGAAACAAAAGAGACCAAAAGGGAGAAAGGAGATGAAGAAAGAAATGGATGTCAGGTGCTACCTAATGGGGACTCCCTCAAAGCCGCCCAGCCTAAACTGAGCTCCTGGCACCACCCAGACACATAAGGCAGAATGTGGATAGTGTTAAGTTATTCCTGCAGACAATAACTCTGGATATAAGCCTACATTCCACGCCTAAAAAAAGTCTGACCCATAATCTCTAGTTCTTAATGTTAGGTCTGATCAAATAATTGAATCGATACCCCTCCCCTGGGAACTGACCTTCAGGCCACTTCACAATGGACATTCCACTTGCTTAGGCCACATTCCACCTGCTAAGACCATTATCTCCCCCGCTGGAGTTTCCCAGAATCCGGACCTGCACAGAGAATTCTCTACCCAGAAAAAGCCCGCCTAGAGTCAGTCCTTTAAAAACCTCTGACTCCCAATCTTTGGGAGCTGGCGCCATTTTGGGGCTCAGCCCATCTGGGTTTCCAGATGACCTAATAAATTCATAATCCCTCACCCTTCTGGCCTGAGCATTCCTCCTTTGGTGACCCTAACATTTAACTTTATTCCTCATTCTTTCATACATCTTCTAAAAAAGCCGAATGAAAGACAAATACCATATTTCACTTGTACGTTGGATCTAAAGAACAAAATAAAACAAACAGGCTCAGATATAGAGAACAGACAGATGGTTGTCAGCGGGGAGGGGGATTGAAGGACTGGGTGAAAAAGGTGAAGTCCAGGCCAGTGTGGCTCAGTTGGTTGGAGTGTCATCCTGTAAACTGTGAAAGGTCTCAGGTTGATCCCAGCCTCCCATCTGTGGGAGGCAACCCATCAATGTCTCTCTCTCACACCAATCTCTTTCTCTCTCTCTCTCTCTTCCCTTCTCTCTAAAAATCAATGAACATGTCTTTGGTGAGTATATATAACAAAAAGGTGAAGGGATTCAGAAGTACAAATTGGTAGTTACAAAATAGTCAGGGGGTGTCAAGCACAGCACAGAGGATATAGTTAATAATCTATATTCTATATATATAAAAGCCTAAGTGACCTCAGGACTGAACGACCTATGACACGCACTGACCACCAGGGGGCAGATACAACACAGGAGCTGCCCCCTGGTGGTCAGTGCATTCCCACAGCCAGAGCACCGATCAGCTGACCGACCCATCCCAGCGGTCCACCAGCCCAGTGGCAGCCACTCACTCCTTCAGTAGTCCTGCAGGTCCAATCTCCAGAGAATGGGCCAGGCACCAACAGTCCAGCGCCGCTGGCCTGCTGGAAGTCGGCCTCAGGCACTGCAGCCTCTTCCCTCCGCAAGGAAGAAACAATATAAAAGCGGCTACCAGGTGGCTCCCGACAACCAGCGCAAATGTCAGTGGAATGGATCCGGATCCCAGGCCGGCAAGGGCATCCCACCTCCTGCCTGGAGGGCCAATCACATCCTGGCCCTCCCACCCCCCTGGAGACCCCACCTGTGCACGAATTCGTGCACCAGGCCTCTAGTATTGTAATAACTACGTATGGTGCCAGGTGGGTACTGGAAATATCAGGGGGAACACTTTGTAAAATATATGACTGTCTAAACACTATGGAGTACGCCTGAAACTAATCTACACTAATAAAAGAGAAACATGGTAATTAGCGTACGACCGCTACCCTTTTCATTGGCTAATCAGTGAGAATATGCAAATTAACTGTCAGCCAAGATGGCGGCCGGCAGCCAGGCACTGAAGGGAGCATGAGGCTTGCTTGCTGCAGTCTCCAACTTTCCCCGCCTCACTTGCCGGCCTCTCAACTGCAACTCTAAG
>NW_005354705.1:212409-216718 GCF_000412655.1 Myotis brandtii
GTGAGAGGGCACAGGCCAGGCTGAGGGACACCCCCTTCCCCCCCGAGGGCACAAATTTTTGTGCACCGGGCCTCTAGTACAATATAATATTGAATGTAAACTGTAATTGAATAAGTTTTTAAATTTAAAAAAAAGCTGACTGAGTAGATATTCCTAGAGATATAGAAAATGCTAGATTTAGCAAGACATCTTAAGCCTACAGAATAAATAAAAACCTTATGAGAAAGTAGGAGAAAAGAACATTCACTGATTTGCCTACAATGTACACAGAAAATATTTATCTCTCTTAATCCACATAACAATCCTACCAGGCATTTTTTTCACCTTGCAGATGAAGAGAATATGAAGCTCACTGAGGTTAAATAACATGTCTAAAGGAGCTTGGCCAGGAGATGGAGGAGCTGGGATTAAAAAACCACAATTATCTATTTCCTACATTGTTTAGCTTTTCCCAAGTTTAATTCCCTAACATATTTAGTTCCCCAATTCTGTTTTAACTCAGATGGTTCTGTATTTCAATAATTTTTCTTCTTTCCATGAACTCAGCAAAGTACTTGTGACTCCATTTTACTGACTATGAAGCATTTTATTATTTTCAATAAGCGCTTCAGCTATGTAGAAGTGAAACATCTAGCAAGTTGGCTTTATTTTAAAACCCTACACACAGAGAATTCCCAGGCATCTCTCCTATTGACCATAACCAGATTGACTAGTTTTCAGACTTCCAGTTGTTTCCACATTTTCATTCAATTGTCAACTCAGGAAATAAAGGAAGCCACTTTCACCACCCCTCTCTCATGACTCCCACTACATAAATACAGCAGAGAGGGCCTCTCAGTAAAGCAATTTACATAAAAGTTATAAAAGCTCCTTTTTATCTGTCAGGACTAGGAAATGGGCTATTCTAGCAAATCAAACATCCTGAATACCATGATGCTTTTAAAGGGACTACCAATTTATGAAGAATTTCAAAGCAATACAACAGTGGCTCCCAAACCTGCTACAAATCAGAATCACCTGCGGAGCTTTTGGGAAAGATGCCAGAGAGGTTTTTATAATGTAGATTATGGTCATCACTTACTCACTCAATCAAAGTCTCCAGGAGGTGGGACTAGAAAACCTGTATTTTTAAGGAACCCCTCAGTGACTCAGCTGCAAAGGACTAGGTACCACCGAATCTTTCAAAGAGCACTGGCTTTTGAAAATCCCTTGCAATAAAACATACTAAAAACGCTAAAGCTGCACTGAATACCATGTGACCTTCTTTTGATGATTCAGGAGACGGCAGGCTCTCCCAGTGCCTCCAGTCCATCACTATACTGGCAAAAACAGAAAAAAGAAGTTAAGATTTTATATTGGTGGAAAGCTGGAAAAACAACTCTTGTTTTTCTATGAGATTCAAAGAGCTGGTTTTCCTGGAGGAAATGTAGATTTTTATGCTTGCTTTGAAAAAGGAAAATGTTTAAAAAGTACAGAACTCTCTTAACCAACTGCTTAGCTCCAATTTAGAATGTTAACAGGCCCAATGGCATCAAAAATGTGGAATATTCAACCTGAATAAGAGAAAGCAGAGAAGCTTCAGACAGTCTTAACTAAGAGAAAAGAGGACAATGAGTTTAAACTAAGAATGGCAGTAGAGGATTAGAGAACCCACTGTCCTGACCATGGCAACTGATAAAACCTGGAACCCAGGAGAACTGAGGTCTTTGAACTCATGAGGCTGAGGATTCCTACCTACATGGGATGGCTTTCATGTGAGCTCTAACAGGATATCCTATTAAGAGCCCAACTGGTTTTAGGATTTTAAAACTCCATGAATAACAAAGTCAAAACATGAAAGTGACCAGACCATTTTCCTATTGAAGAAATGGGAATCTGTGCATTTGGATATAAAACTACTGTCCTTACAATTGCCAAAATCTTTCTTACATTAACACAAGTAACTACTATCAATACGCAGTAACCAAACAAAAATAATAATCAGTAACCACAACCAAATAATAATAATGATGATGATGAAGCAGCTCACCCCTTGAGTACAACAGCAATTTAAAGTATATTTTTTTCATTAAACTCTAAATTATATTTTAGCTCTGTATTGCAGGGGTCTTGAAATCCCAAGGTATAGAGGTTAAATCTTTCCTCCCAAAACAAGCACTATGGCTAGCACAAGTTTGATGTCTCTAATCTACCAGTAAAATAATAGCAGTAGCCCGGCCAGCATGACTCAATGGTTAAGCATCGACCTATGAACCAAGAGGTCACCATTCAATTCCCGTCAGGGCACATGGATTGTGGGCTTGATCCCCAGTAGGGAGTGTGCAATGATTCTCAACATTGATGTTTCTATCTCTATCTCTCCCTCTCCCTTCCTCTCTAAAATCTATAAAAATATATACATATTTTTAAACTAGCAGTAGTATTAAAGATTCTATTATAAGGATTAAAAAAAAGTCAAGTTGGAATTGGTCCCCCTAACACACCTCAGGTTTAGGTAAGTGCTTTCAAAAAGTCCTAGGCACAACTCTCTTATAGATGGGTGTGGCTGTATTAAACTCCACAATAAACATGTAATTAGGGAGGAAATTGTCCTTTTTTGTTATTGTTGCTGTTTTGTCTTCTTAAATGCTGGTAACTGAAAATGACTTTTCCACTGCTATTTTAAAGCTCTTAAAATGATATTCCTATTAGATGGTGCTAAGCAGAGTTATGTTAATGGGCTTGGGCTGGGAAAAAGTTTGAAAACTAATTCCTAAGCATTCTGAGAAGGGCTCTCTCTTTTTGTGTGTATTATTTTAGCAACTGGTTAAATTGAGTCAACTTAGAGAGTTTACAACCCTTGACCCCAGTGTAAACAGTCAGGTTAACAGCTGTCTACCTGATCAATATGGAAGTTTTTAGTGAATTGGTCTTCATCATTAGATAGAGACATTAAAAAGGGGGTGTCCTAGATCACACGGGAATTTTCTTCCAACACAATCACGTTACTAGGAAGCTCTGCCACATCCATTTGCAATTGTTACATACAATTTTCAAACATTTTCAAACTTAACGCCGCTAAATGAACTGTAATTTTTGAATTGTATTCTGAAGCCTAGAATTATTAGAAAATTTGACAAAGTTTCGGAAACGCACGCCATTACCTATCTCCTTGAATGTGGAAGAGAATGCAATCGAGGGAAAAAAGGGTAAGTTAGTTGTCCAGCCTGAAATCCCCTGAACAGAAAAGAAGTATTCCCGCCAGCTCCCACCCCTAGAACTCTGTACACAAACTCAGCCCAGCACCACGTCCCCTGTCTGCTCCTGTTCCTAGAAGAAGGGTTCAGTAAAACGAACAGCCTTGACCACATTTCAGCAACTTGAACTGTCACTGGGAAAACCACAAAGCTCCTCCAAAGGGTGGTAGCATCAGGGGTGACCGGAAGTCTTCCCCGTCCTCCCAACCACTTGTAAAATGGATGTAATGCGGCCCTCACTGTTTTCTCAGAAGGTCATATGCGCCTGGGGTGTTTGCTCATCACGTCACTGGCCTTTTGCCAGGGTGCAAAGTGACAGCCGCGGGTCAAACCCTGTTTCCAAGCAGCAAGATTCCTTCCCTGGGTGCACGGGGAGCGCGTGGGACACTCTTCCTTGATTACACGAGCAAGTTTTTTTTCCCCTGGAACGAATGACAGACCGACAAAAAGGAGAAAACGTGCTGTTCTTACCTCCTGCCAGCCTGAAACCAAGCTCTGAACGGACAGATGCCTGCCCGGCTCGGGCTCCGGGTCTACCCTCCCTCCCCGCCCCCGGTCAAACGCCTCCCGGGCAGCGAGCTGCAGACAGGCCCCGCTCCCCTCCGCCTGAGCCACGGGCGACCTCACACTCATCGTCCCAAACGAGCACAGGACAGCTCCCCAGCGCGGAGCCGTGGACACCCCCAAACTTCTCCATCAACCTTCAAACTCCAGCGCCCTCCTCCTCCGAGAAGCCCGCAGGCCTCCTCCCCGGAGAAGCGAGGACCGGCTCGTCTCTTTAAAGCGGGGAGCAGGCCGCCCCGTCCTGACTCAGTTTACTCCGCCGTAAAGCAGTCTCTCCCCGCCACCAGCTGACCCGACCTGCCGGTCTGTACGGCGTTCGGAGAGAGTCGAGGTGCCCCGGCCCCCGTTACCGCCCGCACCGGGGAAATGCGTTCTTCGAGGGACTTGTCCTGGGACAGGTGCGGGCTGCCCTGCACGAGACTCTAGCGATGCAGGAGCTGCCCCATCCCGTGCGGGGCGGGCAGTCCCAGGCCGCGTCCCGCACGGAGAAGGCGCCCCAGACCACACAG
>NW_005354705.1:217132-225527 GCF_000412655.1 Myotis brandtii
GAGCCCGAGCCGGGCCAGACGTGGGTCCCCCGGTGTCGGGCGTCTGCTCTCCGCGTTCGGTGCGTTGGTCACCCACCTCTACGCGAGGAGATGAGGGTCCAGGCCCGAGTCTCAGCGGGGCCATTGTCCAGCTTGGTGACCTTGGGCGAGTCCCTTAACCTCTTCGAGCTCGTCGCATAATAAAAGTTGGAAAGTTGCCGCACCTTCGTACCTCCTTGTTCCTCACGATGCTATAAGCAGGTGATGGTTCCCAAGTTACATTGGAGGAAACCCAGGCCCATCAGGGCTCGCTAGCCTCACTATTCAAGGTCCCACAGCTGGGAAGTATTATTAGCCAGACCTGTGGGGCATTGTTAAATAAAAAACTTAACTTCCATGGCTGAAAGCCTTTTTTAAAAAAAGTATATCTTACTGATTTTTTACAGAGAGGATAGAGAGTTAGAAACATTGATGAAACATCTGTTAGCTGCCTCCTGCACACCCCCTACTGGGGATGTGCCGCAACCAAGGTACATGCCCTTGACCAGAATCAAACCTGGGACCTTTCAGTCCGCAGGCCCACACTCTATCCACTGAGCCAAACCGGTTAGGCTGAAAGCCTTTTTAAAAGAAAGGGTTTACTGGGCCATAAAGGACCAGGTCCTGGGGCATGAAGTCTAAACCGGCAGCAGCAGCCTAGGTGGGAAAGGCAGCATGTCCCGCAGTCCTGGCTTTGACGGGCCTTTTTTTATATCTCATGGAGGGGAGGGTGCGGGTTTGACGGGCTTTTTATATCTCATGGAGGGGAGGGTGCGGGGAAATGTAAGGTGTTTGGAAAGAATTTACATTGGCTACAGATAAGGGTGGTGCGATAAGGTGAAGTGCGGGAGCAGTTCTATGACAGCAGCCTCTGTAAGAAAGAGATATTTACTACTTTTGACTGGTTACAGGCAATAGTCCTGAAAGTTTATGCGCATGCAAGATCCGATGGCCCAACTAGTAGTGGGCTAGTAGCCGTCTGGATGTTGATTCAAAGCTCCAATATATATTCAGGAATGTGAGCCGTCTGTCACCTAGCCCCAGCTATTAACAGGCTAACTGTTCTGTTTTTCTCCTGTTCTCCGGCCCGCTATAATTTAATTTAAAACAGTTCAGAATGTTTGTTCTTGTCAATGTCAAAACCCTTGTTTGTCCCACTCGCTCTATAGCACCTCTCTCATCTAGCATTTTCCTGTCTAAACCCCCAGAACTAGCTAGTTTCACCTTAGGAAGGTGAGGAAGCTGTTCCAAGGAAGGCAATGGTGCAATGAAAATGGCTGGTGTTGCCCTAGCCAGCTTGGCTCAGTGGATAGAGCATCAGCCTGTGGACTGAAGGGTCCCAGGTTCGATTCCAGCCAAGGGCACATGCCTGGGTTGCGGGGTCGATCCCCAGTAGGAGGTGTGCAGGAGGCAGCTGATCAATGATTCTCTCTTATCATTGATGTTTCTATCTCTCTCTCCTCCCTTCCTCTCTGAAACCAATAAAGAAATATATATTTTTTTAAAAAATGGCTGGTGCTGAGAGCTATCCTGGCCCTTCACCAGCTGTACCTTTTCTGTGGGGTACTTCATCTTTCTGAACTCATTTCCTCATCCCCGAAATGCAGATTGGTAGGAAGATTTTTTTTAAATAATTCTTTACTGTTGAAAGTAATACATATGTCCCCTTCCCTCCCCCCCATTGACCCTCTCCAGCCTACCCCTACCCCAGGCCTTTAGCACCCTATTGTCTGTGTCCATGGGTTATGCATATATGCATGCATACAAGGTCTTTGGTTGATTTTCCCCCACCTTCCCTCCAAGATTCCACACTCTGTTCCATGCTTCCATGTCTCTGGATCCACTCCATTCATCAGTTTATTTTGTTAATTAGATTCCACATACCCCTCCTTCCCTCTGAGATTCCGCACTCTGTTCCATGCTTGGTAGGAAGATTTAAGTGAGCTAATGCACAGAAGGTTTAGTAAACTATAAAGCACCAGGGTTGCATGGGGAATCATTAGCATGGGTTAGAAAAAATACCTATCATGAAAATAATATAAATTTGAATCCTCTGATTAGAGGATTTGAATCTATTGACACTTAATTTTCTTATGCTTTAGGTTCCTATGGAAACCTCCCAGAGGTCTTCTGAGCAATTTGTTTTGGGTTTTGTTTTTTGCATTTTAAATAAGGAATATCACAAGGAAAAGTGAAGTAAAAGTATTTCACATGCAGACTGTCACTTTACAAATATCATTTACAGTCTTCCCAAAAGCCCAGCAAACTGAGTAGTAGTATACCCATGTCATCAATGAAGATCTGCAGATTAAGTATTGACCCAAAGCCACACAGGAAAAGGCAGAGCTGGATTTTGAAACTGGGTCTTTCCACCACCAGAAACTGATGGAATGACTGGCCGCCTAGACGCCTCCCGCACCTGAAATAAATGTGCCCGCCCATCTTTTTCCTACCTGGCTATTTTGGTAACTTTCCTTGATGCAATTCCCTGCCCTCTCTGTTTCTCTCCTGGGGTTTTATTTTCCCACATAAAGGCTTTTGTCTCCTCTTTCCCCCTCTCTGGTTCCTTGTCTCTTGAGATGCCAGGGCCTTGTGCAGCCTCTTTTATTGCTGGAATGGATTTGTGACCTGTGATTAAGACACAGCATTCTCTACCTGATCCCTTGCCTCTCTCCTTCTCTCCATGTTAATTACTGTATAGTCATAGAAAGTTAATAGGTCTGTGGACAAAAGGGGACACATGCTAACCTGACAAGCTCAGGGAAGGCCTGCATGGCGGTCTAGCAAACTCAGAGACCTAAAGTAACCACAAAAGATGGTCTGAAATTAAACTTTAACTTAAAGCAGTTATGGTGGGTAGTTACATCCTATGCCAGTATCTACACTGACAAGGTCAACCTTTACCTTAACTGAGCCTATCTGTCTTTTTGCATCTATAATAACATACCCTTGAAATGTCTGGGTAACTTGTAACTTCCCTTTTTCTGGACCCCGTGGGGCACCACCTAACGTGCCTGGGTGCCAGGATAGATATCACAAATTCCTTCATTGTTATCATGTTAATTGTTCCTGCACCCACCTAAGTATGTGTCTATCATTTTACCTTTTATCCAATCCTAGGGGTTTCCCCCGCTTTGTTTTCTCCCGCCTCTCTAGTCTATCACCAATGGATTTCAAGTAACCCACCTACGTCCCTTCCTTTGATTACAATGTATAAATCCTAGTATAGATGTAACCCGCCATTCTCCGAGCATTATCTCAATTTGTTGAGGTTCTGCTTCCTGGCAATTGTCGACAATTGGGCTCAAGTAAACTCACAAAACTTCTTTACAGGTTTGAATGTTTGTATGTTAACAGGTCCAAGTCAAGGATGGGGTGGGACCAAGAGATGTCGTTTTGTAAACTTAAGTTTACAAGCTGAGCGCTCAGTTCCTGTAGGTAGGGAGTGTGCTTCATCCACTGTTGAACCCAATCATTGACGTCTGGATTCGAGACATCCTGTGGAAATCAGCTTTCCTGTGTCCTCGGGTCCATATTACAGCCAAAACTTTGGAACGCTGCCAAATAATGTGCCTATCACTGAAGCGGGGAGGTCTCGGAGGGAGCTGCGTTTACCCACACTCCTCCTTTCTCCACCTTTAGCATTAGTGCCATCACTATTTTTCATCTTTATCGTAGGCTTCCAGAGAGGCACTCAATAATGTACCCATTGTTTAAGGAATCTGAAACCCTTTTCAGTGAGCAATCGTATTTAGCAGCAATAAAGCACTAATTTGTCTACCAAGTGACATATTTATAGGAGCTATTTACTTTGCCATATTTTTATTATTTCTACTCATTTGCTAAGTACTTCCCAATACATATTTATGAAGCCCATGCCTTTCCCCAAACAGTAGTGAAATAATAAATCATATTATTTATTTTATTAGCAGCAGCATAGCTTATAAGTCCTAGTGCCCTAATTTTTGTTTGTTCTGGCAAGAGCCAGAAGAATTCATGGTGACTAAGCACCTACTATGTGCCTGTGAAGGGCACTTCACAGCGATTATCTGTTTAATTTGCCTGAGATATAGATTTTACCACTAAGACGGAGACATTACCTTGTTTAAGTAACTCAGCGATAAAGGGCCCAGCAGGGTTTTGAACCTAGATCTTGATTCCAAAAGCCTAAATAAAATAATGTCTGTACAATATAAAATTCCTTTCTGAGAGAGACTGCAAAGGTTTCCCCAGAATGGAACAGTTAGAAGCAAAGAGACACAGGATGCTAACCCCAGTTTTTCTATGAGAGGTTACTCTCTGGGGGAAGTTATTCCCTGAGAAATCAGTGGAGGGGCCCTAAGCAGTTTGGCTCAGTGGATAGAGCGTTGGCCTGAGAATCAAAGGGTCCCGGGTTCGATTCCCCTTCAAGGGCATGTACCTTGGTTGCAGACTCCTTCCCGGGCCCAGGCCCTGGTCAGGGTTCGTGCAAGAGGCAACCAATTGATGTGTTTCTCTACATCTTTCCCTTTCTCTTCCATTCTTTCTTAAAAAAAAAAAAAAATCAATGGAAAAATATCCTCGGGTGAGGATTAACAACAACAACAACAACAAAATCAGTGCTGGGGGTATTTCCCAAAGAGAAGAAAAGTACAAGAGTTCTATTCATTCTTGGAGACGGGCCTGGCCACATGCTTTGCGGGGCACAGTGCAAAATGTTGGACCCTTGTTCAAAAAGTATTAAGAACTTCGGGATGGCAATGGCAGAGCATTAATCTAAGCACAGGACTGTGCAACTGCATTGGTCACACTACCATGAAGCTGGCCTTGCCTGGACGGAAGGTAGCTGTCACTAGTATCTCCCAGGCATCATAAGTCTCAATGATATGAGTGCTTATTTTATGCTGGAAAAACATTCAGTGCTTTCCTAAGCTATATGACCCTAAAGCAAGTCTATGTAGCAGCTTTTATTTTCTCCATTTCACAGACGATGAAACGAGGTCTTAAAGAGGCCCTAGCCAGGTAGTTCAGTTGATTAGAGCATCGTCCAGATATATCAAGGTTGCAGGTTCAATTCCTGGTCAGGGCACATACAAGAATCAACCAATGAATGCACAAATAGTGAAACAACAAATCAATCTCCTCTCTCTCTCTCCCTCCCCCCATCTTCCTCTCTCTATTAAAAAAAAAAAGCGAAGGCTTTAAGAGGCTAAATCATCCAATGAGATACAGCAAGTGAGTGTCAGAGTTAAGACCCAAGTTATTTGAGACGTAAAAAAATCTTGTCCCTTTATAGCTTTTCAGTACAGACCTATTGTCTTCTGGCAAAACCTAAGCTTAAATTGAGGCTCTTACACCCAGAGATTACAGAGAGTCAGGGGAAAGGTAGGACTCAAAGGCTACTCAAGGAATCAAACTTGTGCAGCAGCTAAAGTGCAGCTGTACAGCTTCAGGATACATGGACCTTCCATTGGCTGGGAGAGAGAACTCTATACATGACAAATAATGGTCAGAACCTGACCTCCCTTCTTCAGGACAAACAGGAAATGCAATGAGATCTTTACCTTGATTAAATGAGGAACCTACAACATCTTACTTAGTGATAAAATACTGGAAACAGCCCCCTCATGTCAGGAACAGGGACAATGGCTATTGTTGCTTCTATTCAACTTAGTACTGGAAGTTAGTCTAGCCAATGCAATAGGACAAGAAAAAAAAATCAGGGAAAGCACTTTTTTGAGAGTGGTGTTTGATGAATACTTACCTAGCTCTATTGTAAGCTCCATGCACCACACAGCCTTCTCCTATATTCATCCCCAGCACACAGATTTGGACAGTTTTAACTCTATCCAGTACAACTCCATGACAAAACACAGGAAAACCTAGTGGATATGTATCTAAATCCCTTATCTCCTCCTGGCTCATAACTCAAGGACATTAGACCCTATTGCTTTTATTCAATTATATTTCCCCCTAAGGCTCCAGTTGACTTTAATACCAATGATATTTCCCTTCTCTGAGTGTTTGTCATTCTTTCACAACTTCCATTATGGAAAATCAGAAAGAGCTGATAAAGTAGATCTCTAGTCCAGCTTTTTAAGGTGAGCTAAGCTGAAAAGAGGTTGGAATAAGTAGTCTATACTGCTATCAGTCTATACTGCAAAATGAAAAAGACTCTTTAAAAAAAAAAGAGAGGAAGGGAGAGGGAGAGATAGAAACATCAATGATAAGAGATAATCATTGATCGGCTGCCTCCTGCACTTCCCACACTGCCCAGACATGTGCCCTGACCAGGAATCAAACTGTGATCTCCTGATTCATAGGTTGACACTCACCACTGAGCCACACCAGCCGGGTGAGCAAAAACAAAATCCCCTTAAAGTGGATCTTGAGCTCATGGACAAATAAATGAACAGAAAGTATGAGAGAACGGTACAGGGGAGTTATGAGAAATGTCATTCTGGACCACCATGGAGGCATAAGAAAGGGAAGATGTCAGTGTGGATGCACCAGCCACAGTGGGGGGGGTGTGGGGGTGGGCAGAGGCAGCACATAAGCAGGGAGAAGAGCCAGCCTGGCCTGAGGCATGCTTGGGACTGTCCATGTGCCCGGAGCAGAGTGTGCAGTGGCAGCACGTGGGGCAAGGAAGCCCTGGTCTAAGAGCAAGGCCAAGGAGGAAGCAAGTACGAGGGGCCGGGTCCTGCCCGAAGTCCACAGGGTGGCCTGGCACAGCAGTGAATGGGGCGCCTTCCCATGGCTAGAGATGCCACCTGGGCTTGAGGGCTGTGGCGCCTTCAGCTGGAGTAAGTGCCCCAGTGGGAATAGAACTGTGCGGTTTGGAAAGCAAAGGCAATGTGGAGACAGACAGAGTCCTGGCCTAGAAATCAGGAGTTCTGGGGTCCAGCCCTGCTCTACACTGGGACTGCCCTACTCTTCCTTGGGGCTCAGTTTCCTTCTCTGTTAAGTCACAGGATGGGACAGGTGATCTTTACAGGCCTCTCAAACCACATTATTCTAGGGTCCTCAGTCAGGGGCTAAGCACCTGGGAACATGGCAGATCTCCCCAGGGCAGAGATGGCAACCAGGTTCCACGCTGAATGCCAAGTCCAACTGATTGGCTGTGGTTACCTGGAGCACTATGTGGAGAAGAACTGCAAAATACTGTGAGCTCCGCAAAAAAGAATGCTTGATTGGTTGGTGATGTCTGCGTGGGCTCAGGATGCCCAAATGGTAAGTGTGGCAGGGATTTTTCGGCTTAAAGTTCTGTTTCCTACCACGGCTGCAGAAATGTGCCAACCGCTCACAGGATAAGGATACTGAAAAGCCCTAGCTGGTTTGGCTCCGTGGATAGAGCATCGACCTTCAGACTGAAGGGTCCCGGTTCGATTCCGGTCAAGGGTACATACCCGGGTTGCGGGCTTGATCCCCAGTAGGGGACGTGCAGGAGGCAGCCGATCAATGCTTCTCTCTCATCATTAATGTTTCTATCTTTCCCTATCCCTTCCCTCTGAAGTCAGTAAAAATATATATTTTTTAAAAAGGACACTGAAGGTTAATTCCTCCCGTGGTATTCTGTGAGAGCAGCAGCACCAGGGTTCCCTCAGTTAGGCTCACCAACCCTGTCCTCACCTGGGTACATACCCTCGAGCCAGTGCCCCATGCATTCCCAACGCGCCGTGCTTCTTGCTTCTATCCCTGCTGCGTTTATCATCTCTACATGTCATATCATCGGTCTATAATTCTGACACCGCTTTTCCTGCAGCCAAGACACAACTAATTAATTACACAACAGGCTCTCTGAGAAAGGCAACCTTCCTTTTAAAAAATGTGTTCAGTAAACAACCTGATCATTTCTCTACTTTGCCTGTTGTTTTCCCGTCCCCGCTGTCCTCCTCTCCTTGCAGCCAGGGTGACAGCTCTCAGACGGATGGCTACCGCGCAGGTAACAGACAGGGGGTGGGGGGTTATTTCAAACACTAGGGCACTACGCCCTGGTACAGCTGGCTGGAAGAGAAGGGTAATTATATTGCATCTTGGAGCCACCGGCAATGAATTTCTGCATGAAGACTAGATTTGCCATGTATTATTTATGCCAGCATCAATTTTCCCAGCTGGCTCTATTGACTGAGCAAATTCTCCTCTGTCTGTTTATGGGCAAGGCCATGCATGGTTCAGCACCTCCGGGTACTTTGTACTATGGAGGGGCCCCACAGGGCATCATGCATATTATACAAGTGTCTGGATTCACTAGGAGCAGGTCACATCTTCCCTTCATTAGATAATACCCCTGGGACTGCAGCGAGCTCCCTGTCTCACCTGGCTCTGGTGATGCACGCAGGTGTATGAAACCAAATCAGCAAGAGCCAAAGAGGACTAATAGGGTTCTCCTCACTGGTGG
>NW_005354705.1:225595-238279 GCF_000412655.1 Myotis brandtii
GTGTGGGGGTGGGGTGGGAGGAGGAAGCAACATTCTGGGGGGAAATGAGGTGGATCTGGGGCTCAGGAAATTTCCTTTTTATATTTTTAAGAGCAGGACATAGATGAAGAAGAGTTTTTGCATTTATTTCAACTCAGTAACTCAAAAACAGCTAAGGGGAAGAGAGCTTCATTTTACAGATGGAAAAACAGAGGCAAAACAAACAAAAGAAGCAAAGGCAAGTTTCACGGTTCAGTCACTGTATTTGGATGGAGCGCAGGCACGATGGTGATGCGTGGGGTTAGCATCCAGTCACTAGCGTGCCTCTTCAGAGATGCCCCACGCCAGGGTGAATGAACTTGGCTCCAGTAGACACGCGCATGGTAGGAACCAGGGAAGAAAACTTGGCTCCAGCATGAACTTCTGGGTCCTCCACCACAGCCTCTTGCCATCCTCTACATGTTTCCACAGAGAGAACAAAATGAGGAATCTGAGATTCCCTTCTGCAGGGCCGGAGAGTGTGTCCTGCATCCCAAGAGCTGGCTGGCAGTGAACAGCAGGCGTTCCTGCACAGGAGAGCCGGGGGCCTCGAGGCCTCTCCCTTCCCAATCAACAGCACAGTCATGCCTGCTCTCCCTGTAACAGTGGGCTCTGCTCCAGAGCCCCCCAGGTCCCAATGTCTACCGTCTCCTGGGAACCTGTTGGCTGGAGAAGACAGGAGGGAGGGGTACGTTTTTGAGTGAAGCAACCCAAGTTTTTAGTTGCAAGTTCTCAGCATCCACGAATTCCTCTCTAAGACAGCTATGGGCATAGACACTCCCCTCAAGGGCCCAGATGATTTCTTTTCGGTTTATTGTTATTCGTTTCATTTTTATTTATTGTTATTATTAGTTTTATTTTCCCCTGGGACTGACTCACCAGTCGGGGAGATTTAGTCAGACACGCCGTGCGCTGACTGCCCGGTGCTCCTGCTCCTTCGCCGATGGCCAGGACGATCCGGGTGCTGGGCACGAAGCTCCAGGAGCGGCCCAAGGCAGGTTTAAGCTTCCCGCTGTCCCTGTCTCGGGTCATGTGGTTGGTCACCTGCGGCAGAAAGAATCAGAGACTTACGATCCATAATGCTAGTAGGGAGGACATCTGTTCCGACGCCTTCGTTTTACAGATGGGAACACTGAGGCCTAGCATGGAGAAACTCCTCCCCCAAGACTCCATAACTTCACCACGCAGGTCCTGAACCAGACCCCGGCCTCCTGACTTGTACACAGCTCTTTCCACTAAACCACAACGCCTCAAGCTTGACTCCAACACAGGTGATGGGGAATGTGTCTGGGAATAAGCAGTGCTGTCTGCACTTTCCTGAAGGGAGGCCAGTGGTGGTCTTGAGTGCCGGAAGCCGGTCCATCCTTGCTGCTTGACACAGTCGCTGCAGGAAAGAAACATCTGCACAGCATATGTTTCAAGGGACCCGGCATATATAGCATATTGTTCTTAATATGTTTGCTCTCCTTAGCGCCATGTGTTTTAACCAAGGTCACCTCTCCGAGAAAGGTTGTTTCCCCAGGTAGGGATTTTTCCCTGAGGTTAGGGAGGGGATACAACCCCTTAACTAAGTGCCAGGCGGGTAGTTAATCACTTTAACTACAAACAATCACGCTTAAGCTACATAATCTTTACTCCCTGGAATGGAGATAAGAAACGCCCTAACCTTTGCAATAGAAATTTGGCTAGGCTGCTGATCAACTGAACGCTGCCTCCATGTCATTCCTTCTTCGCCGACTCCGTCCACACCTTTGGGGACCCCTGGACCCGCTGGGGCTGGACCCCAGCACTTGAGTATACTACCCCCACCCCCACCCCCAACCCAGCAGACAGGCTTCCTGAGACCATGTCCAATCAGCCCTTAGTGTCAGGGGGTGCATCTCTGTATACGGAAGGGGAGGAGTTTTGGAAAGGGGTTCCTAATCTGCTTGGCCAGCTCTACTCTGCCCAGGCTCATAGGTAAGCAAACCAAGCCTCACAGCATCCTCTTGATCAGGTTCTCCTCACCCTCCAACCCCCACCCCCCCAACACTCACCCCAGGGCAAGGGTTATAACTTGTTCATCATTGAATCCCCACTGCCTAGGCCAGAGCATAGCATCCAGCAGGTGATCACATAACCGAAAGTCAGGAGAGGGAGGCCCTGGAACCCAGTATAAGAACAAAAGAATAGGGAGACAGATCCTCTTTCACTGCTGGTGGGTGTGCAATTATTAATCCTGCCTGGAAATTTGGCAAAGTCATCTCTAGATCTTAAAAAAATATGTGTATCCCTCACTCAGTAATTATACCTTTAGGTGTTTGAGAAAATAATATGAGATGTGCAAAGAGATTTAGGTATAAGGGTGTTCACTAGAGTTTTGTTTAAAATAGGGAAAACAAAATAAAAATAAAATAAAGGAAAACCACTAACAATCTATAGGCTCCAAATCAAGAAATAGATTGTTATGGTACCTCAGCAGTCAGCAAACTATTGCTTACAGGCCACATCTGGCCCAAAAATTGTTTTGTAAAATCAGGTTTTCTTGGAAGACAGCCCTGCCCATTTGTTTGGGTATTCTCTACACCTGCTCTCATGCTATATGGGCAGAGTTGAGTAATTGAGACATAGACCATCCTATATAACAAAAGGGCAATATGCAAATTGACCCTAACGGCAGAATGACCCAGAACGACCACTTGACCAGTCACTATGAGGCGCACTGACCACCTCTTGGTCCCTTTCCCCGGCCGGCAGGCTCCCATTGCCCGATGGTGAACGGGGAACCGGGGGTAGGTGGTGGGGGATGTGGGCCAAGGCCCCTACCCTGCTGGTCGCCCCACACACAGAGGGCAACCTGCAGCGGGCAGGAATGGCTGACCTCTTGGTCCCTCCTCCTGGCCGGCAGGCTCCAATCGCCCGATGGCGAACAGGGAACCAGGGTTGGGTGGTGGCGGGGGGCGGGGGCAGCTGTGGGCAGCTGGGGAAGATGGCCCTGATCGCAGGCCAGGCCTAGGGACTGTACCCATGCACAAATTTCATGTGCCAGGCCTCTAGTCTATATATAAAAGTCTAATATGCAAAGTGTCCCCTCGGGAGTTCGACTGACCGGGAGTTCGATCGCTCGCTATGATGTGCGCTGACCATCAGGGGGCGGCGTGGAATGAAGGAAGTCCCCAGCCAGCAGCTAGAAGGCCCCAATTGGCCCTGATCGCTGGCCAGGCGTAGGGACCCTATCTGTTATCCATGAATTTCGTGCACCGGGCCTCTAGTATAGTCATAAAGCCTCAAATATTTACTACCTGACCCTTAATAGAAAAGGTTTGCCGACCCTGTAACATAGGTATTAAACAAGATAATAGGTAACTGCTAAAAATGGCAATCTTGCCCTTTCGGTGTGGCTCAGTGTTGACCTATGAACCAGGAGGTCAGGCTTTGATTTCCAGTCAGGGCACATGCCCAGGGCACCTTTCTGAGGTGATAGAAATAGATATTCTGTCTCTTGATTGCAGTCTAGACAGGATACAAGGCTGTTATAGGTGGGTCCCCTCATGGTCCAGTGCTCTAGATGACCCAGGGAGGTTGGGCTGTGACCCTTCCCTAAAGGGCCATTTTGGGGGTCCAGAAACTGTTGTATACGGCAATAAAAAAACTGCCGTTTAAGGGAAATATATTTCTAGCCACAACTAGAAATCAGGTTCATCTTCCCTCTTGGTGAAGCCCAGAGATCAGAGGTAAGACAAGCACGCTGGCCACGCCCCCTTCCTCACCACCACAGCCACGCCGAGGTCCCGGGCCAGGGTCTTCAGCTCCAAGGCCAGCTGCATCATCAAGGCCAAGCCTGGAGGAGAAGCAGAGCGGGAGGGAGCAGGGCATTAGGGACTGGGCTGGCTGGAGACGGGACTCCAGAGCTGGGAGACAAGGTCACGTCTCTGACCCTGGGCTCTGCCACACACATCACTCACCTTCCCTCTGCTGACCTCCCAGAAGTGGGGAGACCACGGCGGTGACGGAGTCCACAATGACCACCTTCACAGTTCCTGAAGAACGGCTCACCTAAGGGGTTGGGGGAAGCAGGTGTCATCAACCACTTGGCCTCTAGGGGGCGCCCATTACAACACAAGCTTGATTCTAATATAAACTGGTAAGAGCCCAACCAGTGTGGCTCAGTGATTGAGCAACCACCCCACGAACCAGGAGGCCACCGTCGATCCTGTCAGGGCACATGCCTGGGTAGTGGGCTCGATTCCCAGTAGGGGGCATGCAGGAGGCAGCCGATCAATGATTCTCATCATTGATGTTTCTATCCCTCTCTCCCTCTCCCTTCCTCTCTGAAATCAATAAAAACATTTTTAAAGAAACTGGTGAGAACCTTCCCTGACCAAATACAGCTGTGCAGGTATCATCCAATTTCATCAATGTCTTTTTCCCTCAATCTCATTTGTACATAGAAGAGATTTTACTGAAGTTTTGGGCAGATAGAGAAGGTTTAAATCACAGGACATCCCAGATACCCTAAAACCATTAGATTTGAGAAATCCCTGTTCGGTGCTGTGGACCGTATAAGAGATTTTACTGAAGTTTTGGGCGGATAGAGAAGGTTTAAATCACAGGACATCCAGATACCCTAAAATCATTAGATTTGAGAAATCCCTGTTCGGTGCTGTGGACCCTGGTCAGGGATTTTCTTAGTGGCCACCTTTCTCCTGTCAGGCCCCTCTTTCCCTCTTCTGCTCACTTTTCAGAGTCGCAACTTCCTTTGAGCTTAGCTTTCTCTTCTCTTCACTGTCGCCTTCCAGATCATGCTTCTAGGGCCTCAGTTTCTGTATCTAAAATGGTTCCAAATGTGGACTATACAGACAGCCATCTGTTAAATCATAATTTTTTGTCTCTACACAAGCATTAGCATCTTCCTGTGTGTTTTTTTTCTTTTCTGTTTTTTGGGTTTTGTGGTTTTTTTGGACCTATTTTTGATGCTTCTCTTCTCCCTTACTCCTTATATCCAAGTCATTTGCTGACTGTTTTCTCAACTTTTTTTTCACTTCACGTGAGCTGAGTCTTAACTAGTAGATATTCAGCATTATCTGCTCTGTCTCTGGCATGTCTTCCTTCGTCTTCCACTTACTGACTCTTGGCCAGTCACCAGCTTATCTAAGAGAGGATGGCAGAAAAGAGAGAAGCTACAACTGAAATTGGCTTAGCCCTTCCTTACTCTCTGGGAGAGCAGGTTGAAATCTCTGATTAAAATGGAACAGCAAGCCTTTCCCTGTTCGTCACTTCCAGGTCATCTGTGGCAGACAGAGCCTTAAGTGGCCCCCACGATCCCCACCTTTAGGTTCTCACACCCTTGTATAATCCCCTCCCCTTGACCATGGATGTGTCCTGTGACTTACTTCTGACTAAAATGGCAAAGGTGTTGGAGTGTCACTCTCTTAATTAGGCTATGCTACATGGCGAAGGTTATCTATAATAATAAAAGCGTAATATGCTAATTAGACCAGACGTCCTTCCGGATGACCTTCCGGATGAAGCTGGGGCTGCGAGGGAAGCCCGGGTCCCGGTGCCAGAGGGAAGGCAGTGCCGGCAGCCGGGGAAAGGAAGGCCTACTCTTGCACTAATTTCATCCATCGGGACTCTAGTGTTATATAAGATAAGACTGCATGCTGCCCCCGCCCCTCCGCCCCCGTGGACAGCTTCAGACCACGCTGGAGCACCACCCAATCACCTCCACCAGCGAAACACTCCAGGGGTGGGCCTCACTGGGCACCAGAGCCCCACTGAAGTGAGTCCTATTCTGTAGGGTCAGCCCCTGGCAAGTAGTTGTTCAACTATTTTATGTTCTAAAGTTTGTAAAAATGATATACAATCCTGGGTATGCCCATAGGAACATGTCACGCTTTGGGGTGAAGGAAAACATTTAAGATGAATTAAACGATTCTAAGGTGTCTTCCAAATCTAATAGTCTATAAATCAGTGCACCAAATCCTGTCTAAACACTTTGCAGGTTTGCAGGGAACCAACCCAAATGCCATTCCGAACCCCTCTTGCTTGTTAACACAACTCCAAATGTGGTTGGGTCCTGAACACAGATCTTCTGACATCAGGGAAGGTGGGCCCAACCCCTGGTCTAAGATGCACATATAACTCAGTTTTGGCCAATTAGATGCAAGGGGAAATGGGCAGTCTGCTAGCGGGTTTCGGAGAAAGATTTTCTTCCCTCATAAAAGGGGAAGAAGTACAAAAAAAGAGGCATCTCCTTTCACTGCCCTGAATGTGGATGTGATGTATAAAAATATGAGGCTTAGCCCGGCCAGTGTGGCTCAGTAGTTGAGCGTCAACCTATGAACCAGGAGATCATGGTTTGATTCCCAGTCAGGGCACATGCCCAGGGTTTCGGGCACGATCCCCAGTGTGGGGTGTGCAGGAGGCAACCATTCAATGATTCTCTCTCATCATTGATATTTCTATCCCTCTCTCCCTCTCCCTTCCTCTCTGAAATCAATAAAAAAATATATTATTTTTTAAAAATATATGAGGCTTAGATCAATAGCCGCCACTTTGCAATCACAAGGGGAAAGAGCAAGAGAATCACACACACCAGCCTCAAGCCCTAATAATGTGGCCCTGCCAACCTGCAGACTCAGGTGAGATAATTAAATGTCCTCAAAGTTTAAGTATCTGTCAGTCATGCTCTCTTACGTGCAGCTGAAAACGGATCCATCGGAGGAATGCAGAGATGAGTATGATATGATCCTGGCACTCAAGGGGCTTACTGTTTAGTGGGGAAGAGGAGTGTGTACACCATGAGGCACTCAGGAATGAATGAAGCACTCAGCATCCCATCCTGGGAGTGGCAAGCCCAGCTGGAGTCACCAGATTGCACATCTGCATTTCCAGAGAGTCTGTAGGGGGACACCTGCCCACATATAGACAGCACCCGGCCAGCTGGGTGAAGCTGGGAGGAGCGGAACAGCAGACTCACCTGCTGGGCCACAGCACCTCGGAGGCCCTGCAGCACATCCAGCATCTGGAAGATGTCAAAGGCACGCACCACCTGGATCCTCTGGAGGGCTCCTGCCTGAAGGGGTGGGAAAGAGGCGGGGGGCTTTGGATAAGAGGGAGCAGGGTCCAGCAAGACGAAGAGGGGTTTTAAGGCTGAGCAGGATATAAGGACTCAGGCCCAGGACGGCAAGTACGCTTTGTCTAACGGGGCAGTTCTCACGGTGGTGGCTGCCTGGGTGCTGAGCTGCAAAGCTAAGTCAGAGCACAGTGGGAAAGAGTGATAGGACTGACGGCGGTGTCTGCCCCGGGCAAGAAATGGGATAGGAACACAGACGCTGGGTATTTGCCAGCCCTGAATTAAGGTATGCAAGGAGCTGGGGGGATCGTGTGTGAACAGCATCCAAGTTGGGATGATGTTACAACAGGGAAACTGGAAGGATACAGGAAGTATTCATGGAACAGCAAGTTTCAAAGCCAGAAAGGACAACTCCTCCAAGTGGCTAAGATCCTTATAATGTAAGGGATCATGGGGTCTCTGTGTCACGGCTTTAAAGGAATCCAGCAGTCCTACCCCTTACCTGCTCTTCCTCATCTGGGGTTCTGGCCTGAAGTAGCTGGAGGATGCGGGAGGCTGTCAGCCCTCCGTTGGAATCAACGTATAGGACGTTCTGCTGCAGGCCATGGGCCACATTTGCAGCCACACAAAGACATACCTGAGTAGAGACCGGGCATTGGGTGAACTTGAGCCCTCAAAGATTGCCCAGGATGGGAGCTCTGCATCAAATCTATTCAGATCCCAGTGACATGAATGGGTCAAGTTCAAGGCCCACTCCTCACTACCCATCTTCTCTCTTCCAAGCTCTGAATCACAATCTATTGGCAGAAGCTTCCCTGGGGATCCAGGATCATACATACCTACCTCTCCCAATCCTCTGGCTTCTCGCTGTATGTGTTACCTGGGTTTTGCCGCTACCTGGGACTCCTACGATCTCAGTCACTTCTCCAGTATAGAGACCAGCATCGAGCAGTTTGTCTAGGCTGATGGCAGAAGAGGAAGGAAGAGGATCAACCCAGGGTACTAGGGAGTAGGGAGGGAATTAGTAGCCAAGAAGAAAAGCAAGACATTCCTTCCTAGCACTGGTTCTGTCCGGAGATGTTCTCAATGTCTCTGGCCAGGAGGTTTCTCTAGGAAGAGTTTCCTTCGGGGAAAGGGCATGGCTAAATGTTCCTCCGTGAGCCCTCCTCACCCTTTCGCTCGCAGCTTAAAAATCATCTCTCCAGTCAGGCCGGCGTGGCTCAGTGGTTGAGCATCAACCTATGAACCAGGGGGTCACAGTTTGCTCTAACAACTGAGCAAAACCAGCCAGAGCTCACCATTCTTACTTTAATCATTCTACTAAGTGTGTAGTCATATCTCAGTGTGTTTTAATTTACATTTCCCTAATGAACAATGATGTCCAACATTCTTTTATGTGATTATTTGCCACCTGTATGTCCTCTTTGGTGAAGTATCTGTTCATGTATTTTGCCCATTTTCTAATTGGACTGTTCGTGTTTCTGTTGAGGTTTAAGAATTCTTTATGTATTCTAGATGCAAGTCCCTTGTTGAGTATGTGGCTTTAAAATATTTTCCCCACTTTATAGATCACCTTTTCATCCTCTTTTGCAGAGGAAGTTTTAAATTTTGGTCAGTTTTTCATTTTGACTTTTTAAAAAAACGTATTATCAATTTTTTTATTGCTCATACTTTCATGTCAAGTCTAAGAACGATATGCCTAGTTCCCAAAGATTTTCTCCTGTTTTGTTCTAAAAGATGGATAGTTTTAAGTTTCACATTTAAGTCCATGATCCATTTTCAATTTTAGGTTTATTTATTTATTACCTGTGATGTTCAATAGCTCCAACACCATTTGTTCAAAAGGCTATTTTCCTCCTCCACTGAAATGTTTTTGCATCTTAGTCAAAAATCAGTTGGACATATCTGGGGTCTATTTCTGGGTTCTCTATTCCGCTCCATTGATCTGTATGCCTATCTCTTTGCCAATACCACATTTGTCTTGATTACTGCAGCTATATAGTAAGCTTTAACATTTGCTAGAATGGTTCTTCCAACTTTATTCTTCTTTTTCAAAATTGTTTTAGCTGTTCTAGGCCATTGGCTCTTCCATCAAATTATTAGAATAAGCCTATTTCTACAGATAACCTTGCTGGGATTTTTGGTAGGAACTGCATTAAATCTATAAATCATTTTGGGAAGAATTGATATCTTTGCTATGTTCAGTCTCCCAATCCACAAATACAATATGTCCCTCTATTTATTTGGGTTCTCTTTGATTTCTTTTATCAGCAATTTAAAAAAATACAATTGATTAATTTTGAGAGGGAGGGAGGGGGAGAAAGGGAAGAAAGACAAAAAGAGAGAGAGAGAAACATCAATTTGCTGTGGCTCTTATTTATGTATTCACTGGTTGATTCCAGTATGTGCCCTGACTGAGGATCGAACCCACAACCTTGGTGCACTGGGACGATGCTCTAACCAACTAAACCACCTGGCCAGGGCTCATCAGCAATTTTTAATTTTCAGTATACAGATCTTATATCTGTTTTGTTAGAGGTAGACCTAAGTATTTCATTTTCTTGGAAGCAATTTTAAATGGTATTGTGTTTTTAACTTCCATTTCCACATGTTCATTTTGAGTATATAGAAATGCAATTGATTTTTATGTGTTACTCTTATGTCCTGCAACCTTGCTGTATTCACATATTAGTTCTAGGGGTTTGGAATTATTTTCTATTTACTTGTTTTTGTCTGTCTTTCCCATGTGGCCCAGAGCACCCTGGGGCAAGAACTGGCCCTTGCTCAGTATTACATCCAGGCACTGTGCAGCAGTGGCACAACACTGCCACAATAAATGGTCCCAGAGAAATAAGCTATAGAACATGCTATTTAGTCCTATTGTTATTGGAACCCCGGCTGTGGAAGCCTTGGGATAAAACTCAAGACACGGCCAATTCCTAATCCGAGTTCTGTCCTTGAACCACCATGAAACAGGTCACTAACCACCCTCCATGTCCTGCCCAACCTACTGGCTGAAGATTCTCCTACACCAGAGCCCAACCCAATGCCTCCGGGTCCTGACCACAAGCATCCCTCAGCTCACCCTACAATCACCTTCACAGGTGCCAGTCCTCGGAAATAGTTCCGTGACCTCCCATGACCCCTCTGTACATGCCAAGTAGCACCTCAGTCAGCACCCCATCTATTTCAGTTCCAGGGACCCCGTGATTCTAACCACAGGCCCCTGCCAGTCAAAACACTGCAGCCCTGCAGCATCTTAGGACAGCTGTCCCTGCCTCTGTTTAAAAAGGCGTCCAGGCTCTGCAATTCCTGGATCCCATTCCTCCCACTGAGACCAGAGAACCCCAGTCCCATCACAGCAGAGCTTCTCCAGCTGTGGCCCCCAACTGAGCCACACCTGCCAGGGCACCAAAGGAGTTTTAAAAAGAGGCAGTATTGCCCGGCCAGCCCCCAGAGCAGCAGCATCACCTGGGAACTGATTAGAAGCGCGAACTCTCAGCCCCCACCTGGGGGTGGAGATTGCATCTGAGTTCCAACAAGGCCTCGGGGTGATTTGGATGCATGCTTGGTTTGAAATCATTAGACTAGTGATTCTCAATCCTGCCTACTAAAATCAGCAAAGGAGTGGTCTTTTAAGAAATGTTTTTTATTAATTTTAGAGAGGAAGGGAGGAGAGAAACATCGATGTGAGAGAGAAACATTAACTGGCTGCCTCCCGTGCACACCCCAACCAGGGAGAGAACCCACAGTCTGGGCTGGGAACCTAACCAGCGACCTTCCCGTGCATGGGATGATGCTCAACCAACTGAGCCACACATGCCAGGGCACCAAAGGAGTTTTAAAAAGAGGCAGGTATTGCCCGGCTGGTGTGGCTTAGTTGCTTGAGCGTTACCCCACACACCAGGAGTCACCGGTTCAATTCCCGCTCTGGGCACATGCCCCGGTTTTGGGCTTGATCCCATGTGGGGGGCGTGCAGAAGGCAGCTGATCCATTTTTCTATCTCTATCTCTCCCTCTCCCTCTCCCTTCCTCTCTCTGAAATCAATGCAAACATGTGTGTGTTTTAAGAGGCAAGTGTTAGTGGTTCCCAAACTTGCCTGCACCCTGGAGACTCCTGGGAGGTTCAAAAAATACTGATGCCGGGGTCTCGCCCCCAGAGAGTTTGATTAAATTGTCTGTGGAGGCTTGGGCTCTGGCATATTTAAAGTAAGCACTCAATAAATATTCTTGAAAGAATGAATTACAGCCCCAGCTGGTTTGGTTGGCACATAGTAGGCACTCAATAAATGTTAGTCCTGTATGTTCTTTCTTGTCTTATTCTTAAGTGAAATATGACGTAGGGCCGAAGGAGAGTTGCTCTGATCTGCTGAATAATAATGAAATACTGACATCTTGTGTTATAAGACAGCGGTGATCAATCAGGGGCAATCTTGTTTCTCGGGGGTCATTTGGCAATGTCTGGAGACATTTTTAAAAATTGATTTGATAGAGAGGAAGGGAGAAAGAGAAAAAGAGAGCGAGGAAAACATAGATGTTAAAGAGAAACATCAAATGTTGGCCTCCCGCACACCCTGACCAGGGATGGAACCTCAACCTGGTTATGTGCCCGACAGGGAATAGAACCCACCACCTTTTGGTGTACAGGAGGACACTCCAACCAACCGAGCCACACCTGCCAGGGCTCTGGAGACATTTCTGTTTGCACAATTTGGGGAGGAGGAAGGTGCTACTAGCACCTAGTGGACAGAGGTGAGGAATTCCGCCAAACATCCTCCAGCTCAGGAGCAAATCAATGTCAGGAGTGTGAGGTTGAGAAGCCCTGCTATAAGGTAAGAACTCAGGAGCCCTGACCATCAGTCCCTGCTGCCCTCACCCCTGCTCTCTAGACCAAGCATGTCAAACTCAAAGGCTAACTAACACAGGTCAAATAAACGAAGCATGTGGCCCATGGGCCGCGAATTTGACATGCTTGCTCTAGAGACTCAAGTATCAAGAGCCAAGCCGGAAGCATCCATAGCCTCCGGCTCTCACCTCCTTCCCCACGGGCACATACACACCTTCCAATGCCAGTGGACAGGATGGCAGTGGAGGTCTTCAGTTCCTCGTAGAGATCGGCGCCATTGCAGGGGAAGGCTGAGAACTGAGCCAGCAGCACCCGCCTCAGGGCAACCAAGGCCTGCGAAGGGGCGGGGCAACTCAGGATGGGCCGGGGCACTTGAACCCCAGCAAGGAGCAACGACCAGGCAAGGGAGGGGGCACCCCAGAGCCCCGCACGCCCCCGTCCCCTCCTCCTGACCTGTTCCCCCGCCCCGGCTCAGGGACAGACATTTGGAGGCACCCAGGTTTGGAAGGAGGTCATCAGCTCACCTTGTAAGACAAGCCACACTTCTGCGCGACCTCTTCCAGGTCTGCGGAAGCCAGGTCCACCACTGAAAGCAAAACACGTGTGGTTGATCGGCACGAAGGGCGAGGCTGCCCATGCTCGGCTTTTACCCATCTGCAAAGTGGGGTGACAGGGCTCCTTTGAGGCAGCCTATCTTAGGGAGCCTGGGGAACCCACAGGGCCGCAGGGCCGGGCCCGGGGCCGGGCACACAGCAGGGGCTCC
>NW_005354705.1:239430-260030 GCF_000412655.1 Myotis brandtii
GTCTGATCCGGCCCAGCGCCCGCGGATCCGCACAGGCTCCTGCCCGCGAAGGCCCGTGCACACTTGGGCACCCACATTCGCCTCTCCCCCCTTCCCCGAGCACGCACGCAGACCCACCCGTGTACCACTGCTCTAAACGCTAGGCCAGAAGGTCCCCCCAGTCCCTGTGCTCAGGGGACCTACCTGTTAGTGGGGGCAAGACAGTGAGGAATGAAATCAACCAGGTAGAATATTGCAGAGTCTATGATGAGTGCCAAGAAACAGCAGAGGACACAGACGACACCTGAGTCTTTGTACTTAATTTATTTTTAGAGAGAAAGGGAGGGAAAGAGAGAAACATCAGTGTGAGAGAGAAACATTGGTTGCCTTCCGTACGCTCCCAGACCAGGGATCAAACTGCAACCCAGGTATGTGCCCTGATCAGGAATGGAACCAGCAACCTTTGGGTGCACGGGGACAGCACCCATGCGACTGAGCCACACCCGCCAGGGCTGCTTCTCTGTGTTGAACATTTTTTATGAATACCATTTGGAAAAAAATAACAAAAACCCTGAGTACATAAAACACAGAACGTAGGACTTGTTATTTTGAATGTCCTTTGCTTTTGCCTCATCCTCTGGAAGAAACAAAACCACCTTACAGGGTTATCTCCTCATAACCCAGTGAGACGGGCGCTATTTTTACCCCTAGTTCTCAGATGAGGAAACTGAGGCTGGGGAGGTGACGTCAGGGGCCAAAGATGACTGAGCCTGTAAGGGCAGGACTGGACTTACAGCGACAAATTCACATCTCAGGGCAGAGCCTGTGCTGCTTTAACAGCTTCTCTTCCCATCCCCGAAGTTGCGCGCATGTTTTCCTACCGTAGAGTGGTTTCCTTGAGAACAGAAATAACGTCTGGTCCATCTCTGTATCCCTCGGCAGCATCCTCCACTGTCACTCAACCCAGGAGCACCCATGTGACACGTTTAGAATTCTAGCAGTAAAACCCGGGTATATGGAGCCATGAATCCCATGGACCATCTCTGTTTTCCTTCTGCCTACAGACTGGACACAGTGAGGGTTTGCTGCCTAGAATTTCTGGACGTGGTGCCTCAGCATTCCACAGTCCCCCGGTCCCAAAGACCCGTTCCAGTGTCTCCTCTCTCCATGCCAGGGAGCCTTTCTCCTACCACCGTTCTCCTCCTTCCCAGGGCAGCTCCAAAGGGCATCATAGGTGGGGAGCCTTTGAGATCTTTGCAGAAGGGCAGGGCTGCTGAGCCACCGAGCATTGGAGCTGGAAGGGGGATGCAGTCTGTTTCCTGGCTCTACCTCGCTCCAGGCCCTGGCCCTGGCCCTGGCCCTGGCCCTGGGTAGCAGCAGCCTCAGATCAAGGGGGAGGCTGTCCCCTAATTGTTACACTCAGCCACCGAGATTGGAGCTGGAAGGGGGATGCAGTCTGTTCCTTGGCTCTACCTCGCTCCAGGCCCTGGCCCTGGCCCTGGGTAGCAGCAGCCTCAGATCAAGGGGGAGGCTGTCCCCTAATTGTTACACTCTGCGATGATTATGAAGTCAGCTCATTGCACCCCCATCCCAGCCAAACTAAGGCTGGGTCCCCTGCCCCCAGTTTCTCTCTACTTCCTGTCAGCTTGGTTGTCGGCTGTGGTCCCAAACGAACTCGATGGCATCAGAGGTGTTCTGTAAAGTGGGAGATGGGGAGGAGAACATGATGAAAAAGGAGACTCTCGTTTTGAATCAAATGTCGAAGCCCTTTCTAAACCCCAAGTCTATGAACAGGATGGTTGCCACCAAAGGACTCCCTCTTTCCTCAAGGGGCAGTTTGATTACATTCATGAAGGAAGACACCATCAACCTTCCCAGTCTACCGTAAGATACACGCCGGGTTCTGTCCTCCTTGCTAAGGCTGGAGCTGCGGGTGGGAGAGGCTTGAAGAAGAGGTACTTCCTGGACCTGTCACAACCTGGGCCCTGGACTCCCAGGGGACAGCATGTGTGCAGGTTGCACCCTGGATTCCTGGGCCCATGTCAGTTCTTAGACACATGTAGGCCTCCTACTCCAGGAGGCCTTCTGGGATTAGTCGGAGATTTGTTGACAGTGCTCCTCATCCCCTTAGTCTAGTTAGGGTCCTCCCCCACCCCACCCCCAGACACCTCTGCCCCTTCCACTCTCCCATGGCTCCCCTCTCTCAATCCTCCCTTTTGGTGCCTTCCCCTTCCTGATTATGGCCCCCCAATAACCTGTCTGTCTTCAGACCGAGGTTAACTGCTTCTCCTTGGTGGTTCTGGGTTCCCTTTACTTCATTCCACAAAACTCTTTGAGCTCCTGTAAAAGTGTCTGGCCCAGGATTCAAGAAGCTCCCAGCCTGGGATGTGTGTGTGTGTGTGTGTGTGTGTGTGTGTGTGTGTGTGTGTCAAGAATCAAGAATAATACAGCATGGTCTGTGCTATGACCGGACACCTTGAGAAAATGGAGGAGGCTTAGTATAGCTTGGGATTCGAAGATACAGTTAAGGGAGGCTTCTTGGAGGAAGTGATATGTGAGCTGAATGTCTAGGAAGGGAAGGGGAGAGCCGGGAAGGGTGATAGTAGTGTTGATATGATAGTAGTGAAGGGGTGGCCTGAGAAGTTATCTGCAGGGCAGTTTCAGTGTGTGTGACCTTTATAGTCACACACAGCCCCACATTTAGAAGGGCCCTGCGCTTAGTTGAATGTTCTGCTGTTATTCTCCTGATATTCTTAATAATTTTTGAAGGGACCCACAAACTATGTAGCTGGTCCTGATTATATGAAAGGGATATGGTGTCCATTTCCTAAGAGACCTGTAAGTAGCAGATATGGCTAAAGTGATGGATGCTTATAGGAAACTTCATGCTCTAGTGGGAAGACCTAGGGCTATGAGTCCAAGTTCAAATCCAAGTTCTACTACTTAGGTATATGGCTGTAGATAAGATTAGTCCCTCATCTGGAAATTGGGGCTAACGCTCATCCAGCAGGGCTATTGTAAATACCAGAAGAGAGCATGTGCAGCATACAGCCCGGGCTAGCTGCCTTCCATGCCCACATCAGCACTGGTCTTTTGACAAAGTAAATCTAAAACAGATCCATTAGGACAACCTGAAGTATAAATGGCATCAATACTTAGACTCTTCCACCTACAATGACCTTGGTGGGGGAATCATCTATTCCAAATGCCCACCACGGATGGGCTAGCACAGAAGGTTTGGGCTGATCAGGGTCTCTTAGGAGGAGGTCAATGGAGCTGGAGCTCAGGGAGGAAATATTTAGTCCATCAGTCAACCATGAAGCCAGAAGCAGCCCTGGCGTAAGGGACCCAGGGGAGCGTGTTGGTTGCTGACTTGGCCAGAGCAGCTGAGGGAGATGGGGTAGGAAGCAGAGGAGATGAGGCAGTAAGTGCCAGGGGCAGATGGGAATCGCATAGCATGGGGCAGGCCTGGGGCCCAGGGGATCTGGGTTCTAGTTCCAAGTCTGCCATCAACTCACCGTGTGACCCTGACTGCTCTTTCTAGACAAGTGCTCTTTAAACTGTGGGTTATGACCCATTGATGGGTCAGGAACTCATTCTAGTTGGTGGAGACCGGTATCATAAAAATGAAATTAAACAGAATAACAAGTTCCAGAGCACATCACACATAGAGGAAGAACTGGTTTGTGCAGTGTGCTTTAGTGTTATGTGTATGTATGAGTATACTAGGTTGCCATGTAATATGTATTCCTTACTTTGGGTAAAGGTAGATTTAAAAAAAGATATGAAAGCCAATTTTGGGGGTTTCTGCACTTCATTGGTAAAAAAAATATTTAAATAGTGGAAACCTGTACAAGGTTTTCCCTTTTTAATAGCAAATAATTAGTAACAATACAGATATGCCTGTAATGAAAGACCAAACAACAGTTAAAATGATTAAACCAGAGCTATTGTGTAATACAGATGAATAGAAAAAAACAGAATGCTGAGTGAAAAAGCAAGCTGCTGATGGATATGTACTGAATGATACCATTTATTATGTAAAGTTTAGAAATATGTCCTGGATGGTGTTGCTCAGTGGTTGAGCACTGACTATGAACCAGGAGATCATGGTTCAATTCCCAGTCAGGGCACATGCCTAGGTTGTAGGTTCGATCCCCAGTGTGGGGCGTGCAGGAGGCAGCCAATTGATGATTTTCTCTCATCACTGATGTTTCTCTCTCTCCCTTCCCTTCTCTGAAATCAATAAAAACATATTTAAAAATATGCAAAATATATCTTGCTTAGGGATAACATACATATGTAACAACACATGAGGAATAATAAACACAAAAATTTTAAATTTACTGTACTGGTTTTCTCTGAGTAAGGTGGGGAGAGAAGAATCCAGTGGGCTTCAACTATACTGATGAGGCTTTAGTTCTGAAGCTGGATGACGGCTAAATAAAAGCTTAATATATTATTCTTTTTTAAAATTAAATTTATTGGGGTGACATTAGTTGACACGATCACATAGGTTTAATATATTATATTAACATATTATTTTTTATTGCTTTCAGAGAGAGAGAGAAACATCAATGATGAGAGAACCATTGATCAGCTGCCTCCTGCACGCCCCCCACTGGGAATTGAGCCCACAACCCAGGCATGTGCCCTGACCAGGAATTGAACCATGACCTCCTGGTTCAGAGGTCGATGCTCAACTACTGAGCCACACTTGCCAGGCTAATATATTATTCTTGATGTCTTTGGCTATATCTAAAATAGGTCATGATTTTAAAAAATTAGAATGGAAGGAAAAAGTTTTTGAGCATTCATCCCAATATGTGTATTTGTTAATTTTACATGCTATATATTAATGTTAAATGTTATAAATTCTAAATAAATTAGTAACTACATTAAATATTAGTTTATACATATTAGTAAAGCCTAATTTATTTACTTTTTAGATATTTTTCCAACTTTTCCATCCCTCAATAGATCATTGTGGTCCTTCCCTGGGACTTTGCACCCTACTGTGTAGGGAAGCCTTAAAGTTTTATCAGTTTCTCAAATTGTGGTTCTCAGAACACCTGCATCAGAGTCGTCTGAGGATCCTATTAACTTTAGCAGTTTCCCCAGTTCCATCCCAACCAGGGACCAGGAATCTGCACTTTGCACTTGTGCCCCGGTGGGTAGATGCACTGCTGCACAGCAGTGAGGATGTTCTGAGCTGTTCAGAAGCAGCTGGGACCCTTGTAAGTCAGGCCCAAGGCCTGGCCTCCGGGAGCTTCCAGGCTGCATGGGCTGGCTGGGTGCTCACCTGTCTCCCCTCGCACTCCAGGAAGGCGATGCCAGGGGAGGAATCTGAATGCAGCTCCGATGACACCAGCATCTCCCCCGTCTCATCTACCTTGTTGAATCCCATCAAACTGGCCGTGACCCAGCCCAACAGCAGCTTCTTTGCAGGGTTGCTGGAAGGCGAGCTGAACAAGCTCAGCATCACCTCGGTGGCCAAGAATACAGAAAAGGAGGACCTGGCCTTCTGCCCCCGTCAATCTAAGTCCCAAATAGCCCCCGAGGGCCTGCTGGACCTTGACAACCCTGAGCTGGACACAGACACCTCCTCGACATCCTCAAAGTCCTCCGTGGTCACGGACGTGCCAGAGGCGCCCTTTATCTGTGAACACACAGTCAGCGATTACACGGCCGTGGTGCGTTTTCTTCCTCATGCATTTGGCAAAAGCTTACTGTCTACCCCCAATGTGCCAGGCACTGAGCTGAGCTCTGGGGGTGTGTGAAGATGCCTAACAACTGCATCCTGACCTCGAGTTCATAGGTTAGGAGAGAGGGCATGTTTGTAAGGAACTCCAGTGCAAGCTAGAAAGGGCTCATTGCTGTAGGAAGAGTTCAGATCAAGCCCACAGGAAGTCAGAAGGGAAGACACATTCCTTCCAGGTGCAGGAATTAGCTCTTGGTAACACTGGAGCTGGGGTAGAGGTAGGTTTAAACATCTAGAGATGGGGGAAAGCCATTGCCTGGAGGGGCTGACACTAGCTAAGGGTCATCGGTGGGAAAGTGGGGGAGGAAACACCCAGGACCCAATGCACACTTTCCTGTGCCTGCAGATCTGACCATCTTGCTAAAAACAAGATTCTGGACCTCATCTGGTTGATTCAGTAGACCTGGGGGGTGGGGGCTGAGAATCTAACAAATTCCCAGGTGATGCTAACGGCCCAGACCCCAGGTGGGGAAGCGCTGTCCTAGCGGAATAGATGGGGAAAGTTGGCCTGGGGTCATTTTCCAGAAGTTCTCTGAAGTCAGGCTACTTTAAAGATTTTTCTGTAAGTGCAACCGAGAGCAGCTTTTTGCAGAGCTTGATTTCTGGTGATGGGAGCAACCTGAGCTGTGTTTTAGGAAGATAAATCTAGAAGCTCCATTGTTGGAAGGCCCAAAGCAGCATTTCTCAAAAGTGTGGTTCCCAGACCACCAGCAGCGTCAGCATCACCTGGCAGCTAGTTACAAATTTAAGCCTCCCACCCGACTGAATCACAGACTGTCAGGGCAGGGAGCAGCAATCTGTCTTAACAAGTCCTCCAGGGTATTCTCAGGCACACCAGTTTGAGAACTACTCGGTCTAGACAGGGGAGAAACTGTAAATGGGAGGGCAGCCAGGAGACAGCAGGCCAGGGATCTGCAGTGTTACTGAAACTCTCCGGGGGCCTTCGTCAGGCTTGCTTGGCAACCACTGCTGTAGTACAAAGCACATGGGCTCTGGAGCTACTGGTTTGATCCCTGTCAGGTAATTGCTAGGTGACCATGGGCCAGCCACTTGCCCTCTGAACCTTTCACCCCACGTGCAATGAGTGAGGTGGACAAGACCATCTCTTAAGGCCCCTCTCAACTGACGTGTCTAGAACAGCGATTCTCCACCCTGATGTGCTGCAAGAATTTTCAAAACATGCATGCGGTGCCGGTTGACTATTTAGTGTCAGGTATTGCACGTTTTAACAATTCTTGGGGCGCACTGGTTGGAAAAGTGCTGGTCTAGGAGAAATGGAATGAAGGCACACTCCAAGGTGGGTGGGGCTGTGCAGGGAGAGCTGCAAATGCTTCGCGCTGGTGGTTCCACATGCAGTTGGCGCACCTTGCACCTCCCATCAGACTTGCCTCAGCTCCAGCAGGAACAGGGGATGGAAGAGGGACATTCCCACCCATGTGGGGTGGGTGGTGCGAGTCGGGATGATGGGAGGACAGCCCGGGCCAGCTCTGAGGAAGCTTTGGGGGCTCTCTTCCCCACTAGATTTCCTGGACCTATGCCATGAGCAGGCAGCCGGTCAGCTTCTACCAGGTCCTGTTGCAGGAGATGGCCAAGAAAAAGGACAATGAGTTTCCCAAGACAAAGAATTGCCCGTGGATCTTCCACAAGATCTTGGGTACCACTGTCAAGCTGATGGAGCTGAAGCCTAACACAAGTTACTGCCTCATCGTCCGTGCCGTCAACACAGCTGGGGCGGGGAAGTGGTGCAAGCCCTACAAAGTGAGCCCTGAAAGATGGGGGCCCACGGGGTTAGGGAGAGGTCTACACCAGGGGCTTTGGAGGTTGGGGACGCCCTATACCCCCACGACATCTCCCTGCTTGCTTTCCTTCTACCTGCGCAAATACACTTCACCTCCGAGTTGCTCTCTTCTGGGAGCCTTGAGGATTAAGCCACTTCTGGTGCCCACTGGGAATGCAAACTGATGTACTCATCAGCATCACTATCACGTTCATCTTTCACCTCGGTACCAATGATTGTGAATGGGTCAGGAAGTCAAGGGCATTGACAGATACAGGACAGAGGCTGGGCTGAAGGGGGACAAAGAAGGGAGCAGCCTGGGGGTGGGCAGGGGCATGGGGTCAGGGAGAGGCCTGTGGGTGGAAATATCACAGGTTTGAATCATGCCGCCTCGTACCTGTTTCTGGTGTTGATAGGTAGGTTGGTGATGCTACCTAAGATCCCATTGAACAAACAAACCGGGGGTGGCAACGAGAGAGGTCAGGTCTGGGGAGGAAGTCTGAGGCGTTCTCTTGTGTGATTTCAGTTTGCAACCGTGGCCAACGACCTGACCAGCTTCCCGGAGAACAACCCCATCCAGATCACCGTGCGGCGCAAGGAATCGCAGAGGAAAACAGTGGCCATGAGGCAGGCTGAGATGCGGAGGCTGGAAGATCTGGAAAACCTACTTCCCTACTAAGGGAGAGGGTTCCAGGGCACTGCAGGCCAGGTCGGCCACTGCCCACAGCTGCAGGCACCCCTCCCCAGATCCAGGCTAAGTCCAGATCCCTCATTAAAGAACTGCAGGTCACTCAGCACCTCTCCATTCTGCTTCATGCTGTGCACAGCCACCACCTCCTCCTGCCCGGCTCTGCCAGCACCACCCTCTTTCTTCCCCACGGGAAGAAGAGACCGGCACCCAGACTAAAACACACGCCAGGAAAAACAGCAACGTTGGGCAGAGGTGGCGGCAGTCCACACACCATCAGCATCAGACGAGCTCTGGAGGGACATGGTGCAAATTACACAATCTTTGGGGCAGTGCCAGATTTAATTCTGGCTCTTCTTGGATGTGAGGGCATGGGCAAACCATTTAAGCTTCCTGGGCTGTTTCCTTATAAAAAAATATGGGGACGTGCCCTGGCCCGTTTTTCTCAGTGGTTAGAGCGTTGGCCTGTGGACCAAAGGGACTTGGGTTCAATTCCCGGTCAAAGGCACATACCTCAGTTGCAGGCTTGATCCCCAGCCCTGGTCAGGGCACATGCGGGAAGCAACCAATCGATGTTTCTCTCCTGCGCGCCCCCACCCCTCCCCCAGCCTCTAGGGCAGTGATGGCGAACCTTTTGAGCTGGGAAGCAACCAGTCGATGTTTCTCTCCTGCGCCCCCCCACCTCCAACCCTCCCCCAGCCTCTAGGGGGTAAAAAAATCAATGGAGAAAATATGCTCGGGTGAGGATTAAAACACACACACACACACACACACACACACACACATATATGAGACCAGCGGCAGGGCTACTATGAGGGATATATAAAAGCACAGAAGAGGGTGGGGGCAGGTGAGGGAACACGAGATTAGAAATGCTGTGGCCTTGAGCAGTACATACAAGGATGGTTTAGAAGTTCAACCTCAGCAATCTGCCGTAGCGCTGGAACAGGAGAAAGTGGAGGCAGGATGCATGGAGGGCCAGGTCTTGGTCAAGAGTCTGTGGGGTCCCTTCACACCTGAAGTCCTCAGGGGACAGAACCATCCTCCCCTAACACACTTCGCCCACTTCTGCCAGAGTTCTCACCACTGCATGCCCCACTAGAGAATCTTCCGGGACAGCCGTCACCTGTCTGTATCCTGAGAGCCGGCCACAGTGCTCGGGGATGGCAAGGCCTCGACAAGTGTGCTTGTGAGGGGCTGAGGGAGGCGCCCCACAGAGCAGCACTGGCCAGCAGAACTCTGTGATGACAACAGTGCTGTCCAATACACTCAGCAGCCTGGAGCTGGAGCGACTGAGAACAGCATCTCTAACTGCAGGGATGCTAGTTAATGGAAATAGCCACATGTGGCTCGTGCATACACATCAGACAGCTCAGCCTTGGCTTAAACTCTGGCCACGATCACGGGCTTCAGCCAGCCTCAACCAGCCTCTCCCTTACAGGCACAAGGGGGTGGGGAGAGAGGAAAGGTGGCTTCCTGGCCCAGTGCAGAGGAGGCTAGACAAACAGACTTAGCACAGACGTTGGTTGAGCCCAGGGATTCTAGACAAGGGATTCTAACCCAAACACACAAAATATAAGTTATTTATTTGGTCACAGAATCTGGGGTCTGACTCTGAACAGAGCTGACAGCAGGGAAAGGAGGCAGGGGCAGCAGCAGGGGTCTAGTCATTGCCTGGCCTCCTGTCACCCCTGATGGTACCAGGAAGGTACAGAGTGACGGCCAAGGGCTGAGCTCTGCGGTAACCACCTCTGACCTCCGATCTGCTCTGGGGTCTGTGCAAGGACGGCAGGCCACGCTTGTTCTCCGGGTCACCACTCGGCCTTTGGTCTCTGTCAGGGCAGGCAGCTGGCACAGGCCAAGTCCAGGTGGGGGTCATCTCCTCCATCTGTGGAGAGGGGAGGGGACAGATGGGGAGTGACCGCAGGAAAGGGAGGCTGCCATGTAATGCCAGGAGCCCGCCACAGGGAGGCCCTGTGGTTTCCCCTCAGCCATCCAGAGCCTGGCTACCGTCTCAGCCTCACTCAGGCTGGGCATCTGCCGCCTGCCTCACCAGGGCCTCAGACCAGGCCCAGCCCCTGGGGTGCCCAGCAAGTTGTCCAATGACAGTGATGGTGGGGTGAAGACAGCACACGATGCTTCTGGTTCCAAGGTGTGCTCACCGCCTACCTTTGATCTTCCTGTCTGCTCAAGTTTGATAACCCCCAAGAGACAGGTTAGCCAAGCTCTCAAGACTGCACATTGAAGGGAGAACCAGGATTTGAACTAGGTCTGAAGACTCCCAAGTCCAGTGCTCACAAAGAACTATTGCCTTGTGCTGGAGCGGCCCTGGACCCACCCCCCACCTCCACCCTGTCACACACACCCTCCACAGAGCAGCCTTAGAACTGTCAGGGTTTCCCATAATCCCTGCAATGCCCCGCCTGGGAACCCTGCAAACCCTCTGAATTCTACGCCAGAAGGGAAAGTCACAGAGTGACAGCAAAGCCCAGCACACCCATCACCACCTCCCCCAACTCACATCCGGAGGCATTTGTCCTTCCCACCACTTGCCACTCTCTGGCCATCTGGACTCCAGTCGACAGCATATACCTAAACCGCACCCCCCACGCCCTCCACAGAGCAGCCTCAGAACAGTCAGGGTTCCCCATAATCCCTGCCATGCCCCGTCCTGGGAACCTGGCAAACCCTCCAAATTCTACACCAGAAGGGAAAGTCACAGAGTGACAGCAAAGCCCAGCACACCAATCACCACCTCCCCAAACTCACATCCGGAGGCATTTGTCCTTCCCACCACTTGCCACTCTCTGGCCATCTGGACTCCAGTCGACAGCATATACCTAAACCGAGGAGGAGGAAGGAAAGCGGGCCAGTGAGGAGGGTGAAGGAGGAGGGCCAGGCTTCCATTCCATACCCACAGGGTGGGCTGTACCTCATCCGCATGGCCTGGCAGGTCTGTGGCCAGCTTCTGGGCCTTCACGTCCCACACCTTCAGTGTGCTGTCACTGCTGCCACTGACCAGGAGCCGGCTGTCGGCCGACCACGCAATCTGGTACACGGCAGCCACGTGGCCACGCAGGGAAGCCAGGTACCTGGGCCAAGGGAAGAAGATGATGATGGAGATTAGATCATCAAGTACGTCTGAAGGGTCCTGGATGCCCACAGCCATAGTTTTCAACCTTGGCTGCATGTTAGAATTACCTGGGAACTTTTACAAAATCCCACTGCCCGGCCCCACCCCAGGCCAATTGAATCATTTCTGCCCATTATGTGTTTTTAAAACTTCTCCAAATGAGCTGCTTCTAGGGTGCCTCTTGCCAGGCCTCCATACCCACTCGACTTTGCATGCCTTAGAATGATGATGGAGATTAGATCATCAAGCACGTCTGAAGGGTCCTGGATGCCCACAGCTATAGTTTTCAACCTTGGCTGCATGTTAGAATTACCTGGGAACTTTTACAAAATCCCACTGCCCGGCCCCACCCCAGGCCAATTGAATCATTTCTGCCCATTATGTGTTTTTAAAACTTCTCCAAATGAGCTGCTTCTAGGGTGCCTCTTGCCAGGCCTCCATACCCACTCGACTTTGCATGCCTTAGAACCCAATGCAGCCATCTGCTTAGCCCATCTGCCTGACATCCCCCCCATATGACAGTTGCTTGCTGACAGGTGGCATGGAGTAAAACTGGGCCAGGCCCACCTGGAACTTTCAGACTAACTGTGTCTATTGGGACAAGTTATTAGGCATCTCTGAAACTCAGTTTCCTACCTTAAAAAGGCACTGAATGGCCTATTTCAAAGGGCTGCTGTGTAAAAATACACACGGACACACAGGTGCCAAGGGTTTCTCTGCTCCTTCCTGCCCATGCCCTCGCCTCTCCTCCAAACTAATTAACCCCAAGGGCACTGTGCCTCATTACACGGTGCTTCTCAGCCTTAGCGACAAGCAGAATCACTTGGTGACCTTATTAAAATGCAGATGCTGTGGCAATCATCAATAAATCAACAAACAAGTGTGGTGAGGATGTGGAGAAAAGGGAACTCTCATGCACTGTTGGTGGGAATGTAAATTGGTTCAGCCGCTACAGGAAACAGTATGAAGGTTCTTCAAACAACTACAAGTAAAACTGCCATACGACCCAGTATTTCCACTTCTGGGTTTTTATCCAAAGAAATCCAAAACACTAATTCTAAAAGATATATGCATGTCTGTGCTCACTGCAGCATTATTTACAATAGCCAAGACATGGAAACAACTTAAATGTCCATTGATAGAAAACAGGTAAAGAAAATGGGGCACATATATATATACAGTGGAATATTACTCAGCCATAAAAAAGAATGGAATCTTGACATTTGTGACAACATGGATGGACCTAGAGGGTATTATGCTAAGTGAAATAAGTCAGAGAGAGACAAATACCATATGATTTCACTTATTTGTGGAATCTAAAAAACAAAATAAATGAAAAAAACAAACTCAGATAAAGAGCAAATTGATTTACAAAATAGTTGTGGGAATGTAAAGTACAGCAACGGGAATATAGTCAATAATATTGTAAATAACTACGTATGTTGTCAGATGGGTACTAGACTTACTGGGTGGTTACTTCATAAGGGATCTAAATATCTAGTCACTATGCTGTACACCTAAAACTAATATAACATTGTATGCCAATATAACATTGTATGCCAAATATAATTGGAAAATTAATTTAAAATTCTGATCGAGCCCTAACCGGTTTGGCTCAGTGGATAGAGTGTCGGCCTGCAGACTGAAAGGTCCCAGGTTCGATTCCGGTCAAGGGCATGTACCTTGGTTGCGGGCACATCCCCAGTAGGAGGTGTGCAGGAGGCAGCTGATCGATGTTTCTCTCTCATGGATGTTTCTAACTCTCTATTCTTCTCCCTTCCTCTCTGTAAAAAAATCAATAAAATATATTTAAAAAATAAAATTCTGATCGATAAGATCCCGAGATTCTGAATTTCTATCGAATTCCCCGATATTACTGCTGCCACTAGTCCCTGGACCACACTTTGAGGAAGGCCAGTGTTAAGATCATTTCTCTCCTTAGATGTGGGATGAACTAGCGTTTTCAGTGCCTACTTAACACTGCTGCTAAATATACCATCTCATTCAAACCTTGTAACAAGGCTGACGGGTCAGGTGTCTTCTTATTAAAGAGGAGGAAACAGAGGCTCGAAATCCAGACACTTGCCACATAACTAGCCAGTGGCAGAACCAGGTCCTTCCGGAGCAACAGTGGCCTTCTCCCTCCCACACCTCCACTCACTTGCCCGTCCTGCCGTCCCACAGCTTGATGGACTTGTCGAAGGAGGCGCTGGCGACCACGCGCGAGTCAGGGGAGAAGAGCACCTGGTTGATGAGGGCCTGGTGTCCCGTCATCCGTGCGAGGGGCTTCTTGTCCTCTGCTGGGGACCACAGGAATAAGGTGAAGTCGTCTGAGCCAGACACCAGCCTCTCTGGGCCCTGGCCCTAGGGGAGGCAGAAAGACAGTGGTAAACACGGTCTCAGACGGGAGACCGCAACCTCGGCAACAAACACGCTACCGATTACTCAACCCCAGCACGGCGGCCGGGACCCAGAGCAGGGAGGCTGGGGCCAGCTGCCAACTCATAGGAGTTACTCCCCCCAAACCCCAGAAAGAACTTTACGAACATAGGACAATGTCTAAGATATGTAATTACATGAAAAAGCCAGGTAAAGAGTGGTGTGTTAAAAAAGGGGAAGAATTAAGCGTTTGTGCTGTTTAATGATGGGGACACGTTCTGAGAAATGTGTCGTTAGGCAATTTTGCCATTGCCTGAACTTCACAGGGTGCACTTACACAGACCTAGATGGTATAGCCTACTACACACCTAGGCTATAGGGTGCAGCCTATTGCTGCCAGGCAAGCAGCCTGTTCAGCAAGCGTGTCAAACTCGCGGCCCACCCACAATGAATATTTTTGCAGCCCAGCCAATATAAAGGCATGTAAGAAACGTTGTTTTTTTTTTAAAATATATTTTATTGATTTTTTACAGAGAGGAAGGGAGAGAGATAGAGAGTTAGAAACATCGATGAGAGAGAAACATTGATCAGCTGCCTCCTGCACATCTCCTACTGGGGATATGCCCGCAACCAAGGTACATGCCCTTGACCGGAATCGAACCTGGGACCTTTCAGTCCGCAGGCCGACGCTCTATCCACTGAGTCAAACCGGTTTCGGCAAGAAACGTTTTAATAAAAATCTTGTAACTAAATTTTTACAATATCCTGTTATACGTAATTATTAACAAACTACAACGTTCACTAATGAATGATTAGCCTTACACACAGGCGCACCATTTCTCTCCACTGATACTAGCGGCGAATATTTTAGCAGCCAATTGCCCAATCATTAGTCTTGGACTGACTTGTTTGGTGTGCACAACAGGAAATACTTTGCTTTTGGAGAACAAGAAAAATAGGTTTATTTGTGTTACGCTTATTAACTTGTGCAGTTATTCAGTGTCTGGTAAGTTAATGTTCAAGAAAAAATATTTAATTTTTATTAAAATGTTCTATTATTTTATGTTAATAATTACTCATTTATTTCAGCCCTTTGTATTCAGCATATCACTATCGTAATAAACCTACGGTCCTATGAAAATTGAAGCTTTTGTTTTTTTGTGGCCCACATCAACTTAAACCTTGTTTATTTGGCCCGTGTTAGCCTTTGAGTTTGACATGCTTGCTGTATAGCATGTTACTGTACAAAACGCGAGATTAACTCAAGCACAAGAGAAAATGATGCAATCAAGAGACAAGGTAAACATGAGACATATGAACGAGGCTGCTGCTGGAACATGGCACACTGTTTACAGCAACCTTTTTTTTTACTGTATTAATAACAATAATACAGTAAATATGTAAACCAGTAACAGCTGTTTATTACCACCATCAAGTACTACATACTGTATGTAACTGTACGTAACTGTACATGCTGCACTTCTATACGACTGGCAGCGCAATAGGTTTGCTTACACCAGCATCACCACAAACACGAGCAATACACGGCGAGAGGACGTGGGGACAGTGACATCACTAGGCGACAGTTTTTCAGCTTCACTATGTTATGGGACCACCACTGCCTATGTTATGGGACCATCGCATATGTGGTCTGTTGTTGACAGAAACGTCCTTATGCAGCACGAATTGTATACAGGGTACATATATACATGCACGTGTGTATATATGAAGTCTGGAAGGAGAAACAAGATTCTGGTGGCACTAGATGCTTCTAAAAGGAACGGATGAATGTGCAACAGAGATGAGAGATTTTTCACTATCTGTCTTTTTGTGTTCTTTGAACTTGTGACCATGTGAATGTGTTACTTAAACTAAACAAAATAAAAAAGAGAGGCATCTAGGGAATGCAATGAATAGAGAAACAAATAAAATAAAATAAAATGACCCCCAGCACATGAAGACCTTAGAAGTATAAACTAGGATTTTCAAGAACAACTTTTTAGAAAAGTACTTTCTGAGGTGGGGCTAGAGCAGTGATGGCGAACCTATGACACGCGTGTCAGAGGTGACACGCGAACTCATTTTTTTGGTTGATTTTTCTTTGTTAAATGGCATTTAAATATATAAAATAAATATCAAAAATATAAATCTTTGTTTTACTATGGTTGCAAATATCAAAAAATTTCTATATGTGACACGGCACCAGAGTTAAGTTAGGGTTTTTCAAAATGCTGACACGCGAGCTCAAAAGGTTCGCCATCACTGGGCTAGAGGCAGAGGGGCCGAGCGTCTGCAGAGCGCTGTAGGGACTAAGACAGACTAGCACAGAGGTGCACGTGCTAGCGGCTGGCACATACTCACCCGCACAAGGTTATACCGGCTCAGAGCCCTCTCCTTTAGCTCCTGCACTGTGTCCACGTACCGGAGGGGAGAGAAGGTAAGGCGTAAGGCTGATTAGAAAATCCAACACGAACAGCAAACACCCCCCGCCTAGGTTCAACTCTCACACATTAAGCTAGAGAACTGGCTCTTTACCAAGCAGCTCTCTCCCCTCCATCTCCCGCTCACTCACAGGACCCCTGGAGGTCTTGGGGGTTAATCGAGGCCTCAGCTGGCTCAAAGGCCCCTGTGCGCAGGGCATAGTCAGTGCTGAGGGCCATGGTGTTCACCCAGTGGCCGTGGCCTTGCAGAGTCCGGCAGAGCACACCCTAGGGGAGAAGGAGACAGGTCAGACGCACATACCACTCTCCACCCTCGGGAAACTGCACCTCCAGATTAGTCCCAGGAGACTCAAAGTCAGGACCCTCATTCCTTGTGATCTTCATCAAACCACCCTTATGGCCTCAAGTCTCTCCTCAGTTGTAAAATGAGAGCACTAGCCCAGATCAATGTTTCTGAAAATATGTTTCATGGAAGGAAGTTAGTATGTCAGAATGAAAAGGCTCTGGTCAAGTAAGGTTGGAATAAGGCAGGTTCAATAGGCTTCTCACCGCAGGAATTTCCAGAGCCTGCCTATGCTAGTGGACACTGGAATCTCCCTTATAGCGCAGCACCAACCACAGGACCCCGTGTTCCCAAAGTGTCTCCTCGACCTGGCTCTCAGAGCATGCTCAGGAGACACTGGTCAGTGTTCCCCCGGCGCTGGCGTCCCGCGGCCTGAGATTCAGGGCCCAGACTAGCTTCTGAACCCTCCCAGCTCTTACGTCGTGAGCCCTCCAGACTTTGATGGTGCGGTCCTGCGAGGCAGAGTAGAGAAGCCCGTCTCCTCCCCACCGAAGGCAGGTGACCGACTGGGTGTGCCCGGTGAGGATGCGCTCACAGCGGCCCGAGGTCGTGTCCCAGACCCGCACGCTGCCGTCCTTGGAGCTGCTGGCCACGTAGCGGCACTCGGGGTTCCTGGGAGGGGAGGGGAGATGTGACCTCACTTCTGACCTGGCAACGCTGGTCTTCCCATGGCGCCTCCCCATTCCCAATTCAAGGGTCAGGGCAATGTCTGCACAGCTTCTCGACCCCAAGATTCAGCGGCACCTGCAGGCGGCTCTCAGGCCCTGTGATGAACAGCCCTCTGTGTCAAGTGCACAGGGGGAGAGCTTTGAACCCCTTGTTCCTCATTACCCCAGCCCTGTCAGTATCACTTACACATGGAGGGGCTCCCAGCTCAGGCCCGTGATCCACTTGCTATGGCCGGCGAGGGTCCTGCCCACCTGCTTCCCTGTGTTTGGGTCCCACAGGAGAATCTGAAAGACAGAAGCTCAGATAATAAGCCTCCCTGAGGTTCCCCTGCCCCACCCACCCACCTCCCTAAAGACCCAGAACCCGACTGTGACTCAGCTCCAGGAAGGTGGCCCCTGAGTCCCTGCCTAGTTACTCTGACCTCCATCTACCTGGCCATTCTTGCAGCCTGAGGCCAGCTTCTTGCCGTCGGGGGACCAGGATATGCTGAGGACCCAGTGTCTGTGTCCTGAGAAAGAAGGGGCGGGGGAAAGGAGGGACATCTGTTCTTACCCACAGTTCCTAGCAATGCCTGGCACACCGCAGGAACTCCTAACCTAGCTGCTGAATAAGTGAACCATTGAACAAAAGGAGAGATAAGGTTTCCTAGGCAGCAGGAGAATACACCCCAAGTGCCAGAACCATGCGTCTTGCTGTACAGATAACACTGCCGCTTTCCAATAATTCTTCACATGACATGTGATGTAAAGCGTTTTCATAGGTGTCATCCCTTGAAATTCTCACAATAGCACTAAGGTATGAGGCAAAGCAAGATTATCACTCCCCTTTTCCAGAAAACAGAAGCTTAAAAAGGGCGCACGCTCTCCACACACACAAGGTCCTTGCCCAGCCGGTATGTGGTCCCCAGACTAGCATCATCAGCACCACTTAGGTGATTCCGATGAGCGTTCACGTTTGAGAACCACCATGGCAGAGGCTGGATTTAAGCCAGGTACTCCTTGCTACTAGCCCGTCAGCCCCTTCCCACAACCCCTCACTGACTCTTTGGTCTAGTCTGCTTGTTTTTAAGAGGCTGGCTAGGCTCAAGGGTGCAGTCTCTGCTCAGGAACAGGTCATCACTAAATGGACATGAAGGAGTTGCAATCTGTCTCCTCCGGAATTAAAGAGCTGGAGCGGGTCACCCGCCCCCCAGTCAGACCCCCTAAACGGCCAACTGCATACCGACCCTGGCACGTGAAATGCGGTGTCTCGGTGCTGAGGTCCCAGAAGCGCACAGTGGTGTCTCCAGAGCCGCTGGCCAGGTACCTGCAGAAGAGAGAGGCGGCCTGACCTCTGCAGCGGGGCCCAGGGGCAGGGCCCACCCCGAAGCACTGCCCATTTCTGCTGCCCGTGCAACTGTCTTCTGGGACTAGAGTCTGGGACTGGCCTTTTCTCTCCCGTGTAAAGGAGAAACGTAACACTGCTGCCACCTGGGAGGAGACCCCAACAGGTCATTTCACTTCTCTTCCTTCCTAAAAGGAATGGCCACAGCTCTAACCAGATTTAAAGTTTCTCACTATCCTCGCAGGACCGTGAGAAGCAGAGAAACCCAGTTCCGCAGGTGATGAAGAATTAACCCAGAAAGGTCAAGGGACCTACCTGGTCACACAGCTAGAAGGGGCAGAGCTGAGCGTGCAGCCCAAAGCTCCTGAGATCAAGTCCAGGAAGGCCCCTCCCAAGGCAGGCGTCCTTGGTCTTTGTGGACCAAACCTCCCTTGGGAAACCCTATTTGGAACCTGAGCCCAGAGCTTGGGTCTATGAAAGGCCGCCTGAGGCCACACTGGTCATCACTTGGGGGTCCCCTCCTCACCCCACCCAGAGGCTGCACCCCGACACGCCCCTCCATAACTCGGCAGCTGTCCTTACTTTCCTGTGGGGCTGAAGGCCACAGAAATGACCGCCTCGCTGTGGCCCTCCAAGGAGCTGGTGCAGCGGGTCACAGCGCGGACCTTGAAGATGGCCTGTGGCTGGTAAATGATGTCGAGGACCTTCTCCGTCTCCACCGCCTGGGCCTCCAGCGTCCTCCCCAGTGAGGACACGATCTCAGCATCGTGGACATAGAAAGCCAGTGGCAGGGGGTCCTCCTGGAGGGCAAGGCAGAGGGCAACGCTCCTATCAAATGCGGACAGCGGCCCCCTGCACCAGGGAGGCTCCCCACGGAGCTGTGGGAGGTGAAACTTCTTTCTTTCCAGCCACCCTGCTAGAGTTAGGCCCCCATCGTTCCCCACTGAGTTAGACCTTCTCAATCCTTGAAGAACTACTGTGGGAGGCTTACACAGCACTTTAAAATCCTTTATCTGCATCCCACAACTCTGGGAGGTAGGCATTCATATTCCCACTTGAAAGATGGAAAAACAAAAACAAAAACCTGAGGCTCTGAGCAACTACGTAATTAGCCCAATGTCCTATTGCTAGTGACTAATTCGGATTCTTTAGTGTTCTTTAAGGAGAACACTCAAGTGCAGGATTAGTATACACCATCCTGCAGTGTTTTCCAAACCACCCCACCTCGCTGTATAATGTGTAAGAAGCATCCAAAAAGCTGCTTGGAAATGCAGGCTCTGCTTCACCCCCGAGTCAGGTGTAGTAAGTCTGGGGTGGGGTCCAAATCCTGCATTTTTAAGCTCCTCCTTTAGTGTTCTTTAAGGAGAACACTCAAGTCCGGGATTAGTATACACCATCCTGCAGTGTTTTCCAAACCACCCCACCTCGCTGTATAATGTGTAAGAAGCATCCAAAAAGCTGCTTGGAAATGCAGGCTCTGCTTCACCCCCGAGTCAGGTGTAGTAAGTCTGGGGTGGGGTCCAAATCCTGCATTTTTAAGCTCCTCCCACCCAAACAGAGGGCAACACTTTGAAAACACTGGCTTGGACGTTAAAGGAGCACGGGCTTTGAGTTTGACACATTTGGAGTCCAATTCCAAACTACCATCTACCACGTAGCATCGCCCGAGTCACAATGCCTCCGGGCTACCCTGTAAAATGGGGGGCATTAATGGGGGGCTGTGGCGATGCGCCCGATGCCTTCCAGTCTCTCTCCGCAAGTGGACCGCGAAGGTCTGGTCGGCATGTAGTCGCTCTCACGCCCATGTATCTTTCTGACCCTCCCCCGGGGTGGGTGGCACCCCATGGACTCGCGCCGGGGTGCATCACCCACTATGGGCGATGGGTGGGAGCCCCTGAGCTCCCGATCTTAGGTCTTTTGATCCCCAGCGGGCGCGCCCCGGGAAGCGCCGCCTACCGCTTACCTGGGCCAGCAGCGCGTTGCAGATGAGCTGCAGTTTGTCCGGGGTGATGTCCACGGGCACGTCGAACGGGGAGCCCAGCAGCTGCCCGCCCTCATCCTGGAACTGCACTAGCAGCCGCTGCACGTCGCGCGCCGCCGCCTCGTC
>NW_005354705.1:260104-261791 GCF_000412655.1 Myotis brandtii
GCGTCCCCACGTGGAGGAGACAGACGCGGGAGGGACGGAGCGCCGCCCCTGTGGGCGGGTGGTGCCGCAGCTCGCGACATCGCCCTCTGGTGTTGCGGAGGGGAAGTGTCACGCCGCGCCAGGCCTAGTACCCATGACCTATCTCCCTTGGACAGCTCGCTGCCGCCCCACTCAGTCCCTCCCAGTGCCTTGCAGAATGTAGACTTGTCTCCAGAACAGGGATACCTGCCCCACTTTACAGATGGGGAAATCGAGGCTCTGAGCGGTTGATTTTCCCAAAGGTCACAGAGAGAGAAAATGACAGAAGATTGAATAGGCTCCAGGCAGCAAGCAGCCCTGTAGGCGATGACTTACAAAGCCAGAGACTGTTGGGTTCGGGGCAGAAATTATTGTTCTTTCCTTTTTTCTTTGAAAACGTGACTTTTATTGTATTTTTATTATACATGTCTATTTAGAAAAATTAGAATATATGGATAAGAAAAAGAATGAAATAAAAATCACTATAACTTTACACACTCAGAAATAAATCACTCTTTAAAAACATTTAAGTTTATTGGGATGATATTGGCTAATAAGATTATACAAGTTTCAAAGGTACAGTATTAGAATACATCATCTGTATATTGCGTTGTGTGCTCATCACCCAAAGTTTAGTCTCCTTCTGTCACCATCTATTTACCTCCTTCACCCTCTTCAACCTCCCCCTACTCCCTTCCCCTTATTATTATTTTTTAAATTGATCAGATCAATTAATAATTGATGAGTACAAAAGCAGAAAATGTCTACAGTTATCATCACTGTAAAGCAATAACAATAATAATGCCAATGATAGCAATTGTTCTAAGTGCTTTACACATATAACCCTTAATCCTCCCAACAACCCTTTTCTGAATCCTTCTGTCACCATCTATTTGACTTCCTTCACCCTCTTCAACCTCCCCCTCCTCCCTTTCCCTTATTATTTTTTAAATTGATCAAGTCAATTAATAATTGATGAGTACAAAAGCAGAAAATGTCTACAGTTATCATCACTGTAAAGCAATAACAATAATAATGCCAATGATAGCAATTGTTCTAAGTGCTTTACACATATAACCCTTAATCCTCCCAACAACCCTTTTCTGCCCGTGTTATAGATGAGGAACTGAAGCAGAGAACGAAGAACATGAGCACTCTTACCAGAAACCTGGGACTTTCCTTGTCAGCTCTCCTCTCCTAGCCCCGCACACCCAGGCAGTCTCACGCTCTGTCAGTTCTGCCGGGTTAACCTGTCTTGAATTTATTCTCTCCCTCTCCACTGCCACACTCTGCTCTGAGTCACATGGTTTCCTACACCTCTTCACTTGTCTCCCTGGTTCCACTCTTGCCTCCTCCCATGCATTCTCCACACTGCAACCAGAGTGATGACTTTAAATAAAAAATCTGGTCTGAGGGCAGGGAAAAAAAAGGAGACATATGTAATACTCTTTGTAATACTTTAAGCAATAAAACAATAAAAAAATAAAATGAAAAATAAAAGAATAAAAAAAATCTGGTCTGTTTCTCTCCACTTAAAACCCTGTAGTGGCTCATATTACACGCAGGAAAAAAAAATCAAACTCCTTAGAATGGTCTTATTATAAAACTCCTTATTCAGCCTTACTTATCTCTCCAGCCATTCCTCTCTCTTTAAGATCAAATCCTCCTG
>NW_005354705.1:262091-266019 GCF_000412655.1 Myotis brandtii
AATGCTAAAGCCCCGACCCCCAAGTAACTGTATTTGGAGATAGGGCCTACAAGGAGGTAATAAAGGTTAAGGGAGGTCATAAGGATGGGACCCTGACCCCATAGGACTGGTGTCCGTTTAAGAAGAGGAAGAGACACAGGAGCTCTCTCTGCACTCACACAGAGAAGAGGCTGGGTAAAGACACAGTGAGAGTGCGTTGCCTACAAGCCAGGAAGAGAAGTCTCGTCAGACACCAGCCCTGATGGCACCTTGATCTTAGACTTTTAGCTTCCAGAATTGTGAGAAAATAATTAAGCCCTTACCCTCTTCCAGGCATTGTTCTAGGAGCTCTCCATATATTAACTCCTTTAATCATTTACTCAGGAAAGCCTTTTTAAAAAAGAGGTCATGTTTTTCTATTATATGTTTTCAAAAACATCTATTCAACAGGTATATTAAGCCCTTACTCTCTTCCAGGCATTGTTCTAGGAGCTCTCCATATAGTAACTCCTTTAATCATTTACTCAGGGAAGCCTTTTTAAAAAAGAGGTCATGTTTTTCTATTATATGTTTTCAAAAACATCCCAATATTCCTCATATTTAAAATTGCAGATTTATGGAATTATTTCACCATTTATTCAACAAATGTTATTGAGCACCTACTACACACCACACACTATTATAGGCACTTGGAATATGCAAGTGAACAAAATAGACATCAATCCTGTCCTCATGAGTGTTCTCTGTTTTCGTGATCCTTTACAGTTCTTGGCCTATAGTAGATGCTTAAGAAGTGCTTGTGGAATAAATTACTGAATCAGGATTTGAATCTGGGATTCATCGGACCTTAAGTCACAGAACTGCAGTTCTCTGCCAATGGCAGGATCCTTTGTCATATTACTTCATGGAACAGAGAACTTGCCCCACAAAGGGACCCAGGGTTTGGGACACCATAAGCTCAGGGAATTCATCCATCCATCCATTTATTTATTTATTTAGTCAGAAAACATACATTAGACAAACATGCATCACGGCTGGAACTTGTCCAAGGTCATAGCTGTGTGTTCAAGGTCACAGGGCCAGGAGCAGAATCTAGTGTGGGTAACCCACTTAAGCTTTTTCTTCAGTGTCTTTCTCAGCCAGGGTCTGGTAAGTTTGAAGATACATAGGGAGGGGGGCACATTAGTGGTAAGTGAAGCAAAGCATCAGCATGAAGACAGCATTCGTTCATCTATTTATTCAGGAAACACACACAGGACACTGACTCTGCTCGGCCCTGCACCAGGGGAAGTCAAACTGCAAGAGATGCTATTCTTCCCTCCAAGAGGGAGCTCACAGCCCAGGCTTGGAGACACTGAAAGGCAAGAGAGTTCTGAGTCCAAGTGGGGACAACCTCATAAATTTGCCTCAGGAACCCTCAGCTGGATGGGGAGAAACAATTCCTGCCCCATCCCCCAGGGGGAGACCTTCTTTAGTGGTGAATACATAGTTCCCATCTCAGGAAGATTCCTTTCTGATGAGGGAGAGGGGGTACAGTCGGATAGGGGGTACAGTCCTTGGTCTCTGGGAATTCCCAGGCTGACCCAGCTCTTGCCCTAGGGGAGGATTGCAGTCTGATGGGGGATATACAGAGCCCATCCTCAGGGAGTTCCCAGTCACACAGGAGAGGCAGGCTGAGTATATTCACTCACTACAAAAGAGGAGGGACATGGGAAGACTTGCAGATCAAAACAGAACCCAAAGAGGCTAAAAGGGGGAGGGTGTTACGGACATCTGTAATAGTGTCAACAATAAAAAACAGAACCCACTTACTTTTTTATTGTATTTACTAGAGGCCCAGTGCACAAAATTCGTGCACTAGGGTGGGGGATCCCTCAGCCTGGCTGGTGCCCTCTCACAGTCCAGGAGCCCTTGGGGGATGTCCGACTGCCAGCTTAGGCCCGCTCCTTAGCACTGCCATGGAGGCAGGAGAGGCTCCCGCTACCACTACCACGCTGGCCAACCATGAGCCCGGCTTCTGGCTGAGCAGTGCTCCCCCTGTGGGAGTGCACTGACCACCAGGGAGAAGCTCCTGCGTTGAGCATCTGCCCCCTTGTGGTCAGTGAGCATCATAGCGACCGGTCGTTCCACTGTTCTGTCGATTTGCATATTAGCCTTTTATTATGTAGGAGGATTGGGATGACATTGGTTAATACAATGATACAGGTTTCAGGTATGCAATTCTACACTACATCATCTGTGTATATTGTATTGTGTGTTTACCACCCCAAGTCAAGTCTCCTACCATCACCATTTATCTCCTCTTTACCTTCTTCTACCTCCCCCACCTCCCCTTCCCTCAGAACCCACTTACATTCAAGAGAGTGAACAAGTCTGCTGGTCTTTCTGTAAAGCAAGGGCATTTTCAGCAAGTGAATGCCAGAGGGTAGGAAAGTTGTGGACAAGCGGAACAGGGGAAGGAACTTTCCTGCCTTTTCTTCCCTCCTCCCTCCAGAGGGCATTTCTGGAAGCCTCCCGTTCCTCCGGGACCTGGGCAGCTGCCCTGTGCTTCCACGTCTGTCAGCCCCTCAGCTGTCACTCTGCTCCCAAAATAGCTGTGGTTGGGGGAGGGAGGAGAGGTTGTTGATTTGGGATGGAGGTGGAGAAGGGGCATCAGAGCTGTGCCTAGAGAAGCAGATCTGCCGGGGGTTCCCGTACCTTCTGGATTTTTCTCTCACTCTTTGGGGTATGAGTGCCGAGCCCCCAGGACAGCCCCTGAGCAAGGTGCTGGGGCCGCCGTTAGTCAGCACCCACCTCCACGTGGTACTGACTGTCCAGTCTGGGGACGGGGAGGGCCCTGCGTATCAATGACAGGCTCCAGGGGCACCTGCCCCTGTGTCCAAATATGGTCTGGAGCCACTGGCAGGGGCGATAAAGTCTCCTGGGAGGGGCAGACCGAAGCTGACTGCTGGGGGCTCACAGCGGAGCTCAGAGGAGCAGCGTCGCAGGAGAACAGACCAAGAGCAGTGTCCTTAGGAGAAAGTGAGCCAGTGGGACTGTTCCCGGGACTGGGAGGGAGAGGGGGGCTGGCACGGACCTTTAGGGTCTGCAGTGAGAGTTCAGGCCTTTGTGGTGGTGACTTCACCTGCCCAGCTGGGAGGGAGGCACAGGGCTGCTGAGATCCCTCCCATCTCGGCCCATGCTCCAAGCAGACGCTGTAAAGTTCTTCTGGGCAGTGGCCTCAGGGTGCTGGGCGTAGGTCTCTTCCAGGCAGAATCCTCACCTTCCGTCCTGGTGGGAGGGGACCCCGGAGCTCCAGACCTCAAGCCAGGAGTCCAGCCCTGGGTCCGGGGTGAGTAGCTGGCCACACAGAGTCATCTTACCCTGACAGATGGCGGAGATAGAAGCTGTGCAGCTGAAGGAGGAAGGGAACAGGCACTTCCAGCTCCAGGACTACAAGGCCGCGACCAAGAGCTACAGCCAGGCCCTGAAGCTGACCAAGGACAAGGCCCTGCTGGCCACGCTCTATCGGAACCGGGCGGCCTGTGGCCTGAAAACGGTGCGGAGCCAGGGCGGGGGGCTGAGGGAGGGGGCTGGGATGCAGGCATTATCCATCCTCCATCATCCCAGCCCTCTCACCTGGGCCCTTCAGGTTGGAGAGGGGCACCTCTCACTGCTTTCCTAGACCTACTGCCCGACCCACTCCTCTGGGAGACAGCAATTCCCCCAGATCCGAACCAGCCAGTGGCTCCCCATATGTTATTTTGTGGTATCTTAACAACAGCCCGTGAGGCAGCTGCCCACACTGTAGATAAGAATCTCAAGGCTCAGAGGGTTTAGTAACTTGCCGAAGATTTCCCAGGGAGTTAGTAGCAGAGCCAGAATTCAAACCCGAGTTTGCCTGATGCCAAAGCTCACCCACTTTTCCACAACCAGCGAGGGGCCCTCCCCGAGGCCTCTGACAGCCGGA
>NW_005354705.1:266835-292397 GCF_000412655.1 Myotis brandtii
CGCCTTCCCCTGCAGACCCTCTCAGGCTGTCTCTGCATTGGGCCCACATTAATCAAGTCTCTTCCTTCTTTTTCTCAGGAGAGCTATGCTCAGGCGGCTTCAGATGCCTCCAGAGGTGAGCCACCCCCCTTGGCCCTGACCCCACCCCCTCTGTTTTGTCTAAGAGGCTCTTGACACTCCAAGGAATTACAAATTGTGTAAACTTCATTGTGGGCCTTGTAGGCAGGGCTTCATATGTGCCATCTATGTCTAAGGCACATTTTTGCAAATGGGATTGCATGTTAAATACGGTGCAGTGGTTTCTTTTTTTAAGAGATGCTTTTGGGAATCTTTTTCATGGTGTGGCATACACCGCGTTTGTTGAAAATTAGGATATTGCCATGGGGGATCCCCAGAACCGGGCCCATCAGCCCAGTCCTCGCCGTGGGAGCCAGGCTTCCTCTGGGGAAGAGGGAGGCCCTAGCCTGTGCCACGACCACTAGGAGAAATAAACATAAAAAAATAAACAGAAGTCAACATTGGCTGAAGGGCATGATCTCTTGGCCGCAGGTCTGTGTTGGGTTTTGACCCGGTTACCATTCTTTTAGGGGAAACGGATAGCCTGGAGTGAGTTCAGAAGGTCGGGAACCAGCTGGAGAGGGGACTGGAAACATCCTGTGAAGAGCAGTCAAGGGGAGTGGCAATATTTAGCTCAGAGAAGGCAACTCCCAAGTGGGACGGAACGCTGCCTTCAAACCCCTAAAAAGCAAATGCTGTCATGAGGAAGAGAGATTGGGTTTCATCTCGGGGGTTCCAGGGCTGAATGTAGGATAGAAGGGCCAAGTTACAGAGAGATGGATTTCAGGGAGGAAAAGGGAAGGGCTTGATGGTGGAGCTGCCGGGCTGCCTGGAGAAGGAGAAAGCTCCCCAGTGCTTGAGGGATGCAAGCGCCAGTTGGATGAACGCTTGGCAGGGATCATCACGTAGCAGATTCTGGAGCATCAGGCGTTGGGCAGGATGACCCTCAAACTTCCTTCCAGCCTAGAGACTATGATTTTCACTCTCTCCTGAGCGAAGGGGAGCTCTGGGCCAATCGTCTATCTGGGTAGGTAATCTCAAAGGAAGAGATTGGGGGCAATGGCAGGGGAGGAAGAAAGGCGGTCTGCAGCCCGGCCCGCTGAGGCCCTGCCTGTCACCCTCCCCAGCCATTGACATCAACTCCTCGGACATCAAGGCCCTGTACCGGCGATGCCAGGCTCTGGAGCACCTGGGGAAGTTGGACCAGGCCTTCAAGGACGTGCAGCGCTGTGCCACCCTTGAGCCACGGAACCAGAACTTCCAGGAGACACTGAGGAGGCTCAATACTAGCATTCAGGAGAAGGTGAGCCAGACCTCTGCCCACAAGTCTTGGCTGCCTCCCCCCATTCCTGGCAGCGGCCTGTTAGAGAAGCAGGCCGTCAGGGCAAGGCTAGTCCTTGTGAACACGTGGCACGAGCGGGTACCACCGAGCAGCTGAACAGCTGCCCCATGTGTGAGTGACCAGAGGTGCTGGGAGGCTTGTTTAAGGGTTTGAGCCAGCACAACTAGAACATGGGTCTTTTACATTCCAGATGGGGGTTTTGGTGGTTGTTTTTTTTTTATTAAATTGCAACAGTGTAACTGCAACTCTTCCCCTATTTCTAGGAGGATAAAGGCAGCATGAGATACCTAGGAGTCAGGGGGGGTGAGGGGTGGGGTGGTAATTGGTGGCAGATAGAGTAGAGTCAGGAGCCAGTAGGAATAGAAAATCTTTTCTAGGAAAATGGAGTGAAGTGAGGAGAATTTGGACCAGAGATGAGAGCTCCTGCACCCTAGTCCTGCCTTAGCTACCAATTTTCTGAGGGACCTCTTGGGGTGTTAGTTTCTCCTCTGTAGGAGCAGGAGGATAAGGAATCACTCAGCTCCTGGCTCCCGGACTCAGTAACTCCTATGTGCCTGGGGCAACCCCATGGTGGGGCCCCAAGGTGGGTCCATTGTCCAGAATGTGGACGCAGAGCTGAGGAAATGCGAACTAAGGAACTAAGGAGTGATCAAAGAAAGGGCCGTGCGTGAGAGACCCTCCCTGCCCTGCAGGCCAGGATGGAAATAGGAGGGGGTGTGGACCAGCACAACAACGTAGTGGGAGGTACAGAAGGAGCTGGTGAGATGGGGAAGATGATCAGTTTGGTCATTTTATGAAAGCCTCAGGGCACTGGGGTTGGGGTTGGGATTGTGAGGAATGAGGCATCTACACATAATGGTGTCAACTGCTTGAGGAGCTACTTTGAAACTGCTTCAGGTTTCTGATCCTGGAGGCATATTTCTGTTTGAGCCCATACTGAAATGTCGAATAGCTAACTGTTTACTAGACTCCAAAATTGGGGTGATGATCCCTTGCCTTCCAAGATGTGTGATGACCAAAAGGGATAGTGAATGTAATTGGATTGTAAGTTTTGTGGGGCAAAGACTTGCTTCTGTTCACCATTCTATCCCTGGCATCTGAGCACCTGCAACAGTGTCTGGCATGTAGTAGTTGTTTAGTAAACGTCGGTTGAATGAATGAATAAATGAATGAATGACAGTGCGGGGGGCCCAGAGTAGGTGCCCTAATATTCACTGAGAGGAACTATACGTGGAGCGGACTGAAATACGGACCTCCGCCTGTTTCCTTCCTCAGCTGCGCGTGCAGTTCTCCACAGACTCGAGGGTACAGAATATGTTTGAGATCCTCCTGGACGAAAAGAGTGAAGCTGATAGGCTGGAGAAGGTGAGCGCTGGCCTTATTTAATTAATTTAACACTTCTCTACCTTTTTAAAGTCCTTATCCATAAGCAGAAATGTTTTGTTATTTATTTATTTACCAGAGGCCTGGTGCACGAAATTCTTGCATGGGTAGGGTCCCTAGGCCTGGCCGGTAATCAGGGCCAATCGGGGCCTTCCTTCCCCCAGCTGCTGGCTGCCGGCTGCTGGCTGGGGCCTTCCTGCATTCCGCACCGGCCCCTGGTGGTCAGTGCTCGTCATAGGGAGCGGTTGAACTCCCAGTTGGTTGAACTCCCAAGGGGACAATTTGCATATTAGCCTTTTATTATATAGAATTTATTTATTTATTTTTGTTAATCCTCACCTGAGGATATTTTTTCCATTGATTTTTAGAGTTGAAGGGAGAGGGAGAGACACAGAGAGAGAAACATGGATGTGAGAGAGACACATCGATTGGTTGCCTCCCATATGATCCTGACCAGGGCTGGGGATCGAGGCTGTAACGGAGGCATGTGCCCTTGACTGGAATTGAACCTGGGACCCTTCAGTCCACGGGCTGACTCTCCATCCACTGAGCCAAACTGGCTAGGGCTACACAGTTTTATTTTAATATTAGTGCAATCAGAGTTGAATCTATGATTCGGATTCTGCTAAGCATTGTTGTTTTTACAAGTTGCCTGGTAGTCTTTTTATTTATGTCCTTAATGATTGCAATATAGTTCATCAAGTTGGTCTTTATGCAAGTTACTGTGTCTTTCTTTTGAATGATATTCTTGGGCTATTTTTCCAGGAGTAAGATTATAGGGAGAAAGAATATAAAGATGTTTTGAAGACTCAGTTCTTGAACCAGACCCTGCATTTGGCCCAGGGCTAAGGCCTCCACAGCCAAACCTTCCTCCTGACCGTCACTTTCTCTTCCCTCTTTCAGGCTGCCAACAACCTCATTGTACTGGGTCGTGAAGAAGCAGGGGCTGAAAGGATCTTCCAGAACAATGGAGTGGCCCTGCTTCTGCAGCTCATTGACACGAAGAGGCCTGAGCTGGTGCTGGCTGCAGTGCGGACCCTGTCGGGCATGTGCAGTGGCCACCGAGCTAGGGTGAGGGCCTGGGCGTAGGCACGGGTCTGGGCACTTGGCATGAATGGCTGCCCGGACAAGGACCTGGAAGGGTGACATGTGGGCAGGGTGTGGCTGGCATAAATGGACCCTGATACAAAATCTGAAGTGTCCCCTCCAACTTTGGTTGTATGGTCCTGGATTCAACAGACATTGCTCCTTTGTTTTTCCTCAGAGCTGGAAATGGGTCTATGTCAGTGGTCGGCAAACTGCGGCTCGCGAGCCACATGCGGCTCTTTGGCCCCTTGAGTGTGGCTCTTCCACAAAATACCACGTGTGGGCGTGCACGTACAGTGCGATGGAAACTTCATGGCCCATGCGCAGAAGTCGGTTTTCGGAAAGGAGATAGACGAAACAAGTATACAAGACGAGTGTGGATGGGAGAGTTGGAAGGGGTCGACCTCAGCGAACATACCTCAATCAGATTGAGGACGTTTTTAGCAAAGGCCAGCTTAGGAGTACCCTAATTAAGTTAATAACAATGTACCTACCTATATAGTTTAAGTTTAAAAAATGTGGCTCTCAAAAGAAATTTCAATCGTTGTACTGTTGATATTTGGCTCTGTTGACTAATGAGTTTGCCGACCACTGGTCTATGTGAACATAAGGCTATTGAAAGTCATCTGAGAGGAGGAGCTGAATGCAAAGGCTATGATAGCTTACACTTTTTCATGCTACATCTTCAAAACCTAGTGTATACTTTACACTCATAGCACCTCTCTCTCAACGTGAACGGCCCCAGGACACGTGCTCAATGACTCCATGTGGCCAGTGGCTCTGAACCTCTGGCGAGGGGCATGGCTTGTGTCAGGGCATCCCCAGACCCTGGGCCAGGAGGCATGGGCTTATTTCCCTACTGCACGGGGTGGTTACCTCCCACTCCTGAACCGGCACGACTGACTGTGGTTTGTGGGGGTCCAGGCCACGGTGCTGCTCCACGCAGTCCGGATAGACCGAATCTGCAGCCTCATGGCGGTGGAGAATGAGGAGATGTCCCTGGCCGTCTGCAACCTGCTCCAGGCCATCATCGACTCTCTGTCTGGGGAGGACAAGCGGGAGCATCCAGGGAAGGAGGAGGCCCTGGTTCTAGGTAGGAGACAGTCTTCAGTTTTGGTTCTGGAGGTTGGGGGCAAGGGAGAGTCTGCTACCACCTCAGCCTGGGAATTTCCTGTATGTGGAGGTTGTCTGGTGTTATTTTCATACTTATTTTCCGATGATAAAAGTAACAGATGCATAGCAGCATTATGGACAATAACTTAAAGGTAGAAGCAAATCGAGTGTCCATCGACAGATGAATGGATGAACAACAACAAAAAATATATATATACACACACAATGGAATATTTACTCAGCTTTAAAAAGGAAGGAAATTGTAACACATGATACAACATGGATGAACCTGCAGACATTATGCTAAGTGACATAAGCCAGTCTCAAAAAGACAAATATGGTATGATTTCATATAGATGCAGCTTCTGAAATTGTCATACTCTTAGAAACAGAAAGTAGAATGACAGTGGCCAGGGATGGGGTAGGGGGAAATGAGCAGTTATTTAATGGGTACAGAGTTTCAGTTTTGCAAGATGAAAAAGTTTTGGGGATGGATGGTGGGGATGGTTGTACAAAAATGTGAATGTACTTAATGCCACTGAACTCTGTGCTTAAAAACGATTAAAATGATGTTTATTTTATGTATACTTTACCACAATTTTAAAAAGTAACAGAGGCTCATTGAGAAATTTGGAAAAATTTAGAAATACGTAAAAATGAAGAAAAAAAAAACCTCACCTGTAATTACCCCTCCTGATAACCTTTTTTTCGATCCATCCATATAAATATCTATTTAACAAAATTGGAATTTGGCTATGGATAGTTTTGTGTCTTTTCTTCACTGAACATTATGTTAGTATTGCATACCATTTAATAGTCTTTAAAAGGGTTCCTTTTGACTTTGATCATTTTATCATATTAATTTTACATTTGTTTCATTCCTACATACATGCACGTATAGACTCCTGCTTCTTCCTGCACATCCAGGTCTGAGGCATCATTTTAGAAGTCCCTGCCCTGCTTGGGAGGGTCACAGAAGCAGGGTCACTCAAAGGGAACGTGATTTTGGATAATTTCATTATATTTAATTGTATGGATGTATCGTGATTGGTCAGGCAGCTTTATATTATTGGAGATTTCAATGGTTTCTAATTGCATGCTTGTGAAACACGCCAGCAGCCATTCTTTACATAAAATATATTTGCACTTGTAGTTATTTCCTTGGCACAGGTTCTGAGAAATGGGAGTACTAGGTCAGAGGCTATGAACATAACGGATGTTCTTTCTTCATCTACTTTCAAGTTCCCTCCTGAGAGGGTACATCCACTTGTACTCATTGTCACCAAGTGACGTTGAGTTCCAGTCTCAAATCATTCTCACCAGATTTGAATACGATCATTCTTAAATAGATTCTCCTTTTCAGCAGGCAAAAATGATCTAGTGCGATTAATCATTTTCTTTATCTTTATTAGTCATTTGGATGCCTTTGTCTTTGAGTGGTTTGTTCACACCATTGCTTATTTTTTTCTACTGGGTCATCAGTGCATTCTTATTGATTCATAAGAGCTCTCTGTAGGTTAATACTATTAACTTTTGGAGTCCTGGATTCTTGATATGGTTCGGACTTACTGTTGAGATGGTCAGCAAGTCAGGTTCCTTTTTGCACTACAATGGCTGGAGGGTCCAAATGGGCCTCACTCGTATGGGTGGTGGTTACCTGGAGATGCTGGCCAGGGCATCTTGGTTTTACTCCTTGTGGTCTCGCTAGTGGGCAGCTTGGATTTTTAAAAAAATGTATTTTTATTGATTTCAGGGTGAAGGGAGAGGGAAAGAGAGATAGAAACATCAATGATGAGAGAATCATTGATTGACTGCCTCTACCACGCCCCCTACTGGGGATCAAGCCTGCAATCTAGGCATATGCCCTGACCGGAATAGAACGGTGACCTCCTGGTTCATAGGTCGAGGCTCAACCACTGAGCCAGGCCAGCTGGGCCAGCTTGGATTTTTATGTAACATGGCAGCTGGATTCTAAATGGACAAGCCCCAGTGTGCAAGTGCTTTTTAAGCCTCTGGGTGTGCTGTCAGTCACATGATCAGCCCAGGCCCAGTGTGGGAGGGGACTCCCCAAGAGCATGAATAATGACAGGTGCAGTTTATTGGGGGACACGACTTCCTTGTGAGGTAGTGAGCTATTAGCTATCTGCTAAAATATTTTATATATTGATTTCACATCTATGTCCCTGTGGCATCCACCCACCTCAGGTCCCAATTTTGCTCTCCCGTGGCCTTACAGAGTAAGTCTGTTATCTCACCCTCGTGACAAACCTCCATCTGCAAATGGGCTATCATGTCCACTTCCTTCCTTCCTTCTCTATGCAGATAGCCTCATTTCTTCAACGTTTATTTACATGACACCGTTTGGAAAGCCTTCCTCCCTGCCTGCCTGCCTTTGGGCTCCAACCTAGAATGAGAACAAAAGTCTCTAAGTCTCAGAGAGGTCAGATGGGGCAAAGCAGGAAAAGGCATTTATTTGCCTTTTGAGATTCCCAGTGGGCATGGAGGAACGGGCATCCCAGACAGAGGCTTGCATTCGGGCGCCCGGCCTGCCTGAATCTGTGGGGAGTGAGATGTCTATAAGGGGTACACATTTCCTTTCTGGAAAACGTTTTATTAAGTCAGTTCATTAAAAACTACACAAAGCATCCCTGGGTCCCTGCCAATCATGACCTGGAAGGAAGAAGTAGCTGTTCAAGGATGGAATGGGCTGTAGTAGAAGTCAGCGCGCAGAGTGGCTGGAGGACCCCCAAGTGGTGTCTAGGGATTTCCCTCCTTTTTGGGGGGGTTGAGGTGGACAATACTATACGCTTCTGGGAAATTCCAATATCCAGGAAGCGGTAGATTTGATATTTCCAGAGTCCTTCTAGAAGCCTCTTCCATTCCTGGTCCTAAATACCCGAGGCTCCCTGGTCCTCTCTCTTTATCCCTGTTCTCTCCTCCCTCAGACACCAAGAAGGACCTGAAGCAGATCACCAGTCACCTGCTCGACATGCTGGTCAGTAAGAAGGTGTCCGGCCAGGGCAGGGACCAGGCCCTGAACCTGCTCAATAAGAACGTCCCCCGGAAGGACCTCTCCGTTCACGACAACTCACGCACCATCTACGTGGTGGACAACGGTGAGGAGGTGGGCGGGCCTGGGCTCACTCCAGCATTCCCATGGGCACCAGGGTACCTTGCCCTGGGCAGAAAGTGGAAGAAGTCTTCAATCCCAATGGAAAAGCCAGGTTAGGATCCACTAGCGGGCTGGTGAAGGTAGAGGTCAAGACTCTGAATTACGGGCCTGGCCATACCCAGAAAATGTCTAAATACACCCAAAAACATGTTATCTGGGTGAAGTTTCCTGACAAACAGGGGTAAGTGCTAAAGAACAAACAGGATTCCACCAACCACAGGGTCACGCTCCTGAAGTCTCATGGTTGGCAAGGCCTTCTAGAAGGGAGAGATGGCATCGCCTGCACGTTATATTAAGCCTAGGAAGAATATTCTAGAAGATAGTCACGGAATTTGTTAGCTCTGGGTGTTATCCTCTCCTAAATTGACGTCTTTTATTGTGGCTGTATAATCTGCTACAATAAATTCTCTTGCACATTTAATGGCATTTACACTATTCATTGTTCTTAAAGGTTCAAGTCAGCTTTACCAGCTTGAAATTCATTCTACTTTGATATTGCAGTTCCCTTGTTTGGTTTTCACAGATCTCAGCAAAGTGCACATTAATGAATTACTCTAGTGCTTAAGCCTCACCCCCAGCACTTTGGCCCCAGTTCTGGTCTTCTCTGCATATATTACAAAGGCTGAGCACCAACAGCAGACCTCTTCCCTCTGCACGGGGATCTAGGCCCAACCACATGGTTTATGGTGTAGAATGGGTGGGGAGCCATAGTATTGTTCTAGGCATCATAATGAATAGCACTTGGGTAAAAATAATACGGACTTAAATTCCTGGCGTGCTAATGAAAAGCTGCAATGCTGAGGTTGCATGTTTTGCAAACCGGGCTGGACAGAGCCCAGCAGGGGTCTTACACTTGCCGCTGCCATCGGTCCTGCAGGCCTCAGGAAGATCCTGAAGGTGGTGGGGCAGGTTCCAGATCTGCCGTCCTGCCTGCCCCTGACCGACAACACCCGCATGCTGGCCTCTATCCTCATCAACAAGCTCTATGACGACCTGCGCTGCGACCCAGAACGCGATCACTTCCGCAAGATCTGTGAGGAGTACATCACGTGAGTTTCCGGGAGGCCTCATGGGTCAGTCTCTGTATTAGTAATCAATAGCTGTGTAACAAATGACCCCTAAACTTAGCAGCTTAAAACAATAATAATCAACCATTTATTATAAAAAGAAAGCAATTGGGGAATGGCTCGCTGGGTGGTTCTGGCTTTGGGTTTTCTTGGCCTGGGCTGCAGTCATCTGAAGGCTTGACTGAGGCGGGAAGATCTGCTTCCAAGATGGTGCACTCACATGGCTGGCACATTGGTGCTGGCTGTTGACGGGAGGTCTCTATTCTTCCCTGGGTGAACGTCTTCCTACATGGCAATCCCTGTCTCAGAGTGTGCTTCTTGGGGAACACAACCCCTGACACATCCGTTAGGTCACGTATCCTCATCGTAAGTCTGTGAAGTAGTAGAACTATCCTTAGTTTCCAGATCAAGAAGCTGAGACTCAGAGAGGTTCAATGAATTGCCCACGGTCACACAGCATATGAGTGGTGAATCCAGGATGCAAATCCAACTCTGTCTGCCCCCAAATCTCACACTTTCCGCCACCCTCGCCTTCTCTTTTAGGGGCAAGTTTGACCCCCAGAACATGGACAAGAATGTGATTGCCATCCAGACGGTGTCGGGAGTCCTGCAAGGCCCCTTTGACCTGGGCAATCAGCTGCTGGGGCTGAAAGGTGTGATGGAGATGATGGTAGCGCTGTGTGGCTCGGATCGTGAGGTAGACCAGCTGGTGGCCGTGGAGGCCCTCATCCATGCCTCTACCAAGCTCAGCCGCGCCACGTTCATCATCACCAATGGCGTGTCACTGCTCAAACAGATCTACAAGACCACCAAAAATGAGAAGATCAAGATCCGCACACTGGTGGTAAGTGGGCTCGGTACCCGACATCATGCCAGGCACCAGCGACATCAGGATGAATGAGGCTTAGCCCCTGTCCTTGAGGAGGTCACCATCCGAGGGCATCACGGGGCCCTGCAGAGCAGTGTAATGTGTAGGAGGCTGTGAGAACATAGATTCAGAACAGCGGGCCTACATTTAACCTCTGACACCTCCTTGCTTTCTTTCTTCTTTTTACCTTTTCCTACCTCCCCACACCCTCCTTCCCCTCTGGTAATCACTATACTGTTGTTTGTCTATGAGTTGTTGATTTTTTTTCGTTTTTTGTTTTTCTTAATCCCTTCATCTTTTTCACCTCCTCCATGCTTCCGAATGGCACGAACACTGATGGGTTTTATCCAGCAAATATTTTTAGAGCAAACTCCAAAAAGTCAGTTTATTTGATCAATCAGTTTCTATACGGCACAAACCTGCTTTATTTTTTTCCATCTTCATTTTACAGAAGTTATTTTCATTGACCTTTTCCTCGTGAACAATTATAGTGAAGATTTGAATCATTTATCTTCTTTTGTTTGTATCAGTTTAGAAAAAAATGAATTTTCGCTTCTGGCACTGTGAGTTTTCTCTTATGGAAGACTTTTTTTTTTCTAAAAAAAAAGTCCAAATTTCCTGAGCAAAATTCTGTACATCTGAATTTGTTACCCATACGATAGGATTTCTCTGCCAGTTTCTGTGCTCTGACAAGTCTCACCACTGCAGTTTCAGACAGGATTAGTATTACCTTGTGCTGATTTTTCAAAATGGCATTCAAAACATCTGTGGGGTCAAATGGTGGAGGAAAGGGGTTAGGGTAAAAACCTCCAGCTTGCCTGGCTGGTGTAGCTCAGTGGTTGAGCATCAACCCATGAACCAGGAGATCAGGGTTCGATTCCCGGTCTAGGGCACATACCCGGGTTATGGGCTTGATCGCCAGCAGGGGGTGTGCAGGAGGCAGCCAATCAATGATTTTTCTCTTATCATTGATTTTTCTGTCCGTCTCCCTAAAATCAATCAATCAATTGTGTATATATATACCTCCAGCTTTTCCCTTCCTTCACCTGGATGCCTCGGCATCTCAGAAGAGGTGACACCTGAGCTGAGTTTTGTAGTATGAATAGAGGTTTATCCAGGCAAAGAAAAAGGGGCAAAGTGTTCCAGCCACACGGACCTGTTTGAGCAGGGCAGTGTCCCCAAGCGTTGGTGCCTCTGACCCTCCAGATGTCCACTGTCTCCCTCCTCCACAGGGACTCTGTAAACTCGGCTCTGCAGGTGGCACAGACTACGGTCTCAGGCAGTTTGCTGAAGGGTCCACGGAGAAGCTGGCCAAACAGTGTCGCAAGTAAGGGGGTCCTGATTTCCCCAGGCCTGCCCTCTCCTCCCCGGGGGGTGCCCTAGTGTCCACCAGATTGGGAAAGGCCCCCACCTGCTACCCACTGCCCTGAAATGGCTTCACCGCCCTGACTTCAGCCCTGGTGCCCTTCCCCAGCATCTCTCCCTCCCTGATTCCAGGTGGCTGTGCAATGCGTCCATAGACACCCGGACCCGGCGATGGGCAGTGGAGGGAATGGCCTACCTGACGCTGGATGCTGATGTGAAGGATGACTTTGTCCAGGACATCCCTGCCCTGCAGGCCATGTTTGAGATGGCCAAGGCAAGTAGGGCCCTGACCTCCGGCCTCAGGAGAGATCTATTAGATTCAGGCCCAAACTAACTTGTGGACCATGCGAGGGAGCCTTCTTGGAAGCAGAAGTTTGTTCTGAAGTTTTCTTTCTGCCTTCTCCCTCCTACCCCGCTCCCCGGTGTCTCCAGACCTCTGACAAGACCATCCTGTACTCGGTGGCCACCATCCTGGTGAACTGCACCAACAGCTACGATGTCAAGGAGGTCATCCCGGAGCTCGTACAGCTTGCCAAGTTCTCCAAGCAGCACGTGCCCGAGGAGCACCCCAAGGTGGGCACGGGGACCGCCCAGGAGGGGGTCTGTGCCACCAGTCCTCCAGAGAGGTGGAAAGGAGAGCTAGTGATGTCAGGGTGTTGCGTGGGTGTGTTTGGGAGAATTTGGCATAAGGTAAACCGAAGATGATCATGATACATTTCTCCCACTAGGTGGCGCTCGTGTTTTTCTTAGTTTTAGTGAAACAGCCACGACGAACGTTTTGCAATTTATGTTGTTGATTTGATGGACATCAGACAGTTGCATTTTATGTTCCCAACACACAAAAATTTTATTTTCTGGGATATCTGGATTTAGGGATATGGGTGCTAAGTAGGAAAAATGAGAGAAGGAGAGACATGGATCAGCAGTAGCCAAGATGTCACAAATTCCCTTGGGGTCCTCCCCCACTACCCCCCATGATTCCCTGCACACAATGGTATACTTTGCTTGTGGTTTGCATATGAATATATATGCATCCAACTTCCCACCAGAAAAAAATGTAGATTTTTTTTAATGATCAAATATAACCGTGTTGCAACACAAAAAAGTGGAGAGCAGACAAAAGAAATTAAGCACTCACAATGACATCCCCCGCCCCCCCCCCACCCCCGCCCCAGTTGGGTATGTTTCTTTACCTACCAGAGGCTTTGCTTTTTTCTATGCACCTTTTTTCTTTCCTTTTCATGGTTATAATCAGAATGTAGTTATAACTTTGTACTCAATTTGGGAAAATACTTTGTGCTTTCTCATGGCTGTGCCACTCTCTGAATCGTTTTCTAAAGCTGCATAGTATTTCACGCAGGAAAGAGTGCAGAGCATATACTGCTGCTGTGAAGCTCAAAGGTGGCTTCTAGCGATTGACTGTCAGTCTCTCCTAGCTACTCTGAGGATTATCTGTAAAGACTACTCAACCCTGGGGCTGACTTTGGGTTTCCAGCGAAACCCAATCCATTGTTATGTCAGTTTTGTCTGACATATCCCCTCTCACTCCTGCCTACATCCCCCATTGTAGGCGGCAGAAAGGCACCGTGTCAGACTGGTGGTGGTGGTTGGGGGGAGGGGTGGGTTAGACCAAACCTGGGTTCAGCAACCTCAATATTTGGGTTCTGGCTAGGAAAGAATTCAGAGCAAGACCCAAGCTGTAAGAGAACATTTATTGGGTAAATTACAGAGGTTAAAAAAAGTAATTCCTAGAAGAAATGGGCTTAGGAAACAAATTATGGAGGTAAAGGAAGGGCCCTTGGAGCTTGGGAGTGAGGAAGCTAATGCCTGGAAGAGGGGGCGCGAGAGGGAAGGGAAAGGAAAAGGCAAGAGCGTGCTCCCAGGCAGGGAGAGTGCACTGGGTCCTCCGTCCTAAGGGTTTTAAGGGTGGAGATTTTAGGGGAGACCCAGGAGAAGATCTCAGTAGAACATTCCGTAGTCTTCCAGGTGTGTCCATTCAGGATTGATTAGCCAGCAGCAGGGCAGGGGGTCATTATTCAATGCAGCTGGTCCTGATGTCAGCCATGGCTGGGTTTGCTGCTTATCTGGGCCTGGAGCTGAAACACACCTGAGGCCTAGATGTTATCTCTAGGGAGGAAAGGTCAGGGGTCCAAGCCTCATGACCAGCGATATGCCAGGGGAGGAAAAGTCACGCTGGGGGCAAGGTCCCGCCTGACAGTTGATTGTCCATTGCTGGGCACCTGGGGCTTTCCACCCTGGTGGCCTTCCGTACCTGACCCATCGTCCTTGCTCTGCTCACTGCCTATATCCCCCCGACCCTCCCACCTGCCACATACCCTGATGATAAGTCAACCATTTGCAAGAAAACTAACATATGGGTCATGCAGTGTTTTGGATCATGGTTCTTTCATTTCACTCCTCTGGGAATGAAGAGTCTTTGGGGTTGATTTCCTGGCCCTCTCAGCTACTCAGGCTCTGTGTTGGGAGGGGGAGGGCAGAGGAAGAGGAGGAATTGCTCTGACGTTCACATTGGCAGAACATGCCGTAACCCCCTTTGCTGTTTGGACAAAGGGAATCTGGAGGAGCGTATTCATTTCCATTACGGTTATAACAAATTCCCACAAACACAACTGCCCCAAATAACACACATTTATTATCTCCCGTTCTGGAGGTCTGAAACCTACAATCGATTTCACTGGATCAAAGTCAAGGAATCAGTAGGGTGGGTTCCTTCTGGAGGCTCGAGGACACAATCTGTTTTCTTCTCTTTTTCAACTTCTGAAAGCCACCTTCCTTGGCTTGTGACCTTGAATTACTTCAGCCTTTTGCTTCTGCGGTCACTACTACTTTGCCCCTCTGCCTCCCTTTTAAAAGTCCCCGATGATGATACTGGGCCTGTCCAGATAACCTAGGACTATCTCCCCAGCTCAAGATCCGTAACTTAATAATCACATCTGCAAAGTCCCGTGTGCCATGTAAGGTAACATATTCACGGGTTCTGGGGATGAGGACATGGACGGCTGGAGGGACCATTATTCAAGTACCCCAAGAAGTCGGAAATGTGCCATCTTAGTGCCAACACAGATTGGCCTGGTGCCAGGCCCCTGGCCCATTGCCACCCTTTTGTCTCCCCAGGACAAGAAGGACTTCGTAGACATGCGGGTGAAGCGGCTCCTGAAGGCTGGCGTCATCTCGGCGCTGGCCTGCATGGTGAAAGCAGACAGTGCCATCCTCACCGACCAGACCAAAGAGCTGCTGGCCAGGTGCGGCTGCAGGGGCCAGGGCTGGGCCTGGCTGGGCAGGGAGATGGAAATGGCCGGGAGTAAATAAGGAAATGAGCCGCTGGGGGGGCCTGGAGAGGAGCCTAAAGGGGATCGGCATTGAAAGTGACATGGCGGGGGAGGTCCCCACAAGTGGAAGTTGGCATCAGGAGGAAAGAGGCCACTGTCTGGTTGCCTGGTTCCCAGGTTTTGTGTGGGACCTGCTATTTCAGAGATGAAAGGCACAGTATCTGTGCAACCTGGTGGGGCAGGCAGCCAGGCTCACAGTACAATACAAGGCAGTGGGTGCCATGATGGGGGAAAGACAGAGTGTTGGTTGGAGCACAGCAGTGGCACCTCACCAGCCAGCCTGGAAGGTGGGCAGCCAGGAAGGCTTCCTGGAGGATGTGACAACTCAAGGGAACCATGAAGGAACAAAGGAGCCACTCCACTGCAGGGGAGGGAAGGGTTCCAGGTGGGTGGAACAGCATAGACAAAGACACCAAGGATGGAGGAAGAATGAGTGCATTTGGGGTTTTCCTGCAATATGTCTGGAGCATGGAGTGCATAGGAGCGAGTAGTGCTGGGTAAGACCAGAGAGGGAGACAGGGCAGGTCACAGAGGTCCTGGGGTGTTTCTCCTGGTTCTTAGGCAGCAAGGAGTCATTGGTCATCTCCCTAAATGAGGATGAGGTGGCTCATTGCAGCCTCACTTCCTCCCCAGCCACTTATGTTCTTGGCAGCACCTTCCCAGGGTGCACGCGCACACCAGCAGCACTTCCCAGGGCTGCACTGGCTCTGACTGGCTGGCCTGCTGATGCCTAGGAGGGGAGTGCTGGCACATTAAATGCCCTTTGTCCTTACTCTACAGGGTATTCCTGGCACTGTGTGACAACCCGAAGGACCGAGGCACCATTGTGGCTCAAGGTGGTGGCAAGGTAATTGGGTGGGATAAGGTTCTTGGCATCCTGAAAGGTACTCTACTGGGGAGCAGCGTGTGTGTGTGTCTGTGTGTGTGTGTGTGTGTGTGTGTGTGTGTGTGTGTACGCACATGCATGCATACTCTATGCCTGACTCAAGAATAATGTACCTGCCCTGTCTGGTTTGGCTCAGTGGATAGAGCGTCAGCCTGTGGACTGAGGGGTCCCAGGTTTGATTCCAGTCAGGGGCATGTGCCTTGGTTGCGGGCGCATCCCCGGTGGGGGGTGTGCATGAGGCAGCTGATTGATGTGTCTCTCTCATCGATGTTTTTGACTCTCTATCCCTCTCCCTTCCTCACTGTAAAAAATCAATAAAAATATATTTAAAAAAAAAAAGAATAATGTACCCTCTGTCCCCACCTGACCTCCTGGAATATGGTCATTCAGGTAACTGTGCTGTCTGTTCTCATGGCCCCAATCCAATTTCTGCCTGATTCTGCGATGTGTCATGGGACTTGCTGTGGAATCCCATCTGTCTCCCTGGCGTCGGGAAGGAAGCATGGTGCAGATACCAAGACCGTGCACTCTGCTACCAAAGACTCATCATGGAGTCCTTGTTCGTCCCCATGGCAGCTGCATAACCTTGGGCAGATTACTTAATCTCCCTGAGCCACAGTTTCCTCATCTGTAAAATGGGGGGAAATCACACACTTTGCAGAATGTCACAGGATGTCTGTCACCCAGGAGTGACCATGCCCTTTCTTGCAGGCCCTGATTCCCCTGGCTTTGGAGGGCACGGACGTGGGCAAGGTGAAGGCAGCCCATGCCCTGGCAAAGATCGCTGCTGTCTCCAACCCGGACATCGCCTTCCCCGGGGAGCGGGTGGGTGCTTGGGTGGGTGGGATGGCGCAGTGGGAGGGGTCTCCTCTGCTCCTAGGGGCCTTTCTTCTTGTCACCCTGCTCCTGGCTTGGGAGGGCCATGGTGTTGTCACAGAGAGGGCAATGAATTGGAGGCGCCTGGTGTCCAGACCAAGCTCTGCCTGACTCACAGGGCTGTCCCCTGGGGAACTCCTCTCATCTGCAAAGTAAAGGGAGTGATCCTGCCTTTCAGGATCATCATCAAGGTCAAACCAGACCAATGGGTGGACAAGGGCTTTGGAAATTCTAAAGCTGGAGACCTGTAAATGTCAGGGACTGGGGGATCAGAGCCTCCACCGGTCCCCCTATTCCCCCACAGGTATATGAGGTGGTGCGGCCCCTTGTGAAACTCCTGGACACACAGAGGGACGGGCTGCAGAACTACGAGGCCCTCCTCGGCCTCACCAACCTGTCTGGGCGGAGCGACAAACTGCGGTGAGCGGGGTGTGGAGGAGCAGGGGTGAAGACAGGCGTCCTGGAGTGTTTGGTTGAGTTGCACATATACCACGTGTGAAAACGCTCCTCCAAGGGCTGGCTCAAAGGCAGCGGGAAGAAATACAACGGGAGGGACTTGAGTTAACTTGGAAAAACCACATGGAGAACGTACAAGCCAGAGGAGACGGAAAAGACTTCTTTCTTACGTTGTAAAAAGATGCCCAGGAGGATGGGAGGGAGAAGTATAGTCCTTCTCAGAGGCAGGGGATGGTGCAGTGCATTGGGTTGAGATTCTTTTGGTACCAAGTGGCAGGAAACTCAGCCCCAACTGGTTTGAGCATAAAGGGAATTCACTGGCTCATGTAAACACAGTCTGGGGACTCGGATTCAGGTGCACTTGATGCAGGGGTTACAAAGCTGTCCTGGGGCCTGTTTCTCTGTACCTCTCCTGTCTGTGTGTTTATTTGTTTTTTTAATATATTTTTATTGATTTCAGGGACGAAGGGAGAGGGAGAGAGAGATAGAAACATCAATGATGAGAGAGAATTATTGATTGGCTGCCTCCTGCAACCCCCACACTGGGAATCGAGCCCGCAACCAGGCATGTGCTCTGACTGGGAATCGAACCGTGACCTCCTGGTTCATAGGTCAATGTTCAACCACTGAGCCATGCCGGCTGGGCTCCTGTCTGTGTTTTAGCTCTCAGAGGGGCTTTTCCCCTCTCCCTCAGTCACAAGGCAGCATCTTCATATCCAGCAGGAGAGAGACAAAGAAAATTTCTCTTCTTCAGCAATAATACAAAAGAACCCCCAGCCCTGGCCGGGTGGCTCAGTTGGTTGGAGTGTCATCCCGTACATCAAAAGGTTGCAGGTTCTATTCCCAGTCAGGGCATATGTTGCAGTGACGTTTTCACCCTGGAACCCGTCACTGTGGCCAGGATGCCCGCTGGTGCCCCTCCTGGATCTGGGGGCAGGATCAATGCCACAGGAACCCTGCCGGCCGAGGATGTGGGAGGGATACCACTAGGATGGGGAAAGGGCACCTAGGTGGCCCAGAATCCTACATGTTCACGGCGGAGAACTCAGTGGCCTCTCTTGCTCCACTCCTCCCGCCCTAGGCAGAAGATCTTTAAGGAGAGGGCCTTGCCAGACATCGAGAACTACATGTTTGAGAATCACGACCAGCTGCGGCAGGCGGCCACCGAGTGCATGTGCAACATGGTGTTGAACAAGGAGGTGAGGGGGCTCGGCATGGGGACGGGGAGTGACCGAGGCATGGAGAGTCGGGCTATAGGCCAGGGCCGGGCGTGACTGGGGTTGTTACAATGGTACTAAGGTAGCATTGACTATATATGGAAGAAATGTGAAAATAGTTACAATTTTAGAATATTTTAAATGTTAACATGAATGAAATATTGCCGTTTCCATAGAAACTACATTTCACTATATCTGTGCTCTTCACAGAATAATCACAGGATTTATAATAATAAAATGAATTCAGGACACGTCAATGACCTCATGGTCCAGTAATGGGACAAATTGTAACCATACGATGAATACATGTCTTCTCCTTTCCATCCAGCTAGAGTATTTTTTAAAATATTTTTTTTATTGATTTCAGAGAGGAAGGGAGAGAGATACAGAAACATCAATGATGAGAAAGAATCATTGACAGGCTGCCTCCTGCACACCTCCTACTGGGGATCAAGCCCACAACCCTGGCATGTGCCCTTGACTGGAATCCAATCCAGGACCCTTCAGTCCCCAGGCTGACGCTCTAGCCACTGAGCCAAACTAGCTATGGCGTCCTGCTAGAGTATTTTGCTGTACCTGTAGGTATAACCTCATCAGAGGTAACAACAGGGTGTAAATCTGAGGTTCCCTGTGAACGTGGAGGCCAGGCCAAGTGGCCCTCCTGGGCACTCACGGAGGGCCTAGTGTGAGACACACTCTGTTTCTCCTCAACTTAAGTCTTGAATCTTCTCACTGTTGTAGCAAGAAAACTTGACCCATAAAAGCCTGTTAAAGTCAAAAGATATAAAGCTACCAGGGCCTGCCAGGGAGCTGGCCTAATGCTGAGCTGGGGGCCTGATAGCCATGAGGGAGAAGAGAGTGTGTCCAAGGAAAGGGGAGGGGAGAAAAGTGGGAGGGGCAGCAACCTTCCCTGTGGGAGCACCAGCTGTGGCAACAACCAAAATAAAAGAATACAGCAGTCCTAACAGGATAGTTCATCTCTCACTCATATAATTTCTCACATCTGGATCAGGTGGCTCGCTTCCAAGCAGTGACTCAGGGATCCAGGCTTCTCTGATCATCAGGCACTGTCTACCCCTCTGCCACCTTGGGAGTGGTCTCTATTCCGATAGTGAATGGGGACAGAGACCATGGGAGAGGCACCCGTAGTGCTTTGCCATGGCGGCCTGGAAGTGACACACATCACTTCCACTCACGTCCCACTGCTGAGAACTGGTTATGACTGCATCTAGGTGCAAGGGGTGGTGGAACATTCTCCTTTTGGGGCAGTGGCTTCCCATTCACAACTGTGTCCCAGGAGAGGGGACCGCACTGACCATCTCTCCATACTCTCACTTCTGAGGACCACTGATCCCGCTTCAGGGAGAGTCATAACCTGGGCAGCGGTGACCTTTGACTCCTTTTGGAGCTCCACTTCTAGGAAACCTGACCCAACAAAATGCCCTTAAACTTGACCAACCAGATATTACTGTAGAGCTGAGGAGTAAGGGAGGGTGGTTCCTTGGGCTCTGTCAGGGCCCTGGGCCCCAGGAGGCTCCTCTCCTGCTTTTGAATCCTTGTAAAGCCTCAGCTCTCACCTGGTGGAGACAGTACAGCTGTTCTTTAAATCCAAGTAAACTGCCCAGCCATCCCTTGCTCCTGCAAAGCCCCTGTGCCTTTAGGGAGTGCAAAGTCATTTTAGGGCAGACCCTGAAGGCCCATCTGTTGTGAAACATTCCAGGCTTCCCCCAAAGGGAAGTGAGACACAGCTCTTCAGGCAACATCTACCCTCGAGGAGTCTGTCTGCCTCTTTTTTTTTTTTATTGCTTAAAGTATTACAAAGAGTATTACATATGTCTCCTTTTTTTTCCCCCCGCCCTTGACAATCCCTGTCTGCCTCTTTTCCTGGGTGAATAGCTGAGTGCAAACAGAGGTTGTGGAGCACGCTATCTGGGGAATCCTTTATTTTCGTTAACCTTTTAGTTGGAGGAGATTAGCCCCTTCATCCAGCTAATCAGGGAAGACTTCCAGGGGGAGGTGGCATGGGTGAGCTGCTCAAAGGAAAGCTCCCAGAGATCCTGGGCCAGGAAGTGTGGCTTCAGGTGCATCTTTCCCTCCCAGGCTGGGCAGGTGAGGGCATTTTTTCTGAGCCATGGACCTTCCTCTCATAGGTACAGGAGAGGTTCCTGGCGGATGGGAATGACCGGCTGAAGCTGGTGGTACTGCTCTGCGGGGAGGATGATGACAAGTTGCAGAATGCAGCCGCAGGGGCCCTGGCCATGCTGACAGCCGCGCACAAGAAACTGTGCCTCAAGATGACCCAAGTGGTGAGAGTGGGCCCTGGAGGCCAGCAAGGGGGTGGGTTTTAGTGAATCTCTCCTCATCCCGACCATATTGCCCTGGGTGATCCTCTGGGGAAAAGCCTGTCTCCGTGGTAACCACTCCCAGGCCCCCTGTTTCTACCACCTAGGGGGCTTCAGCACTTCCCTTAGGGCAAGCTTCCCAACCCTGTAAGGTGTGCAAGAGTCACCTGGTGAGCTGGCTAAAGTTCCTTCCCCAGATATTCTGATTCGGTATCAGGGTGGGGTGCTTCCAGCCTGGGGACCACATGAAACTTTGGCCCTAAGCAGCCTCTGCTGAAGTCACTGGCCACACAACTCCTATTGGCACTCCTCTGCAGGGCGCTCTGTGACTCTCCCACTTACTGGGCCCCAGGCATTGCTCTAAGTCAGTGGTTCTCAACCTTCCTAATGCCGCGACTCTTTAATACAGTCCCTCATGTTGTGGTGACCCCCAATTTCATTGTTACAAATTCAACATAATTAAAGCATAGTGATTAATCACAAAAACAATATGTAATTACATATGTGTTTTCCGATGGTCTTAGGCGACCCCTGTGAAAGGGTCATTCGACCCCCAAAGGGGTTGCGACCCACAGGGTGAGAGCCGCTGCTCTAAGTGTTTATATTTATTAAGTCACTCCATCCTCCCCCAAGCCCTGTGCAGTGGGTGTGATGATGATTATCCCTGTTTCACCGATGAGGAAACTGAGTGCAGAAAAGTAGCCCAAGGCCACACAGCTAGTTAGTCGGGAAGGAATTGGAATCCTGTAGGATTGCTGACCCACTCCTGGCCACGTCTCCCTTCTTCCTGAGGGGCTCAGAGATATTGGCTGCTTTCCTGTCCCCACAATGGCATCCTTTTTTTTTTTTTTACATGTTACACCAAATTTTAAGACAAAGGACACTGGACATTAAGAAAGAGGTCCACCCCAGTCTTTATCATCTAGTGCAGTTACTTTTCTTCTTGTGTGTACTCTGCTAGCATTATTACAAAAACCAAGATGTGATCCTAGTCACAATGGCATCCTGATGACTCCTTGAAGCTGGCCAGACCCATCTTTGGTACAACCCTGGGGCCATGTTGGATGCTGGGCCTCTCTAAGTCTCACTCCTGCTGGGATGTGCCCTGCGAAGCCAGGCAACAGCTTTTTCTGCTGGGATCCTATCCCAATAGGATCATCACCCTTCCTTTCACCCCCAGTGGCTCATTCCAGGGACTAATGGACACTGGACCCATTATCAGTCCGTCCACCAGCATTGAATCTTTCCCTGAACCCTACCACAGCTAGCTGAACTTTCTTTTGTGGGGAGCCGATACAGGATTAAGCCTCGGACTGACCTGTTGGCAAAGACACAAACAAGTCCCAGCTTAGAGGGCACAGTCCTCTTAAGCATAATTAGGCTTGACCTTATGACGCTCCCTAGATCTTACCGGGGCTGCTAATGGGCTGAGGGAAGTGCAACAAGAACAAAAACAAGTGAAACTCACAAGAACAGTGTAACTTTGGTAACCACTACCTTGTTTACCTCTGACTATAAAAATAAAGGCTCAGCTTGCCTCAGGATCTCTCTCTGTGGCCTCAGCCAGGCACAGGAAGATCCACAGAGACTAAAGAGAGCTAGAGAGTTCTGAACGCTGTCTCCGCGTAAAACATTCTTCGCCGACTCCGTCCACACCTTTGGGAACCCCTGGACCACTGGGGCTGGACCCCGGTATTCCTTTCCTTTTTTTGTGGTAGGAGACTCAGTGTGGAGTTTGCAAAGGTCTACCTAGAAGCTCAGAAGTCAAGAATTTGCCTTTTCTTCCCCCCTGTCCTCTCCCCATCTCAGAGCAGTGTATGTAGAAAGGTATTCCTGCTTACTAAGGGAGGGTGGGGTGACAGGTACAAGGAAGCACAGAGGAAATCTTTGGGTTAGTGTCTGAAATCATCATTCCTGTCCACTTTCATTTGTTGGGCTCTCACTATGCTCCAGCTCCCATGCTAAGCTCTTTCCACGGATCATCTCCTGAGGCTTGCGGAGGTTAAATAACTTAGCCAAGGTCATACCATTGGTAAGTGGCTGAGCTGGGACCTGAACACTGGCCTTTTTGACTCCAAGACCCATGCTGATAACTATACTACTCTGCTTCCCACGTATGTCTGTTGAATGATTAAGAGCCAAGCCTCCTGGTTTTATTCTCAGCTCCATCTCTGTCTCCTGGGGTTGTCAGAGGGATCTAGAGTCCTGTCTTCCCCGTGCACAATGGTTGGGATGCTTCACACCTGAGAATGGAAGAGAGAGAGAGAAAGAAAGAGAGAGAGAGAGGAGGGATGGAAGAGAGGATACACTCCAACTCCAGTGTTGATCCAGTTGAAGTCAAGGCTGGTGGAGTGCATACCTGGAGCTCCTGTCTCAAGGGGCACCTGGGTTAGCAGAAATAGGCCTTGACCTTGTGCCCAGCATTAGAATCCTCCTCTTTGAGACCCTCCACCCTCATTCTGCTCAGGCATGCAGTGAGCCTGTCCCTTTGCTTCTTAAGATGCTTAAAAAAGAAATGGATGTGTGGATATTTATTTTCTACTATTTCCCGATGTGTGACCATAGATGGCTAAGTTACTTTCCCTCCCTGGACCTCAGTTCCTCCACTTATAAAATGAAAGGAATTGGATTATTTCAAATTCCTTCTAGTTCTCCAATTCCTGCTCGGGTTCTGGTAAGATGGGTACCATGCAGTTGGTCCCAAGGGGCCCAAGTACGTATATTCTGAGTCCCATACACACATGACCAGAGTCCCTGCTCACTTGCCCTTTCAGAGCCCAGAATCTGGGCCTGGCCAATGCCTTCTATTTATCTTGTCCAAAATCTCCTCTCTCTGTCCACCCACTGATTCCTCTAATCCTTCCTTATCCATCTTCCCCGCTCCAGACAACTCAGTGGTTGGAGATCCTACAACGGCTTTGCCTGCATGACCAGCTGTCTGTCCAACACCGGGGCCTGGTCATTGCCTACAACCTGCTGCAGGCTGATGCTGAGCTGGCCAAGAAGCTGGTGGAGAGTGAGCTGCTGGAGATCCTGACTGTGGTGGGCAAACAGGAACCGGACGAGAAGAGGGCAGCGGTGATTCAGACAGCCCGGGAATGTCTCATCAAGTGCATGGATTATGGCTTCATTAAGCCAGTGTCTTAGCCAGGAGCCCACCAGGGATGCTGGGGCTGATCCTATATTGTGCAGAGTCCTGAGCAGGGAACTCTTGGAATGTCAGTTCATCTAGGGATCGTGGTGGTGACAATGAAGTCTCCATGTAAAAAAATACTTGGTTGTTCCCTGAGTTGTAAATCTTCTCCTTCGCCCAAAGTGTGTCTGTTCCATTGGCTCTCTTGCTCCCTGTCTCCCTGTATCTGTCACGTTATAGAAATTCCTAGAATAATTTTTATCTGTAATTTTAGTGTGTCTGTTCCATTGGCTCTCTTGCTCCCTGTATCTGTCATGTTATAGAAATTCCTAGAATAATTTTTATCTGTAATTTGGAAGACAGGTTGGATCATTCTTTCTGTACCCATTCCAAAGGCCAGGATAATGGGCTGAAGTTCTTTATGTTTTGAAAAAGGAGTTGTGTGGTAAGGTAGGGCCTTATAGGTGTGTGAATATAAAGGTAGTGCTATTGTATCTGGATGTTGATCTGTGCTGCTTTTCTTCCTCTCTCTCCCACACTGTTTGAGTAAAGCTGCCTAGAATTGTATGTTTTAGCTGCAGTGCCCTGTCCCAGCCCCATCTCCCATCCCATCGCTCAACTATGATGGAAATATGGTTCACATTCAACAGTGTGACACAATTTTTGCAATTTGTTTGGGTAAGTCTTCCAAGCAAGATGAACATGATGAATTTAAATGAGATCAACTCAAAGTACTTTAAGAAAAACAATTTCACTGGCTCATACAGCTTGTCTATCCAGGGAAAGGGCTGGAGTTGTTAGATCCAGGGTTCAAATACTGTCACCAACATTATTTTTTAGGCGGGTGTCTTATCTCTTTCATCCTCCCTCCCGATATCTTGGCTTTGATTTCCTCTGGGTTGACCTTATTTTCTGGTAGCCTCTCCCCATGTGCTAGAGAAGATAGTCCACAGTAGCTCCAGGCTTATATAGTTACTCGAGGCCCGGTGCCTGATCTGTGGGGCGACTGGCAGGGCTCCTGGCTCCCACCCGCCTTGGCCTGGCGTCGCCCCGCCCCCCGCCTCCGCCCAGAACACTCTTGGTAATAAAATTAGGATGAACACATGGAGAACGGTAGTCTTGGACAAGGCTGGGGTGTGAGCAAGCCTGCAGTGGGCAGGTGAATCAAAAGGACATTTCCCCTTTTCTTTCACCAAAACACCATCGCCTGATCCTGAGGGTGTTCTAGCAAGCGGTGACACTCCCCGCTGCCAACTCCTCGCTCCCCCGGGAGAGTCGGGGAGACCGATCCCGCAATTCCAGCCCCAAACCCGGCTGGAGGCGTTGGGGAGAGAGACCTGTGGCCCGCGGGCAGCTGGGGCGTCCGGGCAGGGCGAGAGGAGGTGGGGCTGCTCGGGAAAATCCCTCCCTGGATGGGGCGAGTACTGCCCCGCTCATTGGAAAACATAATGAAACAACACTCCACCCCCAACCACCAAAGATCACCAAGGCGGCTGTCCTCGCAGAAGCGGGGTTCCGGTCTACAGAAGCGAGCCTATTTGGGCTGTTCCTGTCTCCTGTGCCCCGCCCCGTGAATTGTCACCGATTTCAGGTGATTTAAGGACCGGCCCCTGCAGGGTCACGGCCAAGGCTCTGGGTTTGGGACGCTCCATCGCTGTCTCCGGGAGGGAGGCGCGCTGCAGAGGAGAAACCTTGACCGGTAATGAGTCCCGCGCCCCTTTGCACAGGTCCTCCAAAAACTCGGTTCCCCCTCTCCAGGTGCGCGCAGGACCCCGACCCTGGGGTGGTGAAGGCGGGGTGCAGCGGCTGCAGCCCTGGGCCTGGGCTCCACCCCGGGAGCTCCTTTCCC
>NW_005354705.1:292596-295277 GCF_000412655.1 Myotis brandtii
CACGGGGGCGGGGCTCCTTCCCCGCCCGGGGGCCTCTTTCCCGCCTGGGAGGGAGCCTGGGTTTGTGGACTCGCACTCAATAGTAGCCACTTCCAACAGGTGGGCGGGCAAGGACCGGGTAGCCAGGAGCCCACGGCGAGCTGGGGGGGAAGTGGAGGCGCCCAGCGTCACAGCCCACATCTTCCCACACCAGCCTGTGGAAGTCTCCCCCGGGTTCAGGGGCTCAGAGAACTTTACAGGAAACCGCTAACCGGGTGCCGAGCTCGGAGGTGTAGCGGCTGCGGCTGTGGCCTGGGGACCCATCAGGTCAGTGTCCCGCTCATTGAAAGAGGCTGTGCTCCGCGGATTGCCCGGGGACCCCAGGCTTGGGACGCCAGTCCTCACACCCTAACAGCTCCAACCCGGGGGGCGGGCTCGCAGTCCAGCCCCCAAGCCCTGGTCCTTCAGCGGTTCTCAACCTGTGACTCGCGACCCCTTTGGGGGTTGAACGACCCTTTCACAGGGGTCGCCTAAGACCATCGGAAAACACATATATAATTACATATTGTTTTGTGATTAATCACTATGCTTTAATTATGTTCAATTTGTAACAATGAAATTGGGGGTCACCACACCATGAGGAACTGTATTAAAGGGTCGCGGCATTAGGAAGGTTGAGAATCACTGATAGTGGCTCACTAGGGCTCTGTTCCCCGAGGCTGTGCTGCCCGGGAGTGATTCTGGTCCACTTGGTTTGTCTTAAAAAATATATCTTTTGTAAAAATTGATTTTAGAGAGAGAGAGGACGAGAGATATTGATTTGCATTGATTTGCTGTTCCACTCAGTTCTGCTTTCACTGTTTGATTCCCCCCCCCCCCCCCCCCCCCCCCCCCATCTTGTATGTGCCCTGATGGGGGATGGAACCCAAAACGTTGGGGTAAGAGGAAGCTCTAACCAACTGAGCTACGGGCCAAGGCTCTGGTCCACTTTTGCACATGACTGTCTAGGAGCCAGAAGGAATCCTTAGGACTGGGGTGTAGGGAGGGGATGCTGGGCGGCGGGACCTCTGCTTGGCTCCTGCGGGTTCATCTGCACCCATCCTGACCTCAGAGCGGAGTCTCTAGGAGGAAGTGGGTGCGGTGCTCAGGGGAAAGGAGGCGAGGCCTTGCTGCCTCGGTGGGGAAACTGAAACTGATTCCGCTGAAGTCTGCGTGGAGGCGCGATCCCTGTGGCCCGAAGAGGAGGGAAGATGAGCAGCTAAGAACAGCTGTCAGAAGTGTTCTTTTTAGAAACTTGTTTTTGATTTATTTCTACAACTTTCCTTGGATTTCTACCTAGATATTATGTCTGAAAATAATGATAATTTGGTCTCAGTCTTATAAATTTTCTTTCTTTTCTTATCCTATTGTATTGTTAGGGCCTCCAATATAGTTTTTTTTCTTATCTTTATTGTTGAGAGTATTACAGACACCACACAACACTCTTCACCACACAACACTCTTCACCACACAACACTCTTCACCACACAACACTCTTCACCACACAACACTCTTCACCACACAACACTCTTCACCACACAACACTCTTCAACTGATTTAAGTAAGAAAATGAGTGCCCTGACCCAGTAGCTCAGTTGGTTAGAGCGTGGTCCCAATATGCCAAGGTTGTGGGTTCAATATCCCATCAAAGCACATACAACCAATGAAGGCATAAATAAGTGATACAACAAATCAACGTTTTTCCCTCTCTCTTCCTCTCTCTCAAATCAATCAATAATTTTTTTTAAATGAGCAATCACAAATTTTAGTACTTTCTTGCCACTGGAAGAAGACTGAAATGTGATGATCTGCTCCTGGCCTGATTATGAAAATTCAGAGGTGTTTGTGCCTATCAGAAAACAAATCAATTTCAATATTATTGTCATGGCAAGAGGACATTAAGTAAACAACCATTCATAGTTATAGTATTTGTCAAGGCTATTAAACATTTCACAGGCCAGAGCAACAGTTTCTGAAGACCAAGGGTCTTGGGGGATTCCTCTGCTAGAAAAACAAAATCTACAAAGGCAACTTTATGAAATGGAATACTTTCTGCTTTTATGTACCTGAAGGAAGAGAGATTTTCTCTTCTGTTGCTGATGTAATTTTCACTGGCAGTTAGGATGATCTGTTTTTCACACAAAGATTTCCATGGAGACGGGACTTTGCAGAGCTGGAAAGTGTAAATTTCCAATATGTAAGGGAAAGGGCAGGATGGGGTGGTGGTTATTATCAAATGAACATGGGGGCACACAAAAGTCTCCATCTGGACTATGCAGAATTGGAGTCTCTATGACACTAATCCTATCACAAATACACTCCTAGCAGGCTACTGAGCTCATTATATTATAGTAACACTAGAGGCCCGTAACACAAAATTCGTGCACGGGTAGGGTCCCTAGGCCTGGCCAGTGATCTGGGCCGATTGGGGCCTTCCGGCTGCCACCCAGGGCCTTCCTTTGTTCCGCACTGCCCCTTGGTGGTCAGCACACGTCATAGCGAGCAATTGAACTCCCAGTTTCCCAGTCGAACTCCTGCGGGGACACTGCATATTAGCCTTTTATATATATATAGATACTTTTAACTTATTTTTTCATAATCATGCATCTGTGTAGTTTTTTTTAATTATTATTTTTATTTATTTATTTATTTTTAAAAATATA
>NW_005354705.1:295392-296551 GCF_000412655.1 Myotis brandtii
ATTTTTTAAAATATATTTTATTGATTTTCTACAGAGAGGAAGGGAGAAGGACAGAGAGCCAGAAACATCGATGAGAGAGGAATATTGATCAGCCACCTCCTACACACCCCCCACCAGGGACGTACCCGCAACCAAGGTACATGCCCCTGACTGGAACCGAACCCGGGACCCTTCAGTCCGCAGGCTGACGCTCTATCCACTGAGCTAAACAGGTCAGGGCCATCTCTGTAGTTTTTAATAGCATTATGGGGGTATTTTTGACAGGTGGTAAACTGCACATACCTAAAATGTACAATTTGATAAATTTTGATGTAGTTGTGGAAGGTGGTGAGTACCAGAGTTTACCTACGCTGCTATCTTGGGTGTTGTGAACATGCATTCACAGGTCTCTGTATGGACATATGTTTTCATTTCTCTTGGGTAAATACTTAAAAATAGAATATCTGGGTCATATGGTAAGTGTATGCAACTACCGAACTCTTTTCCAAAATGGTTGTACTGTATGTGCCTACCAGGATCGTATGGAAGTTCCCGTTCCTCCACATCCTCACCAACACCTGGTTGGTTCATCATTTCAGTCATTCTAATAGATGTACAATGTTATCTCATTGTACTTTTTTTAAATTGTTTTTTTTTGTTTTTTTGGTGTGTTTTTTTGAGAGAGAGAGAGGAAGGAGAGGGACAGAGAGCTAGAAACATTGATGAGAGAGACACATTGTTGATCAGCTGCCTCCTGTCCCCTACTGGGGATTGAGACCATAACCGGGGCATCTTTCCTAACTGGTGTTGTACTATGACCTCTTGGCTCCTGGGTCGACGCTCAAACACTGAGCCACACCGGCTGGGCCTCATTTGGCATTTCCCCAATGACTAGTGATGCTGAACATCATTTTATGTACTTATTTGCTCTCTATATACATTTTTGGGGGAAGCATATGTTCAAATCTCTTATCCATTTTTAAGTTGGTTATTCTTATACTAGAGGCCCGGTGCACGAAATTCGTGCACTGGGGGATGGGGTTCCCTCAGCCAAGCCTGCCCCTCAGTCCGGGAGCCCTCAGTGGATGTCCTACTGATGGCCACAGTCTGGCAGCAGAGGCTCGGTGCAGGCGTCCCGTGTGTGTGTGTGTGTGTGTGTGTGTGTGTGTGTGTGTGTGTG
>NW_005354705.1:296802-314092 GCF_000412655.1 Myotis brandtii
TGTGTGTGTGTGTGTGTGTGTGTCTGCTGGGGGCCTGCCCCCAGCCACACCCTGGAGGCTTGGAGCAGGCGCCCCTCTCTGTTGATCTCTCAGGCTCCTGGCCTCCACTGCATGTTGTACTCTCCCTTGAGCTGTGGCCAGGGTGGGGCGCCCTTTCCTACTGTGGGATCGCCAGGGCGACCCAGGGACAGGCGCACAGGGGGGCTGGCTGCTGGCCGCCCTATCCTGCTGTGGGATTGCATCGGTGATTTCATGGTCAGGCAGGTGCACACGGGGGCTGGCTGCAGGCCGCCCTTTCCTGCTCTGGGATCGCCGCGGTGACCCAGGGGCAGGCACACACAGGGGCTGGCTGCAGGCCGCCCTTTCCTGCTGTGGGATCTCCGGTTGCTCATCCCTGGCAGGAGCGGCCAGGGAAGAGGTGGGTGCCCGCCTCTTCCCTGCCCCCCTCTGGCTTCTCCAATCACCGGCAGGGGGGTGGGCAAAGGCGGCCGGTTCTCCGATCCAGGGCCAGGGGCAGTGCCTCCTGGCTCTTGCCTGCTGCCTGTGTTTCCAATCACCATCCTTCCCCTATGGCCTCCCATCATTGTGCCTATGTATGCAAATTAACCGCCATCTTTGTTGACAGTTAATTTGCATATCGCCCTGATTAGCCCATGGGAAAGGTAGTGAAGTTACGGTTAATTACCATGTTTGTCTATTATTAGATAGGATTATTGCCTTTCAAGAGTTCTATGTAGAAATTAGAAAGCTACAAGTTCTTTATCACATACATCATTTGCAAATATTTCTTCCAGTCAGGGGCTTGTATTTTCATTTCCTTAACAGTGTCTTTCAGTAAGGAGACTTTCTCAAAGTCCAATATATTAAGTTTTTTATTGTGCATTTCATGTCACCTCTAAGAAATGTTTGCTGAACCCAAGGTAAACATATTTTCTCCTGTGTTTTCCTCCTAAGTTTTGAGGTTGAGAGACTGAATATACAAAGGGACACTGGCCAGATAAGTAAACACAGAACTCTGACCCACAACCTCTGTAACAAATTAGCTGGAAGCCAAACCACAACCCCTGTGGCAACTGGCTCAAAGTGGCCAGGACTTGGTCAGTAACTGCCCGCTTCCCTAATTTAGAACCAACCAAAGAAAGAAAGAAATAGGCTTCCAAACCAGTCACATAAGATGCCCTGCGTTTACTGAGTCCACATTCAGCTTCCCTAGAACAACAACCTCAAAACAGAGCACATGGAAGGAAGCATGGAACAGAATTTGGAATCTCGAGGAAAGGCAGGGGAAACTGCTCACCTGCCTGCCTGATCACTCCTAACTGCTTGCCTACCTGCCTGATCGCCCCTAACCGCTCCCTGGGGGGCAGGGCCAGCCAGGGCAAGGGGCTGTGGTAGTTCTGGTCTCTGGTCATTCCACCATTTTGGTCACTGGGCTTTTATTATATAAGATGTCTCCCAATAAATTTGATAAAATCTAAGTAACAAAAGAAACTGATGAACAGAGTGGATCCAGAAACATGGAAGCGTGGAACAGAGATCAGAATCTCAGAGGGAAGGTGGGGGAGGGTGGGTGAGTGGAAGGTAATTAACCAAGGACTTTATATGCATATATACGTGGCCCATGGACACAGACAAAGGGGCGGGAGGTGGGGCAGGGGTGGGCTGCAGGGGGTCAATGGGGGAAAAAATTCTTCAACAATAAAGAGTTATTTTAAAACACACACACAAAAGCCAACAAGCAAAGACAGAGCATTCCTGAGCCTTCCCTTTTTTAACTATACCGTAAAGCTTTCCCATTCCTCTGCCACCGCAAGTGATGGTGGCTCTTTTCCTAAACACAGTGAGCAATGAATTAATAGACTCTGCATGGTCTCCTTTGGGCAGTCTTCATTTATTTCCACAGGGTTTTAGGTTTTGCATTTTGGTCTAAGACATCTTTGAGTACTTTTGTAAGTGGTGCAAAATATGAATTGAAGTTCATTCCTTTTGTAGATGGATATCCAATTGTTCTAGTCCTACTTGTTGAAACAATTATATTTTCTCCACTTTGCACCTTTGTTGTTTATATATTTGATGCCTAATTTTATCCCATGGATGTATTTTTCATCTTTATACCAATTCTATAATATCTTGGTTACTGTAATTGTATAAAAAGGCTTAAAATCAGTTAATGTCAGTACTCTAATTTTAAAAGAGATATGTTTAAAAAGTATATATTTATTATATAATCTTTTTATATGTCCATTGACCATCTATATGCTCTCTTTGGACAATTGCCCTCTGCCCATTTTTTAATTGGGTTGTTTGTTGTTGTTTTTTGATATTGAATTGTAGTAATTTATATATATATATATATAAATTTACCAATAAATATATAATTTATTCATGTAGTTATCATTTCCAATGTTCTCCACTGCTTTGTGCATATGCGTTTTCCGACTGGTACCATTTTCCTCCTGCCTAAAGACTTTATTTTATGTTTTTTGTATTGCAGTTCTACTGCTAATGAATTATTTCACCTTCATTTTTGCATTAAATTTTAAAAATTCAGGTGAAATTTGTATAACATTAAATTAACCATTTTAAAGTGAACAAGTCAGCAGCATTTAGTACATTCACCATGATATGCAACCACCACTCCTGTCAAGCTTCAAAACATTTTCATCACTCCCAAATAAAATCCCATGAAGCAGTTCCTCCCTATTCCTCATTTCCCCTAGCCTCTGGCAACCACCAATCTTCTTTCTGATTCAATGATTTTATCGATTTTGAGTATTTCTCATCAAAGGAATTATATGTGACTGTCTTAGTTTGGGTTACTGTAATAAAAGTATCATAAATAGAGCGGCTTAAACAACACACATTTATTTATCACAGCTGTGGAGGCTGGGAAGTCCAAGATCAAGGTGCCAGCAGATCCTGTGTCTGGTGAGAGCTCTCTTCCTGGTTTGCAGACAGCTGCCTTCTTCTTGTATCCTCCTATGGTGAAGAGAGCAGAGAGAGAAATAAGCTCTCTGGTGTCTCTTCTTTATAAGGGTACTACTCCCATCACAAGGGCTCCACTCTCATGACCTAATTACTCCCTACAAGCCCCACATCCTAATACCATCCCAGTGGAGGTTAGGGAGGTTTCAACATATGAGTTCTGTGGGACATAAACATACAGTCCATAAAGTGACCTTTTGTGTCAGGCTCTTTCACTTGGTATAGTATTCATCCATGTTGAAGCAAGTATCAATACTTTATTCCTTTTTGTGGCTGAAGGATATTCTATTGTGTGAATAGAGCCCAGTTTGTTTATCCACGCGTCTGTTGATAGACATTTGAGTTGTTTCCACCTTTTGGCTATTGTGAACAGTGCTGCTATGAACATTCATGACTTATTTGAGTTTCAAGGATTCATTTGATTGCCCGTTTTCAATTCTGTGTAGGATATACTTAGGAGTGGAATTGCTGGATCATATGGGAATTCTATGTTTAGCTTTTTGAACAACTTTCAAACTATATCCCACAATGGCTGCAATGTTTTGTATTCCTACCAGCAATGTATGTGGATTCCAATTTCTGTACATCAAGCATGTCAAACTTGCAGCCAGCATGTGGCCCGCCGGCTGCGAGTTTGACATATTTATTCTACATCCTCACCAACACTTGTTTTTGTTTTTTTACTACTACTATTATTATTACTAGTGGCCCGGTGCATGAAATTCATGCAGGGGGTGGAGGGTGTCTCAGCCTGGCCTTTATCCTCTCCAATCTGGGACCCCTCAGGGGATGTCTGATTGCTCTCTTGCATTCTGGGACCACTGGCTCCTAACAGCTCACCTGCCTGCCTGCCTGATTGCCCTTAACCACTCTGCCTGCCAGCTCGCTCACCCCCAACTGCCCCCATCGCCAGCCTGCTTGCCCCCAACTGCCCCGCCCCACAAGCCTGATCACCCCCAACTGTTCTCCCCTCCTGGCCTGATCACCCCTAACTGCCTCTGCCTTGACCCCACCAGCATGGCTTTGTCCAGAAGGACGTCCAGAAGGTCTCCTGGAAGGTCTCCCGGTCCAATTAGCATATTACCCTTTTATTAGTATAGATTACTACTACCCAAGTAGATGTGAAGCGATGTCTCATTATCCTTTTTAAAAAATATGTTTTTATTGATTTTAGAGAGATAGAGGAAGGAAGAGGGAGAGAGAGATAGAAACATTGATGATGAGAGAGAAACATCAACATCGATCAGCTGCCTGCACACTCCCTACTGGGAATTGAACCCACAGCCTGGGCATGTGCCCTGACTGGGAATCGAACCGGTGACCAAGTACCAAGAATAACAATAAATATCGAAGACATATTTTGACCATGAAATCTTTTCAGTTGCATTGCAGCTCTTATCTATGTGTATTTTTACAACGCTTCCTGCTTTCTGCAGGTGCCTTGAGAGATGTTGTCATTTAGAGAACTTGGCAGAAACAGTTACTAAAATCATAGCACAAAAGTAGCCGCTTGATCAATTCTGTGGTGGCCATGGGCTCCCAGCAGACTTAGTTCCTCGACCTGTTGTATACCCTTCATGTATGAGTCTGGCCTCAAGCTCAGTGGAAATAAATTACATAATCCACTTTAGAAGAGTGCCCTTAAACTGTCAATTCCCTACTGCCCCTATTTGTATCCTGTTCTAATGGTTCTATCTTCCTGTTTTTTAGGAGAACATTTCAGGGTAAGAATAGGAAAAGTGCTGAGAAGATGAATCCCAAGACTGATTTGGAAACAAACTTTGCTGAGTGTGTTTTAAATGTAGGAAAAGTCATCCTTGGGGAGAAGCAAAGGAATGAAATGGACCCTCACCTGCAGAAAGAACAGTATCTAAGCATCCTGCATGCAATATGTGCTCTGCTGAATTCTGGTGGAGGAGTGATCAAGATTGAGATTGCGAATGAAGACTACGATTATAGGAGCCATGGAGTAGGATTGAAATGGCGTTCAATGTTCAATGGCTATTTAGATGAGATGCAACAGGAAGACCAAAACCTCTTTTTCATTTTTGTGAAATCGTGGAATGCAAAGGCCTCTGGGGTACGGCTTGCTACTTTGTCCTCCAATTTGTACCAGAGACATAAAACATCTACTAAGGAGATGACGTCTGAGGAAGCACTGGCATTCCTCAAAGGGGAGACTCGGCCTCTTAGCAATACTCATGCTTCCAATTTAAGCCCACAGAATATTCAGGATTGTGTACAAAGCGAAGATGACATAAAGGCCTCCGCTGATGCATTATTTGCTAGAGATGACCTCCAGTACTTGGAAGAGCTCAGTTTTACTCAGTCCACTCATGTTGAATTTAAAATGTTCTCAGAAGAGGAACTGCAACACTTTGAGAAGAATCTCTCCAGATGTGTGTCTGCATTTGCAAACACCGAAGGAGGGTACATATTTTTTGGGGTGAATGAAAAGACCCGTCAAGTTGTTGGATATGAAAAAAAGAAAACAGATCTCACCACCATCAGGAACTCCATTGGTACCTGTATTAGGAAGCTACCTGTCCATCATTTCTGTACCCAGAGGTGTGAGATAAAATATGCCATCAAATTCCTTGAAGTAAAAAATCAGCGGGCCCTCCATGGATATGTCTATGCAGTCAAGGTAGAGCCATTCTGCTGTGCAGTGTTTGCCAAAGAGCCTAGTGCCTGGCAGGTGAAGGACAACCGGGTGGTACGGCTGGCCACAAAGGAATGGGCAACTCGGATGATAGAAGCCGACCCAGGTCAGGGAGCAGAATCCACAATAACTGTCATGTTAGGTGGGGGGTTGGGAGGGAGGAGAGGGAGGAATTGCTTTGAAATTGTGGGAAAGAGAGGTATTCTCTGAGTTGCAGATAGCTGATTTATTAATTCCTATAGATGCAGTTGGTGGGCACTGCCCTTCTTTCCCTCTGCCCATCTTAAATATCCTGAGTGCACAGATGCCCTGGGCTAGTTGACCCACCAGACCAGGGGTCCTCAAACTACGGCCCGCGGGCCACATGCAAATACAAATACTGTATTTGTTCCCGTTTTGTTTTTTTACTTCAAAATAAGATTATGTGCAGTGTGCATAGGAATTTGTTCATAGTTGTTTTTTTTAAAACTATAGTCTGGCCCTCCAACGGTCTGAGGGACAGTGAACTGGCCCCTGTTTAAAAAGTTTGAGGACCCCTGCAATAGACGGTGGTACAGGGGGCTGTTTGACCTAGTCATTTCTATCTTCATTTCCTTTCTTATGTTCACATTCAAGTCTCTTCTTTTCCTTTCTGATCGTAAACTCACATTTGATTATTCAGGAAATTCCTTTTCACATGTCCTCTTTAATTTATTGCCACTTCCTTCCCGTTATGGATGGTTCCCTGGATTAAATGTTCTGCCTTTCTTATTGCCCCACTTCTATTTTTGAGCTAAAAGATGACCAAACTGCCCTGGCCCCTATGGTTCAGTTAGTTGGAACATCGTGTTGTACACTGAAAGGTTGCAAGTTCGAATCCCCATCAGGGCACATACCCAAGTTGTGGGTTTGATCCCCTTGTGGGAGGCAACGATCAATGCTTCACTCTCACATCAATGTTTCTTTCTCTCCTTCTCTTTCTCTCTCTCCCTCCCTCTATCCCTCCCCTCTCCCAACAATAAAAAGCATGTCTTTGGGTGAGGATTAAAGACAATTAAAAGATGACCAAGACATGGCTGTCCTTCTCCTTTTCTACTTTTCCTTTTTGAGAGCCAATATGTGATATTCAATAGTCCCCTTGCCACCCCAAGATATCAGTAGGTTTTTCTGAGCTGACTTCTGATGTAAATCAAGTATCTGTGGGCCAAGACTTTGAGTTCTAAGACTAAGTGAAAGGCTCAGCAACACAGCGCAACTCTATAAGTTGGAGTTCAGCCTTTTTGCATATTAAACCCTTGGTTTTTGTTTCCTAAGATCTTTCCAGACTTTCTGACATGGTCCTTCAGCTGAGTGTGTCAGCTACCACACCCCAAAGCAGCAGTGTGTGCACTCATAAGAATTTGGAATGTCTGGAAGAACTGCAAAAACGCCACTTTCCAGGTAATTCATTATCAGTGGTTGCTTTGGAACAGGTTGGTTGTGCATCCATATTGAAAAAAAATAGAATTGGACTCTTGTTTTATGCTATAGAAAAAAATCAATTCCAGAAGATTTAGGGAAATAAATGTCAGAAACAAACCTTTCAAACTCTTATTAGAAAATGTACATGAACAATTTAGTGTTGTTCAGATAAGAAAGAATTTCTTAAACCAGACACAAAAGAATTAAACTTAAACAAAAAGAATGATAAATTTTGCTATATTAAAATTAAGATGCCCTAACTGGTTTGGCTCACTGGATAGAGCGTCAGCCTGCGGACTCAAGGGTCCCAGGTTCGATTCCGGTCAAGGGCATGTACCTTGGTTGTGGGCACATCCCCAGTAGGGAGTGTGCTGGAGGCAGCTGATCGATGTTTCTCTCTCATCGATGTTTCTAACTCTCTATCCCTCTTCCTTCCTCTCTGTAAAAAATCAATAAAATGTATTTTAAAAAAAACCATGCAGTGTAGCACCCATGGAGAACCTTTTTTAAAAAAAAATTTAAGAACTTATGCTCCTCAAAAGAGTGAAAAGATTTATCTACAATCTTAAAAGACATTTACAATCCATGTAGCTGACAAAGAATTGGTATCAAGAATATAGAAAGAACTTACATAATTTTTCAAAAGAACAAACAAGCCAATAGAAAAATGGGAAATAGTTATAAAGATGAATTTCTCAGAAAAGAAGACACATATGCCCAATACAGTTATGAAGAGATGCTCAACACATAGCAGGTATTGGAGAAGTTGTAGGTAATCAGGATCTTTTTTACATTGCTGCTTGGAATTTAAGTTGACCGAAACCCTTTGGAAAGCAAATTTGATATTACCTTGTATAATTGGTTATTTGCATACTCTATCATTCAGCAATTCTTTCTAGTTTCTAAAGAAAAATGTGTGCATACACATCAGTAAATACGTATAATTGGAGATTTACCAATATCTCATAGTGTTCATAAGTTCACTGTTTGCAATAGCACCAAATAGGAAACAACCAAATTATCTATTGTCACAATATGTATAAATATACTGTACTGTATTCACATAATGGAATATTATTATTCAGTAGCAAAATGAATACACTACAGCTGTATGCAAGCACAGGGCTAAATCTGAGTAATGTACATGTACATCTTGTCATGAGTTAACTTACAGATTTACCCAGTTCTTTTACTGATTATACTAGAGGCCCAGTGCACAAAAATTCATGCACTAGGGGGAGGGGGGGGGGGTCCCTCAGCCTGGCCTGTGCCCTCTCGCAATCTAGGACCCCTTGGGGGAGTCCACCTGCTGGCTTAGGCCCACTCCCTGGAGGATTGGGCCTAAGTTGGCAGTCAGACATCCCTCTGGCAGCCTGGGAGCCCTCGGGGGATGTCCAACTAATGGCTAAGGCCCACTCCCCACAGGGAGCAAGCCTAAGCCGTTAATTGGACATCCTTAGCGCTGCCTTGGAGGCGGGAGAGGCTCCCACCGCCACCGCTGCTGCACTGGCCAGCCATGAGCTGGCTTCTGGCCGAGTGGAGCCCCCCCTGTTGAAGCGCACTGACCACCAGGGGCAGCTCCTGCGCTGAGCATCTGCCCCCTGGTGGTCAGTGCACATTATAGTGACCGGTTGTTCCTGGTCGTTCTGCAGTTAGGGTCAGTTTGTATATTATCCTTTTATTAGCCTATCTAATAAAAGTGTACCATGCAAATTAACCATCACTCAGACACATAGATGGCGGCACCCATAGCCACAAGATGGTGGTGCCCAGTCCTCTCAGCCCCACTGGAGTCCTCCAGTCCTGGGGGCAGCTGCTGAGAGCAGGGCCTGCTTGGCCATCGCCGTGGCGATGAGGAGTGGCCAAGCTGGCCCACAGACCATGCACAGCAGGGCCCACTTGGCCGTCACCTGCGGTGACCTGGGAGCGGCCAAGCGGGCCCTGCAGACAGCAGAGAACCACTGGGAGCGGGCCTAAGCCATCAGCAGGACATACCCTGAGGGCTCCCGGATTGGAGAGGGTGCATGTCGGGCTGAGGGACACCCCCAGCGGCCCCCCCACCACGAATTTCATGCACTGGGCCTCTAGTCTATATATATAAAAGGTAATATGCAAAGTGTCCCCGCAGGAGTTTGACTGGGAGACCGGGAGTTCTATCGCTTGCTATGACATGCGCTGACCACCATGGGGTGGCATGGAACGAAGGAAGGCCCTGATTAGCCCTGATCACCAGCCAGGCCTAGGGACCCTACCCGTGCACAAATTTCGTGCACCGGGCTCTAGTATAAGATAATATCTTATAGTATTCCTCAACACTGATGTTATTAAGTTTTAGCTGTTTTTATTGTGAAATATACTATATATACAGAAAATACATAGAACAGCCTTATTATTTAATAAATAATTAAACAGTGAAACCTATGTAACCACCACCAAGGTCAAAAAATAGAACTTTGCCCTAACTGGTTTGACTCAGTGGATAGAGCGTCGGCCTGCGGACTGAAGGGTCCCAGGTTCGATTCTGGTCAAGGGCATGTCCTTGGTTGTAGGCACGTCCCCAGTGGGGAGTGTGCAGGAGGCGGCTGATCGATGTTTCTCTCTCATCGATATTTCTAACTCTCTATCCTTCTCCCTTCCTCTCTGTGAGAAACTCAGAAAATATATTTTAAAAAAATAGAACTTTGAAAACACTCCTGCTATCACGTCTTTAAACTTACAAGCTTAGGTGAACATTGCCAAATTGTAATTCAAAACATACCAGAATACACTTTCCCCAAATGATATTATCATGGCATTGTTCTTCTAGAAGAAGCTTAGTGTCATTTTGTTCCACAAAAAAGAAAAGGATAAAATGATATTATTTTGATGGCAGTTACATAAAATTGATAAATTAATTTAGGAAGAACTATCATTTTTACAACAGTACATTTTCTCTTAGTTGATCATGGAATGTTTGGACATTTATTCCAGCTTTCTTTGACCATATTTTATCAAATTTAAGAAAATAATATTGCATTATTATTTTATTTATCACTAAAAATAAAGTCTTGTCCATTAAACTATAGGATATATCTTAATTTAAGAGATATTAAGCCCAGTCCAGGTAGCTCAGTAGTTAGAGCATTGTCCTGATACGCCAAGATTGTGGATTCAATCCCTGGTCGAACCACATACAAGAATCAACCAATGAATGCATAAATAAGTAGAACAGCAAGTCCCCCCCCCCTCTCTCTCAAATCAATAAAAAATTTTCTTTGAGAATAAAAGATATTAAAGTACATTTATAATTAGTGAAATATGGCATGTCTTTTAATAGTTTCAAAGTTTTATCCATATTGTTACCATATATGTTAAATTTTATTCCTAGAATGAGATCTTTATATGAAAATAATTTCTGATTGTGAATTGCTGGCATGTAGGAAAGCTCATAGTTTTAAATTATGCCATTTCCAAACATTTTACATAATACTTTTATTAATTAAAAAGCAAAAGTAATTTTGAACTAACTTTTTTTATATTTATGTACACTATTTCTTTTACTTATTTCAGTTCATTGGCCAATAATTCCAGAATAATGTTAAATGGAAGTAGTAGTAGGAAGTACCTTTAGTATAGAAAATAACGCTAGTAATTCTGAGTCCAGACAAACTTTACTGGTGTGTCCAATTGCTTGCTAGACAGCTTGATGTTTAACAGGTATCCCAAGCTGAGCATTTCCAAAATCAATCTCCCACTCTGACAATCTTCTATTTCCTCTCTATACTCCGCATATTATTCTGTATTAAGTATTCTTTTCAAATTTTCTCTATCAATTGGAGAATTCATCCTCCACCCAGCCAAGCACAGAAATCTGAATTCATCCTTGTCTCCTCCCCTTATGTAGAATTAAAAAATCAAATTGTGTGTGTGTGTGTGTGTGTGTGTGTGTGTGTGTGTGTGTGTTTCTGAGAAGAGGATTCATAGTTTTGGTTAGATTCCAAATTTGGGCTCCTGACCCCAAAAGGTTTTATATGCATATAGGAAAAGCCAAACTTTAAAAAAAAAACCGCTTTAAAGAATTAATTTTTTTAAATTACAAATGTGAAATGGACTTTTCTTTGTAAACAGATTAAGGGTTTTTAAATATGTATAATTTGTGTGCCCACCACAGTCAAGATACAGAACAATTCAATCACCAAAAAGTGGCTCCTGCCCTGGCCAGTGTGCTCAGTGGTTAGAATGTTGGGCTTGTGCACTGAAGGGTTATGGTTTTGATTTCCAGTCAAGGGCAAGTACCTGGGTTGCAGGTGCGATCCCAGACCTGACTGGAGCGCATGCAAAAGGCAACCAATTGATGTGTCTCTCTCACACCGATGTTTCTCTCTCTTCCTCTCCCTCCCTCCCTTCCACTCTTTCTAAAAAAAATCAATGGAAAAAAATCTCCTCAGGTAAGGATTAACAACAACAAAAAGGCTCCTTCATGTTGCCCATTTGTAGTCAAAATCTCCAACCCCTAACTCCTAGCAGCCATTGATCTGTTCTCCATTTCTATAGTTTTGCCTTTCACAGAGTGCCATGTAGGTGAAGTTAACATAGTATATAACATTTGCCAGGTTCCCCCCACCCAGATTTGTGGAGTTATAACTGATAACAGGATGTATAAGGTGTGTAGCATAATGATTTCATACACCTATGTATTGTGAAATGATTACCACAATAAGATTAATTAACCATTTGTGTGTGTGTGTGTGTGTTGAAAATATCTAAGATCTCTCTTAGCAATTTTCAAGTATATAATAATACAGCATTGTTAACTATAGTCAGCACCGCCAGGTATGAAAATGCACTATAATGCCTTCCTCTCCGTCTCCACTTTTTGCTTTTCACTCTAGACGTCAGCAACACGATCTGCTTGAAGTTGCCTGAATGAGCCTTGTTGTTTCTTGCCTCCATGTACCCCTTTTGCCCATCTCTCTATTCTCCCTTCCTTCAACTGGCTGACTGTCAATCATCCTGTAAGAAGCAGCTCAGGTGTCACCTTCTTCAGAAAGACTTTCATCTTCTCTTCTAAGCTGCACCCCTCCTTGGTGTTCACATAATGCATTCCCATTAATTTACTACTTTGTGTGACAATTATTGTTTGTCTCTGTTTATGCCCATTGTTTGTCAGTTCCGTTGGACTGGAATTGCTTTATCCTGTGTTACTAATGCAAACCTAGTACTAATACTTGGTAGACCCAAGTGTGGATTGAATCTGTTACATAGAATGATGATGACTAGCTTGTCTGCGAATTCTCTAATTTATTCCAATTCTTTCCCTGTCTAGTATCATCAGACAGCGTGCTGTATGTTCCACAAAAACTCTACAAGGAACTCTTCTCGGAAAATGGAGGACTCAGAAGCTTAATAAATAAGGAAATGCGCCGTGTCTCTCAAGGAATATTGATTTTTTCTCGAAGCTGGGCTGTGGATGTGGGTTTGCAAGAGAAGCAGGAAGTCATCTGTGATGTTCTTCTACTTTCCCAGAAAAAAATCCCAGTCCTCTACACCATCTTCAGAAAGGACGATGGCTGTTGGAAGGACTATACTATGAGAGTCGCCCGAACCTTAAAGCAGAAGCTGGTGAACACAGGTGGCTACACTGGAAAATTGTGCATCATTCCCAAGGCCTTCCTGCTGAATCCTGATAAAACAACAAAGGCCCTTCATGGTTCAGAATTGCCAAGTTACCCTCCGTCCTATTGCCGGATGACCACAGAGGACATGGAAGTTCTGCTGCAGTCCCTAGTGATAGTATTGTGTGGGTTCAGATCTTTGTTAAGTGAAGAGGTGGGCTGTGAGGTTTTGAATCTACTCACAGATAAGCAATATGAGGTGCTTTCAAAGAACCTTCGCAAGACCAGATTGCTGTTTGTGCATGGCTTACCTGGAACAGGGAAGACCGTCTTGGCTTTTAAGATCATAGAAAAGATCAGGAATGTGTTTCACTGTCAACCAGGTGACATTCTTTACATCTGTGAGAACAAGCCCCTGCAAGAATTCGTGAGGTATGTAGCCTGACTATATCCACTTTCTTTTCTTAAGTAAGTTCTGCTGGTGTGGCTTTGAGTTTACATGCTAAGATTCATATTGTATTTACTATGTCGAGATGAGTTTAAGAGTAAAATTGACTTCCTTTTGTTGATCGGGGAAACTTGACTGTGTTTCTTACATTTTCAGCCACAAAAACATCTGCCAGGCAGTGACCCGAAAAACCTTCATGAACAAAAACTCAAACTTTGAAAAGATTCAACACATCGTCATCGACGAAGCTCAGAATTTCCGCACTGAAAATGGGGACTGGTATAAGAAGGCAAAAACCATCGCTCAGAGAGGAAAAGATGGCCCTGGAATTCTCTGGATCTTTCTGGACTACTTTCAGACCAGTCACACAGACTGCTGTGGCCTCCCCAAGCTCGGAGACCAGTACCCAAGAGAAGAGCTTGTCAGAGTGGTCCGCAATGCAGACCCAATAGCCAACTACCTACAAGAAATAATGCGCGAAGTCCGAGAAAATCCACCACCTAACATCCCCTCCGAGTCCCTGAATATATTCAGTGAAGCTGAATGGTCTCGAGGTGTTCCAGGCAACTTAGAGATGAGTGAGCACAAGGATATAGAGCGAATGATGGATTATATAGCAGGAAAATGCCATTCACTTTTGAAGGCTGGATATTCCTGCAAGGATATTGCTGTGATTTGCAGCATAGCAAGTGATGTATACAAATATAAATCTAAGCTTCAAAGAGCAATAAGGAAGAGAAAAAGGCCTCAGTCCAGTGAGGAATCTCAGTCCAGTGAGGAATCTGATCAGTTAGTAGTAGAAAATGCATCAGCTATCATGGGCAAGCACATTGTATTTGACAGTGTCCGTCGATTTTCAGGCCTGGAAAGAAACATCGTGTTTGGGATCAACCCAAGGGCAGCTGAGCCAACTGTTTTGCACAATCTTATGCTCTGTTTGGCTTCCAGGGCAAGGAAACACCTGTATATTCTGAAGTTTTCCAACTGACAGGAAGATCCTAATCTAAGTAGCCTTCATCTCTGGTTAAGTGTGAAACTATGTGATTTAAACATTTAATCATCAAATATTTAATGAATACTCATCGTGAGCCAAGTGCTGGGGATTAGGGATAGGTTAGCAAACAAGACAGATAAGATTCACAGAGAGTAAAAAAATTCAAATACAAGAAATTTCAGATAGTAATAAAGGACACCAGAGTAGTAATTGGAGGGACCTGAGATACAGACATTGTGTGTGTGTGTGTGTGTGTGTGTGTGTGTGTGTGTGTGTATGTAGATAGGCAGGTAGATAGAAAGAGGGGTTGGTTATTTAGGATGGTCAGAGGAGTGCTCAGTGAGGGAAGTCATGAGAAAATCTCTGAGCTGTATGTGCCAGGCAGTCTCAGATATTTTCATTATTTTTATCAGCCCTGGTGCAGAAATGCTTGACTATGACCTGCTGGGAGGGTATGAGGAATGGAAACAGGTAGTATGTCTGGGCTCTTATTGGCCAGGAATGATTGTAGCATGTTTCAAAATGTATGATCAGAAGGTACAAATTACATTTGTTGTTGTTAATCCTTACCCAAGGATATTCTTTCCATTGATTTTTAGAGAGAGTGGAAGGGAGAAAGGGGGAGAGAAAGAGAGAAACATCAATGTGAGAGACACATCAATTGGTTGCCTCCAGCACAAGCCCTGACCCAGGGGCCTGGGATTGACCGGGAATTGAACCTGAGACCCGTTGGTGTGTGGGCCAACGCTCTAACCACTGAGCAAGCCAGCCAAGGCACAAATTATAATTTTTTGAAAGACCACATGCATTACTTTATTATATTCATTTTAATGGTGTTAGTATTTTTGAACACAATTTTTAAAAAAATTATGTGCTTCACACTTGAAATCTCAGCTCTTTAGCTCTGCTTTAATATTGTTCCTGTAAAGAATCTTAGGTTACTACTCGAAGGTAAGGTTGCCACAGTTGCTCAGGGAGACATACTGTGTGTGTGTGTTTTAATATTTCAATTAACTTTTTAGAGAAAAAGAAAGGGAGAGGGAGAAAGAAAGAGAAACATAGATGTGAGAGCAGAATATCAATAGGCTACCTCCTGCACGCTCCCCGCTGGGGATTGAGCCCAAAACCCGGGCCTGTGCCCTGCCTGGGAATTGAACTACAATCTTACGGTGCACATCCAACCAACTGAGCCACACGGGCCAGGGCCGTTTCTTTGTAGGCTTTTGTGTGTTTTTTCTTTTTTTAAATGTAAGAGTCCCTAAGAGGATGAATGTACTGAACTCAAGGTTACACTTTATTTTTCATTTAATTTAATAACCAATGAAATTGAAATAGCAATGTAAGAAGTATGAACTTGAAGCTAGCATTGGTTACTTCTGGCCGCTGGTCTCAATATTAAAATTTTTTAAAAAATATATTTTATTGATGTTTTACAGAGAGCAAGGGAGAGGGATAGAGAGTTAGAAACATCGATGAAAGAGAAGCATCTATCAGATCAGCTGCCTCCTGCACACCCCCCACTGGGGATGTGCCCACACCCAAGGTACATGCCCTTGACTGGAATCGAACCTGGGACCCTTTCAGTCCACAGGCCGATGCTCTATCCAGTGAGCCAAATCAGCTAGGGCACAATATTAAAATTTTAGAGACACGTCCATGGGAAAGCATGGAATTAATTTATTGTGAAATGATTTGCAGCTAACGTGGAATAAATTGCACATCACTTAGGATAGTATAGAAAGATACTTTTAAAATAAAATAAATATAAAAATTGACAATTCTTAATACAGAGCTAGATCAGTCAAGTTCATAGACTCTCTCTTTACCAATATCTAAAAGGAATAAAAAAAATTTTAGTAAAACTACAGCCAAAAGTTTACCATCAAGAGAGAAGCAAAGAATGGAGCTCAACCTCATGACATAAACATTCAATAAATGTGTAGTGCCAGGTAGTATAGAAGGGTCCCTTGTCTCTTTCACCCCCTTCCTAGGCCATTTAATTTTCATGTGATTGTTGCTATATTTAGGTTTTCATCTACCCTACTATGTTTGTTATTTTTCCATTTTTTTCTTTGTTTGTTTTTCCCCTTTTTTTTCTCTGCATCCTTTGACTTATTCGTACATTTTTTTAAATAATTACATTTTACCTTCTTTATTGGCTTGTTATAACGTTTTGGTTTGTTATTTTAGTTGTAGCCCTAGGGTTCACAGTATATATATTTTAAAAAATATTTTTAGTTACTTTTTTTAGAGAGAGAGGGAGAGAGAGAGAGAAATATCTGTGTGAGATTGAAACATTGATAGGCTGCCTCCTTGCACTCCCTCCACCCGGGATTGAGCCACAACGGAGGTATGTGCCCTGACCATGAATCAAACGGGCAACCTTTTGGTGCATGGCACAACCAACAGAGCCACACTGGCCAAGACCACAGTATACAGTATATCTTTAAACTTATCACAGTCTTCCTTCAAGTGTTATTATTCCACAACAGTACCAGTATACTTCCATCTTTTCTTTCCAAACCTTTGTGCTATTGTTGAGATATATTTTACTTCTATGTATGTTATAAATACCATAATATGTTGATATTATTTTTGCTTTAAGCAGCCACTTATCTTTTAAAGAGATTTAAATACTATGAAAAAAATTCTTTATACTTACCTATGTAGGACCATTTCTGGTGATTTTTATTCCTTTGTGTAAATCTAGATTTCCATTTTGCATGATTTTCCTTCTGCTCAAAGGAATTACTTTAACATTTCTAATACTGTAGGTCTGCTGCTGCTGAATTCATTCAGCTTTTGCATGTATGAAACAAAGTCTTTATTTCACCTTTGTTTTTGAAAGATAACTGCTGGGTGGAGGGCTAGGTTGATAGTTTTGTCTTTCAGTGAGTTAAATATGTTGCTCCATTGTCTTCTGTCTTGTTTCTTTCCCAGTGATAAATCTGCTGTCCTCCTCATCTTGTACCTCTGCACATAATGTGTCATTTTTCTGATTACTTTGAAGATTTTCTCTTTTTTTTATTATTGACTTAAGAAAAATAATTATGATGATTTTGGTAATTAAGAAAATTTCTGGTGGGAGCGAAACCAACGCCTGGCTCGGAGTAGCAGCAGCACCGCGGCTGCCGAGGGTGAGGCAGGGGCCGTGGGCCAGCGGGAGC
>NW_005354705.1:314324-319256 GCF_000412655.1 Myotis brandtii
AGGCCCGGCTGGGGCCGGGGTCGAGGCCAAGCTTGGGACCGAGGCGTGGTGGGGCGGGCGCGTAGGGCTAGGCTGGAAGTCTAGTTGAGGCCGGGAGGGGGTTGGGACCGGGGCCAGTCACTCGCTGGGGGTCAAGGCGAGGTCGAGTTGAGATCGGGCCGCGGGGTCAGTCTCCGGCTTAGACCCCACAGCAGCCCCGAGCCTCCCAGAGCCGCCGGCGCTGGCGCCCGGAAGTCGGGCCCGGCCGTGGGCTCCCCTGGAAGCCCCGTTTCCTGCTCCGCCTCCCGCCTCGGGGTTTAGAGGACCAGGAAACTGAGGCCTCAGTCCCGGGACGCGGCCAAGGTCACGCGATGACCAGGGTTTGAGCCCAGTTCCTGTTTGCTTCGAGGACGGGACGGGCTGGGTGGAGTGGGGTGGGGCCGGGCTTCCTGGGCCCTGCTGTGGGGCGAGGCCCAGGGTCTGAATGAGAACGCCTGTGCAGGGTCCTTTATCAGAGCTTGCTGCAACGCCGAGCTTGTTTCTTGAGCCCCGTTGGCAGAGTTTAGAACACTTTTCCGAGCTGGTGAATCTTTGACCTACCCATAGAACGATGGCCTCCCTAACAGAATGCCTTAACACTTTCTTGTTGCACAACCCAGTTGGTTATGGTCAGTAAAATTGTAGCTGTGTTAATAAGGCTTGGCAATTAATTACAGAGTACTTAAAATATTAGCTAGTCAGCTCAGATGGCTAGGTGGCACTCTCCAAATTTCCTCAAAATATGAAGTTGCTGTTTTAAATGAATTGAGCGGAATTGCACAAGAAGTTATTGGCAGGAGAGGAGGGAATTAAAAAAAAAAAAATTTCTTATGGTTGAGGTTTTTAAGAGCTTCTTGCATCTGTGGGTAGTTTCACCAAATTTGGAAAAAATTCAGCCATTATTCCATCCAGCATGTTTTGTGTACCCTTCTCCTCTTCAGGTTTGGAGACTTGGAACCTAGTCTCTTCTCCCCAGTCAAACTATCACTCAGGGTTGAGGGCAAAATAATTAAATTTTCAGACTTGTAACAACTTGGGATTTTCTCTTACTCATTCATAGCCCATCCTTGAAATAATTGGTGAATAATGTACTTCAGTAAGAAAAAAATGAACTGGGAAGAAAGTAGTGGTTTCAAGAAAGAAGGTTGAACAAATAAAACAGTGAGATATAAGGTAAACCTATATGTTTTGTCAATTGGCAAATAATTTAATTGCCTTCCTATAGGCAAACTACATCTAGTTAGAAGATATCATGAAAGAAAGAAGCCCAGTAGTAATTCCAACAAAAAAGATAAACTAATTAAGGATAACTACAGTAAGAAATGTATAAGTGAAACTGAAGAAACACAAAAGGGAACTTGAACAGATAAAAAGCACAGTATGTTTTTGGATAAGAAGACTCAGAATCATAAATATATCCATTTTCACTAAGTTAATCTATAAATTCAATAGCACCAATAAAAATACCTACAGATCTTTCCCCAAAGCATCAAAATAATTTTAAAGTTTATTGAAAAATGAAAAGCATGAGCACCCAGGAAAAATCTAAAAAGGGAAAAACCTAAAAGGGGAGAAACCCGAGAGCGTTAGCATTACCAAATGTTAGAACACAAAGCCACAATAATTACCACAATGTGGTTTTGTTATGTGGCAGGAATGGAGCAGATTAGAATGTCCAAAAACAAATTCAAATATATGTGGGAATGTAGTATATGTTAAAGGTGGCTTTCAAATTTGTTGGGCAAGATGGATTACTTCATAAGTGATTTTGAATGACTTGGGTACCTATCTGCAAAAAATTAGGCTTGGGATAATTTTATTAAAACTTGACACCGAAATAAATTCCAGGTGGATTCAATACTTAAATGTAAAAATACGGAGTGATGAAAGTACATGAAGCAAAAATAGGACATTCATTTTTTATGATCTCAGCATAGGGAAGGCCTAAATATAGTCCCCAATCAGAAACCATGAAAGAAAATATTGACTATTTTAAACAAAATTATCTTTGTCATAAAAACGCCATGCAAATAGGTCAAGAAACAAACAATACACTGGAAAAATATTTGCAATGAAAGTTATAGACAAATAGTTTACTCCTTATTTTAAAACAAGTTTCTAAAAATCAAAGAGAAAAATTCTAAGATCCCAAAAGAAAAATGGGCAATAGATGTGAGCAAGCAGAACCCAGAAAAGGAATTTAAAAGAGTTTCTACACATATGGAAACTTTAGTCATAATGTAGATGTAGCAACTAAAAACTACAACAATATATCACTCCTTTCCACTTATTAGATTGACAAAATCATTACATTCCCACTTAATGATTTTACTGTTTGGCAGGGGGAAAGCACTTTTATACATTGCTATAAAGTAGTACAACTTCTATCAAGAACAATCTACCAACATTTTTAATGCACATTTCCCTTTAGCTAACCATTCTTCTACAAGAAGAATATGTTCAAAGTTGTGCAATGACTTCTGTACAGTTCATTGAACTTCACTTTATTTTTAATAGCAATAGATTGCAAAATAGTAACTATCCCCCCTCAATAGGTTGAATTGATTAACTTATGGCATATCAACACACTGTAATACTATGAAGTATTGATGTGGGACCATCTTTATATTATAGGGTGAACAAAGCCATGTTTTAAAAATGTTTATCTTTGACTTATAGAACTGATATAGAGATGTCTTTGTAAATACATTAAATATTTTTGGAAGTGTACTAAAAACTGGTAATACTGTTTGGCTCTAGGGAAGGGCAAATGAATGTGAGGGAACACAGATGAGAAAAAGACAGCTTTTGCTTTTTATGACTTTTGGATTTGGAACAGTGTAATTATCTTGGGTATGTACTGATGTGATTTTGCTATGTGTGTGTTTGTACTTGTTGATGTAATGGTTTTATGAATTACTTTCTTAGTTTTCTATGAATCCATACCCTGGGATAAGCCCTTCATGATCATAATGAATAATGATGTATAGTGAGTGAGGAGGGGTAAAATTTAAACAATACAAAAAGTTTAAAAAATTATGTATAATACACCTTTGCTATATAGATTTTATAAGTGCTAATATTTTTTCATATTTGCTTCAACCTTTTACAAAAATAAAAGAAATAAAATAGCTTATAGAAATTTGAATTCATTGTTTTCTCTTTCCTCTCTAATTTCTCTCCCCTTTCCCCAGCAGCAAAAACCACCATGGCTTTGGTGGGGATAGTTGCAGGCTACCTGATAATAGTTTTACGTGCACACACACACACACATGCACATGCACACACATGTGCGCACGCACACACACGCACACGGCGGCATCATTATTATCAGGAGTAGCATAGGATGAAGTGAAGGTGGAGGACAAGGCACTGGGAAATCACGTGACTGGCGTTTAGTTTCCTTTTTCTAAAAAAATGTTACTGTTGAAAGTATTACTTATGTTCCCCTTTCCACCCCCCCGACCCCCATTGACCCCTTCTAGCCTGAGGCATTTAGTTCTATGGAGTAAACTCTCTTTCTGATGGCTCTGGAAAGAATAAGCAATAAAAAAAATTGAGATTGTGGACAAAACTATTCAGCTGGCGTTTAGTTTCCTTTTTCTAAAAAAATGTTACTGTTGAAAGTATTACTTATGTTCCCCTTTCCACCCCCCGACCCCCATTGACCCCTTCTGCCTGAGGCATTTAGTTCTGTGGAGTAAACTCTCTTTCTGATGGCTCTGGAAAGAATCAACAGTAAAAAAAATTGAGATTGTGGACAAAACTATTCAGCTGAGAAGATCCATGGAAAACCCAAAGGCCTTGACAGTGTGTGAGGAGTCCCTCATCCCCTGTAGTTGCAGGACAGACATGGCTGAGCACCATGCCAAAGGCCTGATTGTTGGGGTTGCTGAGATCAGTGCGAAACTGACAACCACACCAGGTCTCTTGCACTAAAGGGAAGGGCATTGGTGTGGAAGGAGACCTGAGACATGAAATAAGGACGTTTGGGTAGGTGCGAGAACTCTGGACCCCCAAGTACCTTTAGAGGGACAGGTATACCATGCCCAAGGGAAGCTGCCTTCCTGGGCAAAGAAGCATTTTGATAGGTGAATGGTTGCACTTGGGCCAGCTGCCTCACAACCTGATGCTGATGCTCCTCAAGACTGAAACCCACCCCATAGTAAGAGTTAGATTCCTACATGGCCCAGAGGCGAAGACCTGTTCCCCAAGGAGGTAGCTTGTAGTCAGAAGAATTGCAGCACCTCATCAATGTGTATTGGCAGAGCCTGGGGAGCAGCTTTGGAAAAATATACTAAAAGTGTTCAATGAAGGAGGATGAAATAAAAGGCTTGATCTGCTTAAAATCGTAGACTCAGCTGAGATTGAATGTGTTGACATCGGAGGGTTTAATACTATGCTAGATTTGGCTAATTGGCTTTGGCTGATTGGTGCTTGGATTCAACAGCGTTCAAGAGTTAGTGAGTTTGACGGATCTCAGAGGGAAAGTGGGGGGGCGGGAAGAGATTAACCAAATAATTTATAAGCATATAAGCATAACCACTACAAAATGCTCTTTACAGGGCATGGTGCACATCATAATTGACACTCACGGGGCTGCTTCTCATCGTAGCCCATGTCAGACACTTAGTTTTACCCGGTTTAAATGCTACAGCAGAAACTAGACAAGAGAAAAGTGTTGGGGTCCAGCCCCAGCAGGTCCAGGGGTCCCCAAAGGTGTGGACGGAGTCGGCGAAGAAGGAATGACATGGAGGCAGCGTTCAGTTGATCAGCATAGCAAGGTTCTCCCGCCAGATTCTGTAGCCATGTTTCTCTCGCTAGGTTCTCCTGCCATGTTCTGTCAAGTTTCTCCACCCAGGTTCAGTCGCCAGGTTCTGTAGCCAGGTTCCAGCCAGGTTCTATCCAGGTTCT
>NW_005354705.1:319887-333350 GCF_000412655.1 Myotis brandtii
GGAGAGGTGACCTTGGTTAAAACACATGGCGCTTAAGGAGAGCAAACATATTAAGAACAATATACTATATATGCCAGGTCCCTTGAAACATATGCTGTGCAGATGTTTCTTTCCTGCAGCGACTGTGTCAAGCAGCAAGGATGGACCGGCTTCTGGCAGAAAAGGAGAGTCTACATGTCTCCAACTTCAACCAACTCCCAACCAACCTGTTATAGTTGTCAGTGGTACTTGGCCGGGGGGCTTTAACTAGACTGGGGAAAATCTCTTATCAAAGGTTAATTGTAACACTTTGCACCCCTAGGTTTGGAGGAAATTACTCCTAGCATCATTTCCTTTCTGGGAGAAATGCCCAAATATCCAAACACCCAATCTTCAAAATGGAGACAGTGAAGCAAGAGGAGAGAGCGTAGGTGGGGCTGCTATGGCTCACTGAGAAGTCAGAGGAAAGAGGGCCTTGGGTACAAGTTCAGGGCATTCACCTGGGACTAGCTGCTGCCGCCCATTGCTCTCCTGGTTGCAAGTCTCATGGGGACTCTTAGAGTTTAGGAGATGCATGCCCGAGAGAGAAAAAAAGGGTGTGGGATTGCTCCTGGGAGGGAGAGCATGCCTAGAACACTTTATATGTGGAATATTTCCCAATCCATTGTGAGAGAAAAATAGATCAGTAATAGATTCAAAAAATTGTCTTATATTCTGACACCATAAGCAAATGATTATACTTTCAAATGACTGTTCCCTGTTCCTCATAATGCTGACTCCTTGTAAGTCCCAGTTATTTTTTTTAACACTTTGTGTGGTGCGTTTTTTATATATTTTTATTGATTTCAGAGAGGAAGGGAGAGGGAGAGACAGAAACATCAATGATGAGAGAATAATTGATTGGCTGCCTCCTGCATGCTCCAACTGGAGATCGAACCTGCAACCCAAGCATGTGCCTTTGACTGGAATTAACTGATTGGCTGCCTCCTGCATGCTCCAACTGGAGATGGAACCTGCAACCCAAGCATGTGCCTTTGACTGGAATTGAACCCAGGACCCTTCAGTCCACAGGCTGATGCTCTATCCACTGAGCCAAACTGGCCAGGGCTGTAAATCCCAATTCTTAATATTCCTAGTTGGTGCCTTTGATATCAGGGAACCTCTATTGTGGACCAATTTTTATATTTATTATTTATTTGTTAATCCTCACCTGAGGATATTTTTTCCATTGATTTTTAGAGAATGGAAGGGCAGTAGGGGAGATGGGCAGATAGAGAATCGATGTGAGCTAGACACATTGATTGGTTGCCTCCTGCAGTGATGGCAACTCCAGTCCTCGGGATGTTCCTCAACAAATACTTCTTCCATGTCAGTCCAATGCGTTCTAAAACCTTACTTTCCATATCCCCTTTTCCCCATTTCCTGCTACTTCTGTGTTGAATCAAAGCCCACACCTCACTTTCTGGTCACACAACCTCTACTTCCTTTTGATTAGCGCTCTTCTCCCTGTCTTACCTAGCAATATTCCAAGGTAATTTTCTAGCCATGTGACATGCTGATTGATGCTACTCCTCCCGTCTCCTGCTCTGGAACTTCTTACATTTCTGGGCAGTGCCTCCTCTTCTTTTGCCAGCTGAAGAATCCCCATCAGCAGATTTTTGAACTGGAGCTACAGCTGATGCTTTCCAAAACCTGTGTCCCATGTCTACTACAGGCCAGTTACGTCTTTGGCCATGGGCTCCTCTGTAATCTCTTGTCTTCTCTGAAACTGGTGAATTTTCCAGGCCTAGAGTGAAAAGTGTCAGTTGGAGAGGAACATAGTACATAGCACATAGTTGGAGAGGAACATAGTACATAGTACATAGTTGGAGAGGAACATAGTACATAGTACATAGTACATAGACAGTGAATCTGCTGTCTCTGTCACTTAACAGTTCTACAACCTTGGACTTTTCCATGTCATCTCTTCATGACTTGAGTTGGTTTCCTCATCTGTAAATCGGAGGTAATAGTACCTACATTATAGAGCTGTGAAAAGGATTGAGGGAGTGTGTAGACGTAAAGCACCCAGAAAAGTTCCTGGAAGATAGTAGTTGCTCAATAAATCTGGCTATTATTAGTTATTGTGTAACTTTAGTAACAATGAACAAAGATTTTTCTTCCCCATTTTCCTATTAGTGGGGATTGAATCTGATCTCAAAATTTGCTCCTCTAGTCTTTGAAGGATGTATAATGAGGTTTATATATTTCATTTTAAAAAAACTTTTGTTTATTGATTTTGAGTGAGAGAGGGAGCGAGAGAGAGAGAGAGAGAGAGAATGTTGTTCCACTTATTTATGCATTCATTGGTTGATTTGTGTATGTGCCCTGACCAGGGATCAAACCTGAAATCTTGGCGTATCAGGGTGACACTAACCAACGGAGCCGCTGGGCCAGGGCTAGGTTTGTGTGTGTATATATATAATTTTTTAAAATATATTTTATTGATTTTTTACAGAGAGGAAGGAAGAGGGATAGAGAGTTAGAAACATCGATGAGAGAGAAACATCAATCAGCTGCCTCCTGTACACTCCCTACTGGGTATGTGCCCGCAACCAAGGTACATGCCCTTGACCGGAATCGAACCTGAGACCCTTGAGTCCGCAGGCTGACACTCTATTCACTGAGCCAAACCGGTTAGGGCATTAGGTTTATATATTTTAAACCTTCTTCTTAAGGTTGTTTTGTTTTATATTACCATGTGTAGAGTTAATGCAACTTGCTATATTCAATAGTAATAAAAGCAATAGCTAACATTTATTTATTTTTATTATTTTTATTGAGATTAATTGCCATAATACTGTATAAGTTTAAGGTAAATAACATGTTGGTTGGACACATTTATACATTGTGGTGTGATTACCATTATAGTGTTAGCTAACAATGTTATGTTTGAAATCAGCGAGCTAAACAGAGGATGCCTTAATCAGTAAGCCAAATTTGGAGTCTTTATTACGCCAGTGGTCTCAGAGGAGTTGTCTCCAGAGTCTGAGCAAAGTAACATGGAGGAAGATTTCCCTTTATACCCTCCCGACCCCGGTTTCTTTGTCTCCTAAATATGGGGCTTCCAGACCTTTAGCAGGCTTTTCAAAGAGCCCTACGTACTGGGATGGGGGCAGAGTGCTTAGTAGATATCTTGCAGGGAGCTTGTAGCCTTGAGCACAGCACAATTCAGATAACTAAAAGACACCTGGCATGGGTGTAACCAGGGACGGACCAGACCCTACGTCAGCAGAGCAGCTTCCAGGACCAGATAATTGAGCTTATCTTCCCTATTAATCGAGCAAGATGCTTACAGAAGCCAGGAATAGCAGAGTTAATTAAGAACAAAGGACGATCTGTGTTTAGTGGAAAATTTAAACAATAGTTCTTACAAAATGGAGGTTATGGGAACAAGATGGAGTGCCTATGCTTCAATACCTCTATCAAGTCACATAATTATAATTTCTTTTTTGTGGTAAGAACAATTAAGATCTAGTCTCTTAGAAACTTTGATGTTATAATACAGAATTATTGATGATATACACTATGCTGTGCTCTAGACCTCCAGAACTTTTTTATCTACTAGATGCAGGTTTATGATCTTAAACAACATCTCCCCAACCCCCTGTCCCCAGCTGCTGTACCCACTTTTCTCTCCATTTCAGTTTTTTTAGATTCCACATATAAGTGACTTTACACAGTAATTGTCTTTCTCGTCTGACTTATCTCACTTAGCATGATGCCCTCAAAATTCATCCATTTTGTCACAAATGGCAGGATTTCCTTCTTTCTCACGGCTAAATAATATTTCATTGTGCATGTATCCCACATCTTTATCCATTCATCCTTTGATAGACACTTAGGTTGCTTCTATCTTGGCTGTTGTAAATAATGCTGCAATAAACATGGGTGTGCAGATATCTCTTTGAGAAGTTATTGTATCACTGTTTGCTGCTTAACATATTCACCCAAAATTTAATGGTAGAAAACAATAACCATTTATATAGCCAAACATTCTATAAGTTGGATTGGTTGTCTGCCCTGGGACAGCCTGAGTGATCTCCGCTGGGTTTACTCAATCAAGGCATCCAAACTGGAAAGGAGGAAGTAAAACTGTCAGTATTTGCAGATGATATGATATTGTATATAGAAAACCCTAAAGACTCTACCAAAAAACCCTACTATATCTAATAAATGAATTTGGCAAAGTAGTGGTATACAGAATTAATATTCATAAATTTGTGGCATTTTTATACACCAATAATGAACTACCATAAGAAAGAGAAATTAAGAAAAAAAATCCCATTTACTATTGCAACAACAACAACAAAAATAAGGTACCTAGAAATAAATTTAACCAAGGAGGTAAAAGACCTATAATCAGAAAATTATAAGATACTGAAGAAAGAAATTGAGAGAGATACAATTAAGTAGAAGCATATACTGTGCTTATGATAGGAAAAATTAAGACCATCATTAAAATGATGCAGAGTTAGTCATTCCTAAGAGAGTCAAAATATACAGCTGTTTCCTTGCCCTGGAAGCCAGACAGAGCATAAGATTGTAGAAAACAGCTGGCTCAGCTGCCCTTGGATTGATCCCAAAAACGATGTTTCTTTCCAGGCCTGAAAATCGACGGACACTGTCCAATACAATGTGATTGCCCATGATATCTGATGCATCTCCTATAAATAACAGATCAGATTCCTCACTGGTCTGAGATTCCTCACTGGACCGAGGCCTTTTTCTCTTCCTTATTGCTCTTTGAAGCTCATATTTATATTTGTCTTTATCACTTGTTGTGCTGCAAATCACGGCAATATCCTTGCAGGAATATCCAGCCTTCAAAAGTGAATGGCATTTTCCTGCTATATAATCCATCATTCGCTCTATATCCTTGTGCTCACTCATCTCTAAGTTGCCTGGAACACCTTGAGACCATTCAGCTTCATTGAATATATTCAGGAATTTGGAGGGGATGTTAGGTGGTGGATTTTTTTTTACTTTGTGCATTATTTCTTGTAGGTAGTTGGCTATTGGGTCTGCATTGCGGACCACTCTGACGAGCTCTTCTCTTGGGTACTGGTATTGGAGGTGGGGAAGGCCACAGCAGTCTGTGTGACTGGTCTGAAAGTAGTCCAGAAAGATCCAGAGAATTCCAGGGCCATCCTTTCCTCTCTGAGTGATGGTTTTTGCCTTCTCATACCAGTCCCCATTTTCAATGCGGAAATTCTGAGCTTCATCGATGACAATGTGTTGAATATTTTCAAAGTTTTCTTTCATGAAGTTTTTCCGGGTCACTGCCTGGCAGATATCTTTATTACTATAAAAATTAAAAAGACACAATCAGGTTTTCTCCAAGTATATAAAGGAGGAAAATTGCTCTATCATACTCCTATATACACAGGACTGTTGTTACAGATCAATTTACCACCCTTCTGTCAAGGAACAAAGTGAAACACTAGCCAGTTTGGCTCAGTGGATAGAGCATCTACCTGTGGACCAAAGGGTCCCAGGTTCGATTCCGGTCAAGGGCACGTACCTCAGTTGCAGGCTCCTCTCCATCCTGGACCCTCCCCAACCAATCAATGTGTCATCAATATTTATCTCTGTCTTTCCCTCACTCTTCCACTTTTTCTAAAAATCAATGGAAAACTATGCTTGGATGAGGATTTTTTTAAAAAAAAGAACAAAGTGATTTGTAGCTTAGTTTTTGTGTTTTTTTAAAAAAATATATTTCATTGATTTTTTTACAGAGAGGAAGGGAAAGGGATAGAGAGTTAGAAACATTGATCAGCTGCCTCCTGCACACCTCCTATTAGGGATGTGCCCACAACCAAGGTACATGCCCTTGACTAGAATCGAACCTGGGACCTTTCGGTCCACAGACCGACGCTCTATCCACAGAGCCAAACCAGTTAGGGCAGTAACAAAGTGATTTGAGTAGAGGAAGACATGGAATAATTTCAAACTGAACCTCATTTGGTGTCAACGAGATCCAACTGCTTACCCAATAAAGTCCTTCAGAGGCCTGTTCTCACAAACATAGAGAATTTCATTTTTCTCACAACCCATCGTATTCTTGATCTTCTCCATGATCTTCATGGCCACGATTGTCTTCCCTGAGCCAGGTAAACCATGGATAAACAATTCTGTGGTCTTGCGGAGGTTTTTTGAGACGATCTCATACTGTTGGACCGTGAGCAGATTTAAAATCTCACAGCCAAGCTGGTCACTCAGGAAAGACCTGAAGCTGAGCAAGACAATCACAAGGGACTGCAGCAAGGCTTCCATTTGCTTGGTGTCTGCAAGGTAGTAGGACTTAGGGTACTTAATCAGAGAGTCTGAACCTTCAAGGGACTCTGCATTGCTCTCAGGACTCAGGTGGAGGACCTTGGTCATGACACACAGCTTCCCGGTGTAGCCCCCCATGTTCACCAGCTTCTGCTTCAAGGTAAAGGCGGTACGGGTGCAGTACAACTGCCCATCTGCATCCTGCTCCCTGAGAACTGTATAGAAAATGGGGGGGCTGTTCTGTGTTACCAGCAGAGCATCACAAATGACTCCCTGTTTCTCTTTCAAGTTCAAGTCCACAGCCCAGCTTCTAGAAAAGATCAAAATTCCCCGGGAGAAAGAATGCATTTGCTTCTTTATTAATTCCTTCAGGCCTTCATGCTCTGAGTACAGCTCCTTCAAGAGAGATTCAGGAGTAAATTGCAAGTCTTCTGATGATACTAGATATAAAAAGAGTTATAAATGTGAGGTCAATATCATATTTATTTATATGATTAATTACAATTAATAAAAAGTAATTATACTTATACTCAATCATAATTGATCTTATGATAAATTAAATATTTTTGAAATATGTTCATTTATAAATATTATTATCATAATAATAAAAGGCCAGAGGCGTCACAACCATAACAACCAAACGACCGGTCACCATGAGGTGCATGGAGCACCTCTTGGTTCTCCCCACCCCCAGCCCATGAGCAACGGCTCTCATGGTGTGCGGAGCAGGGCACCTCTCCACAGCACGGTGGGGTGGGGTGGGGCACCTCTCCAAGGTGTGGCGGGTGGGGCAGGCGCGATTTTGCGCACTGGGCCTCTAGTCGACCTAATAAAAGACTAACATGCTAATTGTCTGTACCTTCACGACGCCCACCAGCCAATCAGGAGTGAGTGTGCAAATTAACTCAACAAAGATGGCGGGTTAATTTGAATACACAGGCTCCCAGCGGCCGGGGATGGGGCAGAACGCTTGCGTTGTCGTCATGGCCACCCCAGCCGCTCCAGACCTCTGGGCAGTGTGGGAAGGCAGAAAAGGCTGCTCTGGCCAGAGCGAAGGTGGTGCTGGCAGCCAGGGGAACAAAGGCCCATTCTTGCACGAAACTTCATTCATGCATCAGGCCACTAGTTTTATAATAAAGGAAAAGAAGTATTGAAAACCTGGCACACTTCATCTAAATCTATGTGCTTATTATGTTTATAACCTTGGGAAATTCCTTAGTTTCTCTAAGACTAGCGGTTCTCAACCTGTGGGTCACGACCCCTTTGGGGGTCGAACAACCCTTTCACAGGGGTCGCCTAAGACCATTGGAAAACACATATGTGATTACATATTATTTTTGTGATTAATCACTATGCTTTAATTATGTTCAATTTGTAACAATGAATTTGGGGGTCACCACAACATGAGGAACTGTATTAAAGGGTCGCGGCATTAGGAAGGTTGAGAACCACTGTCTAAGACTGTTCCCTCATTTGTAAAACAAAGCAAAAAACACACCCACATTAACAAATAGCACATTTCTTATGGTGAGGAATAAATAAAATAGCATAAAATATCTGGTTCATGGTAGCTGCTTGGGAAATGTTCTGCTGAATCTCAATTTTTCCCTGAACAGTTCCCATTGATGGAGGTAGGAGGAGCCCTCCCTGGAAGAAGGTGCTCATTAAATATTTGCGGAGAAGATGGAGCCATGTTAAAACTTTTATTCACAGAGAATTCCCTGTGGTCCTGGCCTGAGAGACCCTGAAGTTAGGCCCCGAGCTAACTCTCCTGAAGCTAACCTCTGGTATCACTCACAGATCAGGGTGAGACTGCATCCATCACGAAGTCTCCCTTTGTCATGAGGGAGCAAAGAATGATGATGTGACATGAGAATAACGTAGGGTTTTAAACTTCTCTCAATGATCATTTGTTCCAAAGATGGGGGGAGGGGAGAGGGAGTGAAGAGACTGTTTTATCCTGTTGTGCTGGTGTCAGATCACAAACCAGACTCAGATTTGTAGTAGTAATTTTAAGTTAAATTAGCCAAAGTTCATTGGTAATTGTTTATTGTCTGTTGTTGCTGACTTGTACCAGGTGTTCACAAGACTTGATTATGTCTGCAACCTGGATGATAGCCAGTGGGAGACGGCATCCATTATGAAACATCCAGATTTAGGAGATGTTAAAGGATGGGGGAAACACACTTCTTAGAATGGATGAAATAGAATAATATAAGGATATGTTTAAAATAGAACTTTAGAAACAAAAAGAAGTATAAAATAAGAAAACACATCATTTGTTGCTTGTACTAGGGAGATTACAGACATCTCTGGGCCCCTCAATTGTACAAGGGAGAAATACTCATTTATTCTCCTTTTTATGAGAAAACTGGAACTCAGACAGGTCAAGTGAGTTGCCCATGCCCACACCCATAGGAAATGGCAGAGCCAGCATCCAAACCGAAGCCTCAGACACTATTGTGGTTTCCACTCTACTGCACTGCCCTGCAAGTCACACAGACTATCCCTCCTGATAAATGAAGAAAAGCACTAAAGAATTTCATAGCAAATGTGTTTTATCTCATCATTGAATAGGTCTTACTTTAACTATAAAATAGGACATGCTTCCTAAGTAAATTATGTCAAGGCAAGAAGTGTCCCTTTCACCCTAGCCAGTTTGGCTCAGTGGTTGGAATATTGGCCTGGGGACTGAAGGGTCGCAGGTTCGATTCCAGTCAATAGTATGTACCTTGGCTGCAGGTTCAATCCCTGGCCCTGGCTGGGGTGAGAGCAGGAGGCAACCAATTGATGTGTCACTTGCACATTGATGCTTTTCTCTCTTCTTCTTCCTCTCTTTCCCCCCTTCCCCAATCCCTTCCACTCTTTCTAAAAATAAATGGAAAAATATCCTCACTCCTTAGGTGAGGATTAAAAACTATTCTTTATATTTTTGGTATAATTCCTGAAAATTTGCCTTTTTAAAAATATATTTTTATTGATTTCAGAGAGCAAGGGAGAGAGAGATAGAGACATTAAAGATGAGAGAGAATCATTGATTGGCTGCCTCCTGCACACCCGCTACTAGGGATCAAGCCCACACCCCGGGCATATGCCCTTGACGGGAATCAAACCTGGGACCCTTCAGTTTGCAGGCTGATGCTCTAGCCACTGAGCCAAACTGGCTAGGGCAAAAATTTGTGTTTTATATAAGAAAAATAGATTGTTGCTCTTATGAACATACAATCTGCTATTTTGTTTTAGTTATAATTTATTCTGTGGTAATAAGCTCTACTAAAATGGAGCTTATAGAGTTTTGAAAATAGTTATCAATGTTTATACTTAATCTTGTATCTAATTCAATTTATTTTGGACAATTTTTAAAATATAAATTTGATATGCAAATGAATGGGAAAACCTCAGATGTTCCTGCTGGGAATTGAACGTGGGACCCTTCAGTCCAAAGGCCAATGCTCTATCCACTAAGCCAAACCAGCTAGGGCTTATGTTACATCTTGATATAAATCTTTCTTCTTTTTTATATTCATAGCAGCTACTCCTCTGGAAAACATGGCAGAGGTGGGCAATTTTTTTTCCTGTTGGTACAGTGTATGCCTCTAGTTCAACTAGATAAAAAGTTTTCCAGTCTGGATGGATGAACATCAAAATCATGTGAGTAACCATGATAAAAATGCACATTATGACATACTATCCCAGATAGTCTAAGTTATTGAGTCTGGAGTGGGGAACCAGGTATCTGTACTTTTAAAAGTAACCAGAAATACTGATGATCAGTGTAATTTGAGATCTTCAGGACCAAACAGTCTTTAAGGGCAATAATAATCCTGGATTCTATATGTGGGACTGCCTCAGCCAGTGGGGTCAGTGAAGATTCATTTTTAAATTACTTATCACCGGTCTACTGGCAGCATCATCATCTTGTACACATAGGTTTAGAGAGTATATTTTCAGGATTTAAAAAACAAGCATAACCATTTACCCCCCGCCTCCCCGCTGCCCTTATCCTAGCATAGAAACTGGCTGGTGTCAAGTAGGCAAACCACAGTTGCTACCTGAAAATAAAAGTTGCTGGAGATCTTCCTTGTATTCTAGTCCTTTCTTGGAGAACACTGGTCTGCTAAGAGGAGGCCTGCTAGACAGACTCAGCTGAGATTCAAAGTCTTCGGACAATTTCAGAAGCTCTTAAGAAAGAAAAAAACTCATGTTAGTCCATCTTTTCACCACTGCAAGAGGCCTTACAACAGTGGTTCTCAACCTTGGCTGCACATTAGAATCACCTGCGAATCTTTTTAAAATCCTGATTTCTGGGCCTCATCATTAGTAACAAAGAAACAGAATTTCTGGAGGATGAGGCCCAGAAATCAGGATTTGAAAAAGATTCCCAGGTGATTCTAATGTGCAGCCAAGGTTGAGAACCACTGCCTTACAAGTAGGTGTATTCTATGACTGTCTAGTCAGCGGTTCTCAACCTGTGGGTCTCGACCCCTTTGGCGGTCAAACAACCCTTTCACAGGGGTCGCCTAAGACCATCCTGCATATCAGATATTTACATTATGATTCATAACAGTAGCAACATTACAGTTATGAAGTAGCAATGAAAATAATTTTATGGTTGGGTCACAACATGAGGAACTGTATTTAAAGGGCCAGAAGGTTGAGAATCACTGGTAGGTGGTGTGACTTGAGAGATAATGGCAAGATAATGCTCTATTCACCTGTGTAGACTCATGTCTTTATTGCATATGGAGGTTGCCAAAATCCAACAATGAAGAGATATTATTTGGAAGTTTGAATGTGTTTCCCATTCAATATAATTCTTTACTTTCTATGTCTAGATAGCATTTCATTTGTATTTATGGTATGTAGCACAGTGTTTTAGTAAATATCTATGCACATGTAGCTTATTTCTGTGATGTAATATTCTCACCATAGACAGTTTCAAGCTACCAATGTGACATCACTAAGTGCAGAGTTGATAAGAAACATACAATAGCACAGCCTTTTATAGTATTTCTACCATACAGATACAATAGATGTAAATAACCTGACAAGCAAAGATACTATTAAAATGTAGTAAATAGCCCTAACCGGTTTGGCTCAATGGATAGAGCGTCGGCCTGTTGACTCAAGGGTCCCAGGTTTGATTCTGGTCAAGGGCATGTACCTTGGTTGCGGGCACATACCCAGTAGGGAGTGTGCAGGAGGCAGCTGATGGATGTTTCTAACTCTCTATCCCTCTCTCTTCCTCTCTGTAAAAAATCAATAAAATATATTTTAAAAAAATAAAAATAAAATGTAGTAAATAATTCAGAAGTGGTGACTTTAGGGAGGCAGCTGATCGATGTTTCTAACTCTCTATCCCTCTCTCTTCCTCTCTGTAAAAAATCAATAAAATATATTTTAAAAAAATAAAAATAAAATGTAGTAAATAATTCAGAAGTGGTGACTTTGCATTTGTTTTGAATATAATTTAATTATAAGTTTATATAACTTAATTTTTAATAATGACTGTGTTTAACAACTGGCTCACAAAAATTCTTGAAATATTAATAAATGACCCTAGAGCCAGTAAGAGCTACTACAAGGCAACAATGTCCCCAAATTTTCTTTTCATCTTCTGATGTGAAAACATTGCCTATTATAAGACACTTGATTTGGGCTTCTAATTACCTGGCAAAATTTTATCATGTATGGAAAGCAGGATACTGGGAGATTCAAATAACACAGAGTCTAGTGGGTGTGAGAAGTTCAAAGTCATAGGAAAGAAAGGAAAGCCTGTTTAGTATGAGGGTGCTAGAGTAAGAAAAGGACAGGGAGGGAGGTATTTTCCCCTCTTACCTGGGTCTGTGTCCATCATCATGCCTACCCATTCCTCAGTTGTCAGGCAGCAGACTTCCTCGTCTTTCACCATCCATGACCTGGGAGCTTCTGAGAACACTGCACCACAGAATGGCTCCACTCTGATCCCACAAACATAACCATACAACTGCCCCTCGGCTAACACTTCCAAGAATTTGACTGTGAAAGTTATCTGGCATTGGGATTGGCAAAAATGGACACGAGGTAATTTGTTTATTGCATCTTCTATTTCCTTTTTCAAATCCTCACGCTTAATGTTTTCTTTAGCACATCCCAGAACTTTCCTACTCTCATCCTCCACTCCAATGAAAAGATAGCCTCCCTCAGTGTTTGCAAATGCAGATATATACTTTGGAATTATGTCTTTTACACGGACTGAGATGTGTTTCGTAGCGAACTGTTTAAACTCTATGTGTAGAGACTCATCAAAAGGCAGGATTTCACCATACTCAAGCTGGTCTCTTTGGAAAATTTGGTGAGCAGAATCCAAATTTTCTGGATTCTGCTCGTCATGAGAGTTTTGCTTTGCAAAACTTGCACCCCTGAGAATTTTATTAGGAGGTTCTTCCCCATCTCTTTTTTCTTTTCCCATCTCTTTTGCATTTCTTTTCTTGGTTTCCAGGAAACGAAATGCCTCTCTTGAATCCATGAGAACCACAGAAGTTTCAGATCTACGGTGTAAAGAAGAATCCAGGCTGCAAATGCAGGGCTTGGAACGATCTTCAGGGAAAAAGTCAGTGTTCCAAGATTTAACAAAAATGTAAAAACACCTCCCTTGTGGATCAGTCTCAAAGAAAGCCCGAAAATCTGAAGACTGACTAAGTGTTCTCAAAGACTCTTCTAAATCCAGCCCCAAAGTCCCACGATGCTCATTGCCATTAGCCATTTCCACCTGAATCACTCCTCCTCCTGAGTTTAATAAAGCACAGGCAGCCTGCAAAACTTTCTCCTTCTCCTGATCTCTCTGAGCTTTCTGCAGCTTCTTTCTGTTTTCTTCCCCAAGAGTTACTTCTCCTACATTGATGACCAAGTCTGGGTAAGATAATTGTACCACCAGGGATGGATTATGTTTCTTCATGTTCGTTCTGCAAGAGAAACCATTAAAACATATCTCATGTTGATGCAGAAGTAAATTACATAGTACATAAAAATGCATTCATTAATTATCTGAAAATATTTATTTCTTTTAAAAAAATATATTTTATTGATTTTTACAGAGGAGAAGGGAGAGGGATAGAGAGTTAGAAACATCGATGAGAGAGAAACATCGATCAGCTGCCTCCTGCACACCCCCTACTGGGGATGTGCCT
>NW_005354705.1:333586-334568 GCF_000412655.1 Myotis brandtii
GTCAAGGGCACATGCCCAGGTTGCAGGCTTGATCCCCAGTGGGGGCATGCAGGAGGCAGCCTATCAATGATTCTCTCGTCATTGATGTTTCTATCTCTCTCTCTCCCTTCCTCTCTGAAATCAATAAAAATATACTTTAAAAAAAAAGAATGAGCATAGTCTTGCCTCTCAGAGCTTATTGTCTGAAAGGAAACATGGTTGAATGAAGCAATTGCTGGAAGAATTTTGCAGTAAACCATGTGAGAGATGATGGAGCACTGGGCCATAGTAGTGGAAGTGGGATGCAGAAAATTTGATCATATATGAGAGATATTAACATTATCTGCACTGACCAGATAGAAATCAGGATTAAATTTTAGTAACTGGGTTTTTGGCATAGGCAACTGGGTGGTTAGTGATACCACTTATTGGCATAGTACAGTGATGGTGAACCTATGACACTCGTGTCAGAGGTGACATGCGAACTCATTTTTTTGGTTGACTTTTCTTTGTTAAATGGCATTTAAATAACCTATCTAATAAAAGACACAAAGGCTAATTAACCGTACCTCCGATACGCTTCCCATTGGCTAATCAAGGCGATATGCAAATTAACTGCCAACAAAGATGGCAGCCTGCAGCCACGCAGCTGAAGCGAACAGGAGGCTTGCTTGCTCCAGTGATGGAGGAAGCCAAGGTTCCCTGCCTGCTGCGGCCCGGCTCTGAGCCCAAAAGCAACAATGTTTCAATTATAGAAGCTAAACAAACCCCAGATACCTGCTTTCAGCAGGCCGTGGCCTCAGAGCTGCAGTGAGCAAGGACGGCAACAAAGTTTCGATTATAGAAGGTAAATAAATCCCAGGATAAAAAATAAAGAAAAAAAGGAGAGGCTGGGAGCTTCAGTCGCCGGCCAGCCTGAAAATGGCCCTCAGCCCCTCACCCAGACTGGCCAGGAACCCCAGTGGGGACCCCCACCCTAAAGGGGGTGTGGCCAGCCTGAAAA
>NW_005354705.1:334729-338244 GCF_000412655.1 Myotis brandtii
TTCAGGGCAAACCAGCCAGCCCCCACCCGTGCACCAGGCCTCTATCCTATATAGTAAAAGGGTAATATGCAAACTGACCCTAACAGCAGAAAGACTGGGAATGACTGGTCACTATGACACACACTGACCACCAGGGGGCAGACGCTCAATGCAGGAGCTGCCCTCTGGTGGTCAGTGAGCTCCCACATTGGGGAGCTCTGCTCAGCCACAAGCCAGGCTGATGGCTGCCAGTACAGCGGTGGTGGTGAGAGCCTCTCCTGCCTCCTCAACAGTGCTAAGGATGTCTGACTACAGCTTAGGTCTGCTCCCCAGTGGCAAGTGGACATCCCCTGAGGGCTGCCAGGCTGCCAGAGGGATGTCTGATTGCCAGTTTAGGCCCAATCCTCAGGGGAGCAGGCCTAAGCCAGCTGGTGGTCATCCCCCAAGGGGTCCCAGGCAGTGAGAGGGCACAGGCCGGGCTGAGGGACCGCCCCCCCCACAAGTGCACAAATTTTTGTGCACTGGACCGCTAGTATAAAATAAATATCAAAAATATAAATCTTGTTTTACTATGGTTGCAAATATCAAAAATTTCTATATGTGACACGGCACCAGAGTAAAGTTAGGGTTTTTCAAAATGCTGACACGCCGAGCTCAAAAGGTTCACCATCACTGGCATAGTAAGAAGTGGTTTTTCTAAAAAAATGTTTTTATTGGCTTTAGAGAGACAGGAAGGGAGAGGGAGAGAGAGAGAGAGAAACATCAATGAGAGGGAGAAAAATCAATTGGATGCCTCCTGCTTCCTGCATGCTCCCCACTGGGGATCAAGGCTGCAACCTGGGCATGTTCCCTGACCAGGAATAGAACCGGTGACCTTTCAGTGCATGGGACAACGATCAACCAACTGAGCTACACCAGCCACTCCCTACTGGGAACCCCCAGACACAAAGGATACTGATTACATTTCTATTTCCGGTACAAAAACTTGGCGTTTTTAAAAAACCCGGCATAAAAAACTTAGAAATTCAAGTATATAGAGTTCAGAACACGATGTTAGATTCAATCTCTAAGAAGTCAAAAAAATAGAACCTGGAATTGTATGGGAATGTATCTGAAACGCTAGGATTACATGTAAATACAGCCTTTCTGTTGACGGGGCCCGTGTTCTAACACTGAAAACTGAAAGCCTTTGTGGCTTTTCAGATGAATATTAAATAGTCCAAACACTTTAAAGGCTTCAAAGACTCAAGGTTGGAATTTCTTACTGGGGGAAGCTCTTGTTTCCTTAAAACCCTCCTCCAGCCCTAGCTGGTTCGGCTCAGTGGATAGAGCCATTGGCCTATAGACTGAAGGAAGGGTCCTGGGTTCGATTACGGTCAAGGGCACATACCCGAGTTGCAAGCTCGATCCCCAGTGTGGGGCATGCAGGAGACAGCTGATCAGTGTTTCTCTCTCTCTCTCTCCCTTCCACTTGGAAATAAATCAAAATTATAAAAAACAAAACAAAACAAAAACCCTTCTCCACCTTCTCTTTTTTGTGTCTCTTACAGCTGACAGCTAGAACTTGTGTGGGATGGTTCAGGCTTCAGCATGGGCTGTCTGGGTTATTAAAATTTCCTTTACTCTCCTCCCTGTTATAATATTAATCAATACACGGAGGTCTTTCTGGCACCACAAGCACTATGCTCACAGAGTTCTCTAACTAGAGACCTGTGCATCTCACACACACACACACACACACACACACACACACACACACACGTGAAAGGCTTGGCTTTATTAGGGACCTCTGCTCCCTCCTACTAAATGGCCCCAGCTGACTAGACCAAGGGAGAAGTCAGCCTCAAGCCAGAAAAACTCTGACTTGGCTGATATGATAAAGAAAATAGATGAGCTGGGTCAACCAGTGTGTTTTGCAAGAGAATTTAATTTAGGGACCACAGCCCTGGCCCAGTGACTCAGTTGGTTGGTGTGCCATCCTGTACACCAAGAGGTTTCAGGTATGATTCCCAGTCCAAACCCATAGGATGTACAGCACCAAGAATGAACCATAATGTAAATGGTGGACTTTGGATGATGATAATGTATAACACCAAGAATAAACCATAATGTAAATGATGGACTTTGGATTAAATGGTCCATAGGCAACGAAAAAAAATAATAATTTCAACTCAAACTTTATACCTGACACCTTACCAAAAAATAACTCACAATGAATCCTAGAGTTAAACATGTAAAATGATAAAACTTTTTATGAGATAACACAGGAGAAACTCTTGATGACCTAGGGCTAGTAAAGAATTCTTCGATAACACTAGAAACACAATCTGTAAAATAAAAAAAATCAATAATATGAACTTTTTAAAAAATTTAAAACTTTCTTCTGTAAAATTTCCTGTTAAAAAATGAAAAGACAAGCTATATACATGGAAAATATATTTACAAATCACGTATCTGACAAATGAACCAAATCTAGAATATATAAAGAACTCTACAATTTAAGTCAAAAAACAATTTATCAATTAAGGGAAACTTTCCCAACTTGATAAAGAATATTTATAGGCGCCCTAGCTGGTTTGGCTCAATGGACAGAGCGTCAGCCTGCAGACTGCAGACTGCAGGGTTCCAGGTTCATTCCAGTCAAGGGCACATGCCCAGGTTGCGGGCTCGATCCCCAGTAGGGGGCATGCAGGATGATTCTCTCTCATCATTGTTTGTATCTCTCTCTTCTCCCTTCCTCTCTCTGAAATCAATAAAAAAATATATTTTTTAAAAAGAATATTTACTAGTATAGGCATTTTGCTGCGTCAACAGCCTCACCAGCCCTCACTCACTCGCATGTAGCCATTCCCCACCCTCAAGCCCCTTTTTGTCACTTTCTTCATCTTGACAACTGGAGGAGTCAGTTCTCTCCATGCTGCATTCTGGGGACACAGGTCTATTTAGCCTGCTTGTTGCTTAGGGGAAGCAAAGAGGCTGCACCTAGGAGAAAGCATTGCCACCTGAGAGGAATCCACCCCTCTACCCACCCATTCACCTGTCCCTCTGCCCCATTCACGATGCAGCCTGCTTCTGCAAGTGATAGAATTAAGGGAACTATGTCATTATTGAATTTTGTGTTGAAGACAGTAAAGATGTAAATTTTGCAATATTCAAACATATTCATATGTCTTGGAGAAAGTGATAATTTTAAGCATTTAAATGAAATTGATCTTTTTCACTGTACTGAGACAAATGATTCCAAGAATAAAAGAACAAACAGATCAATTTTATATTGTTTACAAAAAGAAGAATCTGGCCAGTCACGGCCAAGATTAACCAAAGAAAGGGCGAAGCTTAATTGGCTTAGTATGGACTGGGAAGATGATTCAAATGAAGATATGCCCAATTTTGATCATTTCTCTGAGATGATGAACAGCATAAGTGGTGATGAAGATGTAGATTTACCGGAAGTAGATGAAGCAGATGATGATTCACAAGACAGTGATGATGAAAAAAAATGCCAGATCTGAAGTAAGGAATGCTGTCATTATCAG
>NW_005354705.1:338277-342038 GCF_000412655.1 Myotis brandtii
AGAACACTTCTCTGCAATACTTCATAATTGAGAGAATTCCTGAGTTGATAGCTCTAAGAGCAGATCCCTCCTCTAACCCACTTTTCTACCTGTTTGTTTTCTTAAAGGCTTCACTGAGGATTGATATGCGTCATTGTATGGGGCAATTTTAAGTCAGCTAAGGCAATAACCTTACACATGAACATTTCTCAGTCTTCCATGACATTGCTGAGCTCCTCAGCAATTGATACAGCAGTTTTGATAAATAAAAACATTTCACCTAAGTGTCCTTTACTTCATAACATAGATGTTGACATGAAGCTCTTGGATTACAGAAAGATAACTAAGATTTAGATTTTAGAGCATTGATTCAAACTGGCTGAAACAAATTGGTTGATACATTAAACCAGGGGTCCTCAAACTTTTTAAACAGGGGGCCAGTTCACTGTCCCTCAGACTGTTGGAGGGCGGGACTATAGTTTAAAAAAATACTATGAACAAATTCCTATGCACACTGCACATATCTTACTTTGAAGTAAAAAAACAAAACGGGAACAAATACAATATTTGTATTTGCATGTGGCCCACGGGCCGTAGTTTGAGGACCCCTGCATTAAACTGATGTGGATGAAAAAAAAAAAAAAAGCCTTCCCTGACAAGCTCAGGGAAGGCCTGCATGGCGGTCTTGCAAACTTAAAGGCCTAAAATAACCACTAAGGATGGTCTGAAATTAAAACTTTAACTAAAAGCAGTTATGGTGGATAGTCCCAGTATTTTCCCTGAAGAGGTCAATTTTTACCTTAACTGAGCCTATTGTTTTTTTTGCATCTATGATAACATATCCTTGTAACTTCCCTTTTTCTGGACCCCTTGGGGCACAACCTACTGTGCCTGGGCACAGGGACATATACCACAAATTCCTTCATTGTTATTGTTATCATGTTAATTGTTGACCATTAACTATCCTGCACCCACCTAAGTATGTGTCTATCATTTTATTTTTTATCCAACCCCAGAGGTTTCCTGGCTTTGCTTTCTCCCGCCCCTCTAATCCAGTGGTTCTCAACCTGTGGGTTGCAACCTCTTTGGGAATCGAACGACCCTTTCACAGGGGTTGCCTAAGACCATTGGAAAATACATATATAATTACATATTGTTTACAGTAGCAAAATTACAGTTTTATGGTTGGGGGTCACCACAACATGAAGAACTGTATTAAAGGGTCACAGCATTAGGAAGGTTGAGAACCACTGCAAATCTATCACCAATGGATTGGATGTAACCCATCTACATCCCCTTTGATTGCAATGCATAAAAATAGGTGAAAAACTTCCATCCTCTGGAACATTATTCCAATCCGTTAAGGTACTGCTTCCCAGCAATTGTCGAAAGTTTGGCTTAAATAAACTAACAAAAATTCTTTACAGGTTTAAATGTTTTTACATTAGCATTGGTAACCTGTTGTTCTTCTGGCATATTCTTCAGGATTGTTCCACTGCAGTTTTATTTTTCAAAAAATTTACTTCATATTACTGCACATAAGTGATCACTTGTCAGTGTTACACATATTTCTTAGCTATGAAGCATAGTAACCTCTATTTTGTAAAAACTGCTGTTTGAATTTTCTACTAAGCATAGATAGTCCTTTGTTTTGTGAATTAATTCTGCTATTTCTTGCTTCTGTAAACACGCTTGCTTAAAGAATGGGGAGATAAGACATTTTTGGGGGCGGGCTGGCAATCTGAATCTGTGCAAATAACCCAATGTACATTATTATCAGCCTATAGTCTAGTAACTGCCCCCCCCCCTTAATTGTCCGGTCCTGCAAGGCCTGTTCACTTAAGTACTGCTCCCATTTTAGAAAGGCCATAAATCATGAATAATACAAGCCCCCAGACAGGGTTGTCAATACTGGCGCCAGACGAGGCCTTGAGATACAGTCTCACTGTCCCATCCCAGCACATAGAGTTTTTTTGAAAAGCTTGCTAAAGGTCAAGAAACCCTATATTTGGGAGACAAAGACACTAGGAAAGTATAAAGGGAAAGTTTTCTCCATGTTTTTTGCTCAGACTTTGAGAGTAAACTCCTCTGAGTCCACTGGCATAATAAAGACTCCAAATTAATTTGGCTTACTAAGGCATCCTCTGCTTGGCTCACTGATTTACAATAAAACAGCTAAAATTAGTGAACACCCCTAGATGGTTTTGAAGCGTGTACATCTGGTATTGTTTGACCCTTAAACTTTTACATCTCGCAGTATGGCAATGAAGAAAGACTGTACATTGTGGCTTGAGAGTCTACATTTAGACCAAATTTGTATTTGCATTGTCAGTATGGCAAATGAATGAAAAATGTTAATACATTATTGGATTTTTTATTTCTTTTTTGATTCAATTTATACCAGCGCTGAAAACCTCAATTTATGTTTATGATGGGGGGATTTTTTAAATGTCTACATTCTTTCTTTTAAACTATTGGGAAACTTCTTGGCTGTTTTTTTTAAGTGTCTGGTTTACTGTAAATCATGTAGTACATTTTCTGGAATGGAGTTATTTTTACTTGAGGAAAAATCTGGGACTATTTCTCCATTTGAAAAAAAATAGGCTTGCTATATTGTCACAGGAAATTTTTAAAAAGTAGATCTGTAATAGCAAATTGTAGATGCACTTTGCTGCAGTTGGAAAACAAAGTGTTGTGGTTTTATTTAAATAAAACTAAATGTGTTGTCCTCCTCTATAAAAAACATTAAAAAAAAAAAACTATAGCTGCCCTAACCAGTTTGGCTCAGTGGATAGAGCGTTGGCCTGTGGACTGAAGAGTCCCAGGCTCGATTCCGGTCAAGGGCATGTACCTTGGTTGCGGGCACATCCCCAGTAGGGGTTGTGAAGGAGGCAGATGATCAATGTTTCTAACTCTCTATCCCTCTCCCTTCCTCTCTGTAAAAAAAATCAATAAAATATATTTTTAAAAACACACTATAGCTAACATTATGAGAATAAACAATCTTTTCTGTCAAAGAACAGTTGAGGCAGCCACCATTTTGCTCACATGACTTGGCAGCCACCATTGTGGCCCACATGACTTGCAGCTCCCCTGGGGGCCGCCATCTTAGGATCTGTCTTACCCTCCCCTTCCTCTGAATTAGCCAATCGTGCAATAATGGGAATCTGAGCTCTGAACCCTGACTATCAAGTCAGAGTTCAGAGTGAGGGCAGGGCGGACCGTGTTAGGAAATGAAATCCAAGTGGACTTCCTTGCCCATGAATTCCAGCTGGCAACAGCACTCTCTGCACAGGAGTAAATTTGCCTTGCCGATCCAGTTTCAAGTGTTTGTCTCATTCCTGCAACATCGTTGAGAGCATTTCTAACAACATCATACTGAATGGTGAGAAACTAAATGCTTTCCCACTAAGATCAGGAACAAGGCAAGGATATCCCCTTTTACCACTCTTATTCAACACTAGAGGACTAGTGCACGAATTTGTGCACAGGTGGGGTCTGACTGGCCCAACCCCAATAGGGTTGGATCAGGGCTGGGCCTGCTGGGGAAAGGGGCTGCAGGAGGTTGGGATGGGGAGGCCGATTGGGGGCCAGGCTAGCTGGGGGGAGGGGCCATGGTAGGTTGGCTGGCCAGCCACGCCCCCAGATTGGTGTGGTGGGGGCCGATCAGGGTTGGGGCCCACTGGGGGGAGGGGCCATGGGGGGTTGGCCAGCTGCCCCTGCCCCTGATTGGGGTTGGGGGGTCGATTGGGGGTGGGGCCGGCCAGGGGGAGAAGCCAAAG
>NW_005354705.1:342140-367952 GCF_000412655.1 Myotis brandtii
GGCCAATCTGGGGTGGGGCAGGCTGGGGGGAGGGGCCATGGGAGGTTGGCCAGCCAGCCCCACCCCTGACGGGCCAGTTGACAGGCCGCAATGGGCGTCATAGCAACCCGGGCATCATAGCAACAGGTCTTTCTGTCATTCTGGTGTCCTGGTCACTGGCTTTTTATATATATAGACTAGAGGCCCAGTACATGAAATTCGTGCATGGGAGGTGGTCCCTCAGCCCGGCCTGCACCCTCTCCAATCTGGGACCCCTCAGGGGATATCCAACTGCCCTGCAGGATTGGGCCTAAACCAGCAGCTGGACATCCGCTCCTAACCACTCACCTGCCTGCCTGCCTGATTGGTTAATGCATAAGACAAGAAAGGAAGTAAGAGGTATACAGATTGGAAAGGGAAAAGTACAAGTGTCTTTGTTCACACATAACATGACTACCTATGTAGAAAATCCCAAAGAATCAATGAAGAAAAAAAAAAAAAACACCTCTTGGAAGTAATTAGTGATTACAGCAATGTTGCAGGATACAAGATGAATTCACAAAAGTCAATTGTGTGTTTTTTTTTTAACATACTAGCAATGGACAATTGAAATTTAAATTGAAAACATATCATTTACATTAGCACCAAAACATAAAATGAAATATTTAGGTATAAATCTGACAAAACATATACAAGTTCTATATGTGGAAAACAACAAACTCTGTTGAAAGAAACCAAAGGAAATATAAATAAATGGAGAAATGTTCCATGTACATGGAAGAGAAGCTTCAATATTGTCGAAAGATCAGTTCTTCTCAACTTGATCTATAGATTTAATGCAATCTCAATAAAAATCCCAGCAATTATCTTGTGAAATCAACAAACTGATTCAAATTTTTACATGGAAAAGCAAACACAGAATGGCCAACACAATATTGAAAGAGAAGAACCAACTCAGAAGATTGATAATACGAACTTGAAGACTAACTATAGTAAGCATTTATTAAAATACTCAAGACAGTGTGCTGTTGATGAAAAACAGACCCACACAGATCAGTCAACTGATCTTTGACAAAGCGGCAAAGGCAATTCAACAAATAAGGGTGCTGAAAAAACTGGATGTCCACATGCAGAAATATGAATCTAGAAACAAACATACACCTTTCATAAAAATTAACTCAAAATTGATAATAAACCCAATATAAAATGCAAAATTTTAAAGCTTGTACAAAATAACAGCAGATGACCTGCATGACCTTGGGTTTGCTAATGACATTTTAGATACAACACCAAAAGCATGATCCATGAAAAAAATTGATATATTTGTGGACGAAAGGGGCCACATGCTGACCTGACAAGCTCAGGGAAGGCCTGCATAGCAGTTTTGCAAACTCAGAGACCTAAAGTAACCACGAAGGATGGTCTGAAATTAAACTTTAACTGAAAGCAGTTATGGTGGGCAGTTTCGTCCTAGGCCAGTATCTTCACTGACAAGGTCCACCTTTACCGTAACTGAGCCTATCTGTCTTTTTGCATCTATGATAACGTGTCCTTGGGATGTCTGGGTAACTTGTGACTTCCCTTTTTATGGAGCCCCTGGGGCACAGCCAGGTGTGCTGGGCCCAGGACAGATACCACAGATTCCTTCATTTATCATGTTAACTGTTCCTGTCCATCATTTTACTTTTTGTCCAATCCCGGAGGTTTCCCCACTTTGCTTTGTCCCTCCTCCTTAATCTATCACCAATGAATTTCATGTAACTCACCTATGTCCCTCCTTTGATTGCAATGTATAAATACAATTGTAACCCCGCCATTCTTCGGAGCACTATCTCAATTCGTTGAGGTTCTGCTTCCCGGCATATGTCGACAGTTTGGCTCAAATAAACTCAAAAATTCTTTACAGGTTTCAATGGTTTTTACGTTAACATATTGAACTTCATTAAAATCAATAACTTCCGCAAAAGACTGTTAAGAGAATTAAGAGAGCCCTGATCAGTTTGGCTCAGTGGATAGAGTGTCAGCCTGCGGACTGAAGGGTCCTGGGTTTGATTCCAGTCAAGGGCATGTACCTTTGTTGCGGGCACATCCCCAGTGGGGGGTTGTGCAGGAGGCAGCTGATCGATGTTTCTCTCTCATCGATGTTTCTAACTCTCTATCCCTCTCCCTTCCTCTCTGCAAAAAAATCAATAAAATATATTTTTTTAAAAAGAGAATGAAGAGAAAATATTTGTAAAGTACATATCTGATAAAGTATTGGTATCTAAAATATAAAAAGAACTCTTAAAACTCAACAATAAAACAATCCAATTTTTAAAATGGGCAAATCATCTGGACAGACATCTTACCAAAAAAGATATAGAGATGGCAAAAAAGTATATGAAAAGATTCACCACAGCATATATCATCAGGAATTTGCTAATTAACACACCAATGAAATACCACAACATACCTATTAAAATGGCTAAAATAAAAACAAAACCCAACAACATGAAAAATGGTACAGCCACTTTAAAAGACAATTTAGAGTTTCTTACAAAATTAAACATATTATTATCATATTGTGGAGAGCGACTACAGTGTTTGGACAGGTTCAAGCCTCGGACTAATGAGAGGGCATAGTCCTCTCATTGCCACGTGCAAGTCCCACCTTGGAGGGCAGAGCCCTCCCAGCACAATTATAGCCAACAGCTATACAGTGGGGCCTTGACTTACTTGTGTCCCGACTAAGAGTTTTTTGAGATACCAGCTGTCTCTCGGCCCATTTTTTGCTTTGAGTTGACAGAGTAACTTGAGTTAACGAGCTCCTCAACGAGTTTCTTAACGAGCTCGGTCTCAGAACGAATTAAACTCGTAAGTCAAGGTCCCACTGTAGTTGTAAGCTTGAACCTATGGTCCAAACACGTGGCCCCATGAGCCTGAGTGATGTAGGCTTGATAGAGTTCCGGTGCATGGAATTGAGTAGGATCGAAACCCACGAGAATGTTGTAAACATCTTGACCATGCCCTTACTTTGCCTCGTGGAATCTGGCTATAAAATAAAGACAGGGTTTGTAGTCTGTGGCACTGTTTCTTTCCATCTGAGAGGGCAGTGTCCCACCGAGACCCAGCCTTCTTCTCTTGTCTGTCTTTTCTAATCCTTCACTGCCCCCACTGGGACTCACTGAACCTGGCTGAGCTGGCGCGGCACATAAGGTGCACAATCTGGGGCTGAGTATGCCATGGCCATGCCAGCCTGCCATATATGGTGCCCGAACAGGGCCCTGAGTTCTGGGAACAGGGACTGAATACGGGGAACTACAATTGGAAGGTGAAAGGAGGCTCCAGTGAGGCGTGCAGAAAGCAAAAGTAGAAAAATAAAAGCTGAAAGCAAAAGTAAGATAAGGAGTTGAGGTTTGGTAGAAGCTCGGTGTAAAACTTGGGAAATTCAGGGTCCTAGGATGGAGGTCCCTAAAAACAATGCTTATTGGAGCATTTTTAAATTTCTTAATTAGAAAGTAAGTGGTAAAAAGTAAGTGGTAGAAAATAAGCAGTAGAAATAGAAAATAAAATAAAGTAGAAAATAGGAGATACAAAATAAGGTAGAAATCTCCTAGGTTTTGTTTAAGCCACTGTAAAGCAAAAAATGGCTGTGGTTGATGTTGTTTGAGGAAGTAACTTTTATTTCTGACCTAGATTGTAAGCTCTTGCTGCAGTCGCATTGTTTCTAGGTTTTGGTTATTTCTTTCTTGTGCGACCTGATAGCTCCCTGGGACTTTTGGTCTGGTGAGAAACTTCCACCGGGGCCTGATTTGACTGGTTCTGGTGCCAACTCAGTGCCAAGGCCAACAGTCCAAACAGCCTGATCCAGGGGACTAGTTTTGCATCAACGACATCTTCGCATCGGCGGCATCTTACTATGCAAGTGACCAAGGTATCAACATGGAGTCAACTGAAAAAGATGACGACTGAGGCCAAGCAGATGTTAGAAAAGCAAGAAATGGAAGCTATGCTAGCATTGGTGAACTGCCAGTTTTCTGTAAAATCTTGCGGAGCTAAATCTAAGGACTCTGGGTGGAATGTCTGAAAATGTTAACATGTCTGTAATTTGGTTTTGCATTGGCATTGTGTTGTTTTGTTAATAGCCAGAAGTTTGTTCTTTATGTTTTGGTTATGCTGAATAATTTACCTAGAGCTTTTGATGATGTAAACAGAAGTGCTTAAAAACAAGAAAAAGGAGGATATGTGGAGAGCAGCTAGTGTTTGGACAGGTTCAAGCCTAGAACTAATGAGAGAGCATAGTCCTCTCATTGCCACGTGCAAGTCCCAGCATGGAGGGCAGAGCCCTCCCAGCACAATTATAGCCAACAGCTATAGTTGTAAGCTTGAACCTTAACAATTGAGGGGCAGGTCATGATTCATGCTGGGAGGGGGACACAGGTGGGGGCCCAGAGAGGGGTGTTGATGGCTTCTTTGGGGGCTGGGAGGGCTTCCCGAAAGGGGGCGGGGTGTTGCTGCTGGACCTGAAAGAAGACAGAGAAAGTTGAGGGGAAGGCCATGCATGTCTTTGTCTTTGAGGATTATGGACAGAGTACCCTGATAGCAGCTGACATTTCGTGGGCTCTTAGTTTGTGTCAGGCCCTGGTCTAAGTGGTTGGCATATATGAAGCAATCTAATTCCCATAACCAACCCTGTGAGGCAGGTATTATCCCGTTTTGCAGTTGAAAAATGGGGCCACGGAGAAATGAAGGAACTTTTTCAGGCTCACACAGCATGGAAGATCCAGCATTCAAACCCCACCAGGCTCCAGACACCACACACACACACACCCACCCACACACACACACCCACACCCACACACACCCTCGCTCCTCCTTCCCGCCTCCCCTCCTCCCGCCTCGCCAGTTTCCGCCTTTCACCCCTCCCTTGCGCTCCTGAACTGCGCCCGCGCCTCCCGCCCGCCTTTCACCCCTCCCTTGCGCGCTCCTGAACTGCGCCCGGGCCTCCCGCCCGCCTTTCACCCCATCCTTTGCGCGCTCCTGAACTGCGCCTGCGCCGCCCGCTTCCGGCTTTCACCCCCTCCCTTGCGCGCTCCTGAACTGCGCCTGCGCATCCCACCCGCTTCCGCCTTTCACCCCCTCCCTTGCGCGCTCCTCTCCCGCCCGCTTCCGCCTTTCACCCCCTCCCTTGCGCGCTCCTCACCTGCGCCTGCGCCCTACGCCTCCTGCGCCCAGTGCTGCAACTTCGCTGTGGCTCCCCCACCGCCGACCGAGTAGCTTCCCCCGGTGTCCAAAGTCAGCGACGCTCCCGCGAGCCCTGGCCAGCGAGGCTCCTGCAGGGCAGCGTGGGGACCACAGCTTGGGGAACTACTTTGGAAATGCGGCTTAAGGAGTGCTTTGGAGTGTGGGGAGCCTCTGCCTGGGGCCCCACCCGGAAAGTAGGTTAGGCTACCCCGGGACTCAGAAGATTACGACCCTCAAAGAAACAACAGACGCATCCTACATCCTGGCTCCGTCCGCCCCAAGCATATGCTGTGTATTTCACACAGACGAAGAGAAGTTATGGCCTGCTCAGAATTAAAACCAGGATTAAATGAGCTCGGATTTATTTCCCCCACCTCAATGCCTAATTATTGTCTCCAGTAATTTATTCACACACATACGGAAATCGTTTATTTAATTTGGGTCTAAATAATCATCTTACATTTATGGCTGAAGTAATGAAAAAATTTGTTATAATAATGGCTGTGCCAATTGATGTGTAGAGAATATATGTAGGTGTTGCTGTGTCTAGTAAAATAAACATCTGTTGTTACAGATTATTGTTTTCCTATTCTAGAATGCCAACTATTTCTCTGAAATGTTCATAGTTATATATTCATGTGTGCCCCATCACCAAAAAGATTTGAAGAAGCAACTTGTGTAAAAGCACTTCCCAGTGCTTTTGATTAATGTTGGTGAACAAAACAACCACATGTACTTTTGACACTTGCAAAAATAACCTGGAAAATCCAAATGGGTCAGAGCTTCCCAATCAATATAGCTTAAGTTTCTCCTGAAAATGAATGTGTATATACTATGAAAACAAAAAAACCTGACCAGTAATTTGAACAGTCATCCCCTCCCGCCAAAGCTCTAGCTCCTCCCTTTCTCATTTGAAAGTTTTTTTTCCCCCAGATGCTTGATTGGCTTACCCTATATAACCAACCCCCTTACACCACAGTCTGTCTCAGAACTCTGCCAGGTTTTCTGGACTGGAATCCTGCATTGCTGGCCTGAGCAAGAAGGTGAGTCCCATCTACAGACCAGTTCTCACTGTCTATTTCATTCATTTATGAAATGTGTGGCTGTTCGTGTCCACCTCATACTCTCTTGCCTAAATTTACAGGCAAGATATATCGGGAAGGGTCACAGGGTGGATTTTCATCTTAGAGGGTTTTTTGTTGTTGTTGTTAATCCTCACCTGAGGATATTTCTTCCATTGATTTTCAGAGAGAGAGTGGAAGGGAGGGAGGGAAGGAGGGAGAGAAACTTTGATGTGAGAGACACATCCACTGGTTGCCCCCAACGGGGGCCTGGGGATCAAACCTGCAACCCAGGTACGTACCCTTGACCAGGAGTCAAACCCTAGGCCCTTCGGTGTGGGGGTGGGGTCAGTGATTCTCTAGTCACAGAGCACACTGGCCAGGGCAGAGTTGTGGGTTTTTTTAATCTCTTTTAAGACCATACTTTCTGTTGAACTGGCAAGGCGTGGGTCTTTCCAGACAGTCTGTACTGACCTTGGGAATTAGAAGATTCCTCGGGGTTGGGATGTTAGAGACAAAACTCCTGGAGTCCCGATCTGTTCCGGTCAGGACTGAGGGCTATGGCTCTGAAATCTGAGCCCCCATGAAGAAAAGTGACTTGTGTAGGCTGTCACTTGTGTAGGAGGGAAGTTACAAATCAATGTGGTAAACAGAAGAAGCTTAGAACAATAGCAACAGCATTATCGGCCAAATCAATAGGAAATCCAGCAGAAAGCTCTTGTTTAGTTTCTTTCATGTGTCCATCCGTACAGATTTCTTGTTTGGTTTCTTTCATGTGTCCATCCTTACAGATTTCAAGAATTATTACAGTATGGCTTTAGTAATCATTTTTAACTATGAGGAAAGGTGTTGTGTCCTAGAGGGAATTTAGTTTGAGATGTCATGAGCCAGTGTTTTATGCAGTCTCATCCTGTCAATAACAACGTGGTTCTTCTTATTATTGCAAGACGCCCTTCAGCAGTAATCATCAGGTAACTGAAAAGCATAAAGGTTTTTTACTTACAGGACCTGGAAATGGCACAGAACACTTCGGGTTACACAGCGAGGTTGCCGGTAGAGAAAGAGAGAGAAGGCACTGGCCTGGAGTTCTGCTTCTGATTGAAGTTGAAGATGGCGCCTAAGGTTTTGCGGCTCACTCCTCATTGGTGGATTTGAAAACATTTGAGCGGGAAGTTAAAGCAGGAGAAAATTTAAAGAAACAGCAGCCCAAATGATCAGTTATGAAATCAACCAAGATCTCTAAAACAAAGGAATCTTAGTAGGAGGAGATGGCCTGGCTCTTTACATTGTCCCGTGGCTAGGTAATATGTTTATTCAAGACTGTCTTCTTTGAAGTAGATCCTCTTTGAAACGAATGCCTGGCAATCAAAGCTTAAGTCCCTTGCATTGCAAAAAGAAAAAATACGTTACAACCAAGTTCCCAATCTTTCAGCACACTTTTTAAAAAATGCAGATTCTAGGGCTCCGCCCTAGACATTCAGAATCTAACAGTGGATCTATTTTTAAGATCCCAGGTAATTCTATGGTCAGCCAGGAGCTACTGTACTCCCATTTACTACCTCCCGTTATTACTATCTCCAGGCTCACTGTTCACAGAAATTACTAGTATCACAGACTGCCACATAAATCTAGTTTGTACCAAATCTGTTTCCAATATGGCCAGCATTATCACTTCATGATGTTGCCTACGTGTGTCAAACAGAGTAATTATCTGAGTGCAGAAAAGTATTAGAATCTACAAATAACCCCCTGAAGACACAGCAATTTTTTTTTTTTTAATCGAACTTGAGCTGGTGTGGCTCACTTGGTTGGGGCACATTCCCTGGTTATGGGTTTGATCCCTTGTTAGGGTACATGTGGGAGACAACCAATCGCTGTTTCTCTCTCTCCCTCTCCCTTCCTCTCTCTCTAAAAATCAATTTTATAAAAACACTTATATGCTTGAGCCCAGCCGGTTTGGCTCAGTGGATAGAGCGTCGGCCTGCGGACTCAAGGGTCCCAGGTTCGATTCCGGTCAGGGGCATGTACGTTGGTTGCGGGCACATCCCCAGTGAGGGGTGTGCAGGAGGCAGCTGATCGATGTTTCTCTCTCATCTGTGTTTCTAACTCTCTCTCCCTCTCCCTTCCTCTCTGTAAAAAATCAATAAAATATATTTTAAAAAAAAATCATGCTTGAAAAGTGTCCAGTGAGAAAAACTCAGCGGGGTCCAGAGAATGTCTTAACCATGTGTACAGAGGATTTAGTGTTGTGCTAAATCCTATACGCTGATTATCTCTAGGAAGAAACTACGCTTCAAAAAGGTTAAGTAACAATGCTGATAAAGTAACATCTCCCAATCACTGAGTCTTTGACCATCTATACTAATAAAAGGGTAATATGCAAATGGTCCTAATGCCCTCACACCGAACAACTGGGCTGCGTGTGCGTGAGGCCGGGGGATGTGAGGCTGCATCAAATAAAATAAAATGCGTTCACATGCCTGAAAGCACAAACATCCCAGCAGATAACTCAGTGCAGGTTATTGTGTAATCACAATGATTATACAATAAATCACAATGATTACACAATATTGATTACACAATAAACTTATTTTCACCGAAAAAAATAACCTCTGGTATCTTTTCATTTAAAGATGCCCCAGTAAGGCTGCTGAGGTTTTCATCTGTCCCTTTCTACACTGAAGACGACAGGGTTCAAGGAGGAAGGGCTCCAGTTTCGTTTTCTCAGTACCCAGCTAGGAGGCCTCTATGTGCACGATGGGCGTCAGGCCGGAAGCCACGAGGGGAGGCGGAGCGAAGTGCTTTCTCCCGGGACCCCACTCTTCCTGGGAGTCCGGCATGGAGGGTCCTCTCTCTGGGACCCCGTAAATCCGCCTCCCGGGGCAACTGTGCAGCAGCCGGGCTGAGTGAAGCGCGGAAAGGGTGACCTATCCATGCGGATGTGTATGCTGGTGGAGGCCACGCAGCTGTCATAGTTGAAGTCGTCCTGGATGGAGGAGCGGGGGTAGCGGGGATCGGAGTCGGCCCTGTCAGCAATGGAACCCCAGCTCTGTGCCCAATGATGTACAGCACACAGACCTCAACGGTCCTGAGTCACTTCCTGAGCAGCAGTCAGCCCCGACCGGGGATCAAACCCTAAACCTAAGTAGGTGCCCTCACAGAATGGATCCCAGACACAGCAGGGGCCAGGGCATGCCAGAGGGGTTTTGTTGAGGGGCCCTGACAGGCAGTGTGCAGTGCAGTGGGTTAGAACCTCCTCTTGATACAGCAAAGTTGCAGGTTGGATTCCTGGTCAGGGTCCAGACAAGAAGCAACCAAAGAGTGCATAATAAGTGGAACAACACACTGGTGTTTCTCTCGCTCCCTTCCTCTCTCTAAAATAATCAATAGTAATACTCTTTGTAATAATTTAAGCAATAAAAATATATATTTAAAAAAAAAATTAAAAAATACACCCTCTGGCTTGCAGAGTTGCTAAAACAGTTAGAAAGCAAACTCCCATCCCTTCCTGCTCATTCAACAAATACTTCATATACTCCTTCAATAATCACACTGGGGATGGATGTTTGTTTGTTTGTCTTGGTTAATCCTCACCTGAGGACATTTTTCCATTGATTTTTTTTTAGAGAGCGTGGAAGGGAGGACAGAAGACGGAAATTAATGTGAGAGACATCAATTGGTTGCCTCTCGCTGAATTTCTGACCAGGGCCCCGGATTGAGTCTGCAACCCAGGTATGTGCCCTTGATCTGAATCCAACCCAGTACCCTTCAGTCTGCCTGCAGAAACACTATCCACTGAACCAAACCAGCATTTATTTTCTTTTTAAGTCCTCCTCTAAGGATATGTTTTTTTCATTGATTCTAGAGAGAGAGGAAGGGAGAGGGAAAGAGAAAGAGAAACATCAATCAGTTGCCCAAGCAACCCACAACCTGTGTATGTGCCCTCACCTGGAATCGAACTCATGACCCTTTGGTGCGTGGGAGGACACTCTAACTACTGATCCACACCAACCAGGGCCTGGAGGGCGTGAGAGGACACTCTAACTACTGGTCCACACCAACTAGGGCCTGGAGGTACATTTAAAAAATTTTTTCAGATCTGCCCTGGCCAGGTGGCTCAATTGGTTGGAGTCTCAACCTGTACACCAAAGGATTTCCTGTTGGATTCTAGATTAGGGCACATACTTAGGTTTAGGTCAGATCCCGGTGGGTCAGCAGGTGCAGAGGCAGCCTACTGGTATTTCTCTGTCACATAGATGTTTTTCTCTCTAAAAATCAATTTTAAAAACATCCTCAGGTGAAAATTAAAAATATATATATATATATTAAAAATTTTTCAGATCTAAATGTTATTTGGTTCTTTTTTAAATTTCATTTTTCATTTACAGTTCACATTCAATATCCTATCCTATATAATAAAACCCTAATATGCAAATCGACCAAACAGTAGAATGACTGGTCGCTATGAACTAACCACCAGGGAGCAGACGCTCAATGCAGGAGCTGCCCCCTGGTGGTCAGTGCGCTCCCCACAGGCCAAAGCCTGCAGGTGGACATCCGCTGAGGGGTTCCAGACTGCAAGAGGGCACAGGCCTGGCTGAGGGACCCCCCACCCCACACCTCCAGTGCACACATTTCAGGCACTGGGCCTCTAGTATACTTTATCTGGCAAGCACTGAGAATTTAGTTTAATAGCTACTGGTTGTAGACACTTTGGTTTGTGCCAATCACATGAAATAAAGCACTTAATCTTCACAACAATCATCTGAGGTATGTTATTTCCATTTTACAAAAGGAAGATCAGCCCTAGCTGGTTTGGCTCAGTGGATAGAGTGCTGGCTTGTGAACTAAAGGGTCCCAGGTTCGATCCTGGTCAAGGGCACATGCCCAGGTTCCAGGCTTGATCCCCAGGGGGGGGGCGTGCAGGAGGCAGCCAATCAATGATACTCTCATCATTGATGTTTCTCTCTCTTCCTCTCCCTTCCTCTCTGAAATCAATAAAATACATACACACACATAGAGATAGATATAGATTTTTTTTTTTTTAAGAAAGACCAGTTAATTTGCCCAAATCACATTTGGGTGCTTGAGTTCATATTTGAACCTTGTCACATCTGACTTGAAACCCACACAAGTACATGGGTACCTCAAGGCTCAGTCGAATGGAAGCTGGTCTTTTCTGGGTAGGATTCTAAGTAGTGGGTGGATGTTTTTCCACCCATTTCAACATTCAATACAATATTTCCCACAGAATCTCCAATTAGTCTCAAGCACCTGTCCTAGAGCTGAGAGGGGCCCAGGGATCTGGAAGTTTAACAGTCACTCCAGGCGATTTTTACTGGGCAAAGCTGGAAAACTCTGTTTAGGTCCAAGGCTCTGTCGAATGGAAGCTGGTCATTCCTGGGTAGGATTCTAAGTAGTGGGTGGGTGTTTTTCCACCCATCTCAACATTCAATACAATATTTCCCACAGAATCTCCAAATTAGTCTCAAGCACCTGTCCTAGAGCTGAGAGGGGACCAGGGATCTGGAAGTTTAACAGTCACTCCAGGTGATTTTTACTGGGCAAAGCTGGAAAACTCTGTTTAGGTTTTTTTGTACAAGTGAAGGTTTGTTCTACAGTCCTCCTGAGTTGTGCTCCTGGCAGCTGCCATTTTGCAGGGATGGCACAACCACCAAAGCCAGGGAGGAAGAATGCTTCTGTCCTAATTGTGGAGCTCTGTTGCCGAGTTCCCTAAAACAACTTCATTCCACCCCACCCCCATATTTCATGGAGCTTGGTGATGAGCTTTGGATCCTTTACTGCCCGTCACCGTCTTCCTCTCTGTAGGTATAAACTCAGGTGGACTGGGCCAAGAAATCAAATGGAATGTGAGAGGCTCCTCTGCACCGAGAGTTGCCCTATCCTAGGCTGCAGTGTGGAAAATGTCTCACATAGAAGAATCGGAATGGCTTCCAGAAAACTCAACCCAAACAGGATGAAAAATGAAATGTACACAATGATTACAGCTCTGCTAAAATATATCGGTCAATGGACCCACACTGGAAATGAATAAGCAAAAATGACAAATTGTGTGATATGGTGGTAATACTGGGGATGAGTTTTCTTTTGTCCTCTATTTTCTAAGCTTTCCGTGATGTCATTATCCAGGGTGGGGCAAAAGCAGGTTTACAGTTGTGAGTATGAGAAGCACAGAATTTATTCTTGTATTATTATTTATTAATTATTGTATTATTTTCCATCGGAACAACTGTAAACCTATATAGACTTAGAAATGAAATGTATATTAAGTTTCTTAGTGTAGAATACGCTTTTCTCTAAATATTTTTGTTATGTAAGTCATTTTACTTATATCGATTTTGTAGAAAAATTTTAGAAACTAACAATAACCATGTTGCTTAATATCACAAATATTATAAATATACTCAATCTTGATTTCAACATCAGATCGCAGGTCATGGAGACTCCTGTCTGTAACTTCGATGTACAGGAAAGCAGAAAAGCATAGAGGCTAAAATGGACTTTGGAGTCAGGCAGACATGGGTTCAGAACTTTGTAGTCCTGATGTCAGCATTTTGTTCTCTTAAGGCAACAACTCTGTATGTTGTCAGGTACAGTGATTAGGGTTTTTCTTTGCGCTTCCCATCAGAACCAATATAAATAAGGTGAATCCTTTATCTAGGCCACCCCTTTGATCCAATAATATCATCTCTGGGGATTTATAAATATACCAAAGGAAGAAAAGGTTGTGTTGTATGCCTGAGTATGGGCCTAGTTTAATTTTAATAGTGTAAAATTGCTAGTGACCCAAATTAATAGAGGAATGATCATTGAAATTTTGTGTAATCTAGCTGAGATATTGTGCAACTATTTAAAATGATAATTTTTAAGACAATGCTACAACATGAGGAAATGCCTGCATTAGTCAGCTACTGCTGCAAAAGAAACAAACTTGAAATCTCAGTCATACAATAATAAGCACTTATCTATCACTTACACATTGCAAATCAGTTGGGATTTGGCTATCTAGTTGGGATCAGTCAAACTTGGCTACATGTCGTGAGTTGAGTTCAAGACTGCTTCAGATCTCTCATTCCTCAGTGACTGATGGGCTGCCCAAGGCATAGTCTTCACAGGAGCAGAAGCCCAGGAGAACAGATGTAATACTAAATGCGTAAAGCCTCAGCACTAACATTTCATTGGCCAAACAAAGTGACACAGCCAAGCCCACATCAAGGGGGTGGGAAAATATACACCAGCTTTAATGTTAGGAACTATAAAGGGTATAGGTATAGGGAGAGGGAGAAGTATTGGGAACAATAGTACAAACTAGAACAAAAAGGTTATATGAAAAAGCAGATGCACAGGATATAAAGTTGATTGTACAACTTGATCATAACTATGTAAAAATATTTTTGCATATCAACAAAGAATAGAAATAAGCAAAAATGAAAAAAAAACTGTGCCTGGGTAACAAGATAATAACTTTATTTTGCCTTTCTCCATTTCTCAAATTTAACACAATAGAAGTATACTACTCTTCTCGAAAAAAAAACCTGTGTCTGGGTAACAAGATAATAAGAACTTTTTATTTGCCTTTCTCCACTTCTCAAATTTAACACAATAGAAGTATACTACTCTTCTTTTTATTTTTTTAACTTTATTTATTTATATTATAACTGATGTTAGAGAGAGGAAGGGAGAGAAAGAGAAAGGGAGAAACATCTATTTGTTGTTCCACTTATTTATGCATTCATTGATTACATCTTGTATGGGCCCTGACCAAGGATTGAACATGCAACCTTGGTTTATTGTGATGATACTCTAACCAACTGAGCTACCAGGCCAGGGATACCCTTCTTTTTAAAAGTAAGTTTTATAACTTCTTATAGCAGGCAAATTAGTTCATCAAACTAACTGTTTTATCCATTATATTAAAGGTCTATAGAAAAATTTAGAATTCTAAGAACAAGCAAGGTAGTCAATTATTCTTAGTCCCCACCAATTGCTAATCTCAAACTCAAACCTAATGAACTCCCATCAACATGGGTCTTTAACTTTGCCTGTTGCCTAAAAAAAACAGCTTAAATTCCATTATCCTCTTATTCTTCATTATTGCAGTGCTGATTATTCTCCATATTGATCTCTTTGAAGTCTCCAAAATTAGATATTCATTTCATTAAATATAAACATTATCCCTAGTAGATTCTGATCCTCTGAAAGTAGCAAATCCATTCAACAAATAATTATGAGCACCTCTCATGTTTGAGGTACTACACTAGTTGCTTTTGGGGAAATAAAAATGTGTAAATGACCATCCTTACCCTCAAGGATCTCACAATCTAATGGGAAGAGAAGTTTGAGGACTGAAAGAACAGACTAGTAGATGGGTCCCATGTTCTAAACCCTGGTGGCAAACTAGAATTATCTGGACAACTTTTAATAAATACCAATGTCCAAGCCCATGCCTAGGCATTCTGATTTAATTGGTCTGGTGTCTGGCTGGATCACTGGTATTTTTAAAGCTCCTCCGATCATCATAATGAGCATCCAGGGTTGAGAATCACTGGATTAGGCCTCTACTTTAAACCTGACTGAGCTGTTTGAGTGCACTAAGAACTGATAAGGACTCTCAAATTAAAACAATTATTTTAAAAATAAATTATTTTATCAAAAATTACATAATGCATGCATATAGTTTAAAAAGTTAAATGGTCCTGAGGTTTATGATTAAAATACTGTATAGCAGTTCCCTGTTCTCTTCACTCCCGCAATCCCCCTCCACTTTTGATCCTTTAAATTATTTTTAGAGAATTCACACTTCTTCCATTATCCAAATGTTAACACACTGGTATCTTTTGCACCATCAAAAACGAATTACTTGCTGAACTTCATTTTATCCCACCTAAAAGTACACTGAGGCCCCCAAGGAAAGATATAAGGAATAACATCAAGTAATTGGTGCAGCAAGGAGGTAAGAGAAAGGTTCTCTGGACAGGACAATTCACACTGGCCCATCTGGTGGTCTGAGCAGTTCAGAAAGGCAGCTAAGAGCACTTTGCAAGCCCTGCCTGCTCACCTACCTCGTGGAAAGGGATGGGCTTTATCTGAAATTATGGCCAAAAGAATATTTCCATACTTTCTCCTGCATCGAGGCCTCACCAGCATTAATAAAGTTGTCCTAACCTTTCTAGAAGTTAAAAATAGTCCAGAAAGAGGAATAATTCCAAAGCAACTTAAAAAACCTTACAGACAGAAAAAGAAAATTGCATTGAAGAGCAATTATTGGCTTATTTTGGGAGCTGACTAGACAAAGGGACCTCTGATTTTATTTCTAATATATTGCACATACATTGGCAAGAAGACGTGATAAGAAGGTATTACATAGACTCTGCTATGCCAACAACTACTTCTTTGGTATAGTTTAGAATGAGTTGGGTGTTATCGTTTAAACACATTTTTTAAGCCATAGAAAGGCTGTGAAAGAAAAGACCAAGTTTAATTGAACTAGGACTTGAACAAGGTCTTGATTGGCAAGTAAGAATTTCAATAGATAGAGGGAGCAGAAAAGGGTTTGAAGGCTGAGAAAATGGCACTGGCACAGCCAGGAGCCAAGAATGTATAGGCACCATAGGTGGTAGAATTGCCATCCAGGCTCCCCATGAACTCTTAGAGTTGAATTATAAAATTAATACCAAATCATAATGGAAGAGTTTAGGGATGTGCAAAGACCCCTGATAGACAGACTACGTCCCAGGCCAATAGCAGGGTAGAAGCAGTTTCTAGTCTAGATGAAAGTATTAACAGGTAGAAAATGAATGTGAGTAAAGTACTGTTATGTGTTGAGAGGAGTGAGGGGAAGGTTGGTGGTTTACTTTAGAAACTCAGAAAGAAAAAAATCATTTAAGGCAAAGAATATGGAACAACTAGTCACTCAGCATTCTAAATTTGCTTTTTTTGGTAAATCTGACCTTGTGATGGAAATATCCCTATTGTAGATGTGTTTGCAATAGTCTATCATAGCTTTAAGCCATACATTTGATCATATTACCAGCTCCCCTTGCTGTAAAGCTATGCTTATGTAATTTGGCCTCCTATGTTACTACTGCATGTGCTGATTAGCAAGAGCATCTGGCCCACTTATTACTATAATCCTCATTGTAAATTGACAGTCGCATTGTCAGTTATGCCTTGGTCTTTTGTGAGCTTGATTAACACAAAGCCATCCCCAAGAAACTGATCCAAACTTGGTGCAAAGAGGAAATCAAGTTCTGACCCTATGAAGCTTGGGACCCACAGTCAGTATGAGGTGCTAACCAAGGTACTACCCTGAGAGACCCAGTCAAAGTAAGTAGCCTGAAGGCCACCCTACCTCCCATCCCCAAAATAGGTCAGCAAGGCTGGGTGCATTAGAAACACTGGAAGATGGAGGCATAATAAAGACTGTTTTAAGAGAGTAAGTCAGGGTATATCATGGAAAGCCTTGAAAAATGGCTTGGTTTAAACATTGCAGGGACTCACTGAAGATACATTAGCAGGGAATGTCATAAAAATCAGTTCTCTAGCCCTAACCGGTTTGGCTCAATGGATAGAGCATCGGCCTGCGGACTGAAGGGTCCCAGGTTCGATTCTGATCAAGGGCATGTACCTTGGTTGTGGTCACATCCCCAGTAGGGGGTGTGCAGGAGGCAGCTGATCGATGTTTCTCTCATTGATGTTTCTAACTCTCTATCCCTCTCCTTTCCTCTCTGTAAAAAATCAATAAAATATATATTTTTTAAAAAATCAGTTCTCTGTTTGAGGAGAACATCTCTGGTTGACAGGATGAAAGCTGGATTGGACAAGGTAAAACCAGAGGCAGGGGACCAATTATAAGTCTGTTGTAATTGTACATTGAGGAGGTGAAGTAGACTGGGAAAAGGACAGTTGACACTGCAAATGCAGTGGCAGGATCAGTCCCAAGAGACATTTCTGTGGCTCTCTGCCATACTGATTGTGCCTTGAGCTCCTCACTTGTAATATGTGAAAAGGAGTACCTGCCACCTGCCTGGGAGAAGGGACTCTGCTCCTTATGGCTTCCTGTATTGTTTGAAATAATTTTCAGAAAGCTGTTCTCTTTTCATAAAGCAGGTAGAGGTGTTTAATGGCTCTTGAGGCAAAGGAGAGCTTATGAGTTTCCTCTGAAGGACTGCATTCTGGACTAAGCCCAAACACAATATTCCTCTCTAGGCCTGAAAACTGCTGAATGCTGTCTAAAATGATGTGACTGCCCAAAACACCAGAGGCCTGGCTGAACACAACTTCTGTTGCTCTGTGGGTCTCAATTAATTCCATTGCTTTTAGCAGTGCAAGCTCATAGCGTCCTCTGTCCTCCCCTCTCCTGCACAGAATTGCTATATCTTTGGGCAGATAACCACATTGGAACAGATTGTGACATCTTTCTGCCACGTACTTTGCAATTTGTTCTATTGTCAGGTTGGTCTCTGTTTCACACACCCCAGGAAGAGCCTGGGCACGCATTGCTTCCTCGTAGGCGGCTTCCCTGAACAGTGCCAGTGTGTCCAGAAACATGTTGGAGGGAGGACTTTCTTTGATCTTCTTCATTTCTTGTTTCAAGACCATTGCTATTTCCAGAGAACAGTGGATCCCTTTGGTGATTGTTTTCCGAGGAAACTGAGCAGATGGAGGGGGGAGGCCGTTGACATCAGCATGATGGACTTGGAAGGGGTCCAGGAAAAGCCAGAGAACCCCGTGGTGAAGGTTTTTCCTTCCAGCTCCCCTCACCTCTGGATGGGTGATACTCTTAGCCTTCTTGTACCAATCACCATATACACTGCAGAAATTCTCCGTCTCATCCATCACTACGTGTTTAATCTTTAGGAACTCCCCTTGCATGAAGGTTTTCCGCGTCACAGCCTGGCAGGTGGTTTGTTGGCTGTAAGGATGAAAGAGAGAATTGGGTTTCAGGGAACACCAGGCACTCATTACTCTCGGGATTGAAATTAGAGACTAGTTCTCACCCGGAGGATGATTCATTGATCCAGTTGTGTACGGAATACTACAAAACTGCTCTACTTACAAGTTACCTGATAGAGAGAATACTTCATTGTAAACCCTACTCTTCAGGGTTATCTAGTTAAATATGCATGTGAAACTTTTGAAATAAACCCAGGTAGGAACGTTATTGTTTCTATTAGTAGTCCATTTCTGCTCCTTGACAATCCCTGAAGACAAGCTCTTTACTTTGTCCTTTTTAGAGCTAGAGTACAGTTATCTAGAGGCATATCATACTTTTTTATGTGGAAAAGAGGTATGGGTAAATACAAATTCCTCTAAAGCAAATCCCACCACCCCTTTTACATGTAGTACAAAACCAGAAGCCTCATTCGATTTTGGTAAGGAAAACATGAAGAGGCTGCTGAGTTCCATGACATGTCAAGTAGGGTAATAAATCTTCAGGGCTGTAATCCTGTTTCGCGTGTTCAGTTTTCCTGTATAGTATGTTGTAGCATATCAGAGGAGGAGGAACACCTTAGAGGAGGCAAGAAACAATCAAGTTGGATTGTTACCTCCTCTAATTTGGATCCAGGTCTATCACTCGTGCCTATAGATTTCCTGATGTTACATATGCAGTCCCTGGGGCTTTACTCCCTGTGCCCTGAATCAAAACTGTTCATGTTCTTCTCTTCCAGTTTGGACTGTGTAGATATCTTGAAGAAAAGCACTGATTCTTAGCCACTCTCTGTATCCCCCTCACATTAGGGTTCAATAGATAGTTGTTGAATTGAATTTGCCTTTGACGGGCGCATTTTTAAACTTACCTATAAAGCATAATAAAGAACTTAACCCATAGCACAATTTACAAATCTTTCACAATATGGCATCTGTCTCCTTTCCAATTTCATCACCTACTACATAACCATAACCCCCACCCCCACACTGCTCTAGTCAGACTTACCCTTCTGATTCTCTAAGCATCTCCATGCCTTCGCACACACTCTGCCCTTTGCCTAAAAAGCCCTCATTTTATTCACTTTGCCTACTAACTTCTTCTTCTTTTTTTTTTTACAGAGATGAAGGGTGAGAGATAGTTAGAAACATCGATCAGCTGCCTCCTGCACACCCCCTACTGGGGATGTGCCCGATCCAGGTCTATCACTCGTGCCTATAGATTTCCTGATGTTACATACGCAGTCCCTGGGGCTTTACTCCCTGTGCCCTGAATCAAAACTGTTCATGTTCTTCTCTTCCAGTTTAGACTGTGTAGGTATCTTAAAGAAAAGCACTGATTCTTAGCCACTCTCTGTATCCTCCTCACATTAGGGTTCAATAGATACTTGTTGAATTGAATTTGCCTTTGACTGGAGCATTTTTAAATTTACCTATAAAGCATAATAAAGAACTTAACCCATAGCACAATTTACAAATCTTTCACAATATGGCATCTGCCTCCTTTCCAATTTCATCACCTACTACATAACCATAACCCCCACCCCCACACTGCTCTAGTCAGACTTACCCTTCTGATTCTCTAAGCATCTCCATGCCTTCGCACACACTCTGCCCTTTGCCTAAAAAGCCCTCATTTTATTCACTTTGCCTACTAACTTCTTCTTCTTCTTTTTTACAGAGATGAAGGGTGAGAGTTAGAAACATCGATCAGCTGCCTCCTGCACACCCCCTACTGGGGATGTGCCCGCAACCACGGTACATGCCCTTGACCGGAATCGAACCTGGGACCCTTTAGTCTGCAGGCAGACGCTCTATCCACTGAGCCAAACCGGTTAGGGTGCCTACTGACTTCTTAAGAGTGTACCCTTCTTAGGGATCTCCTTCACTGGGGAGTATTTGCTGACCAATCTTCAGCCCAAGTTAAGATAAGCATATCTTTACTATCATACTAATTTTACAATATTCACATTGCTTATTTTATTTTTTGTCCCCCTTTTTGGACTTTATGGCCAGGTCTTCAAAATATTTATCCCCACTAACACTCAATGTACACAGTGCCTAGCATATACACGGTGCTCAAAAAGATTTGTTGAATAAATAAGTAAACCAGACAAAAAATGAAAATGAGTTTGCCCTCATTTGCTGAATTATAAAGCAACCAATTTCTTTTACTAAATTAAAAGCTAAAGATTTAAATCAGAAGCAGATTTGTATGTCTTCTAAAATTATTGATTCAGAACAAGTCAAACAAATGAAAATATTTTATAAGCAAAATCAAATGGTATTTAAATTCAAGTTTCTAGTAGGTAGAATGTCTCATCACCTGAAATATACTGTGACTTTACAATATTAAGCAGCAAGCAAAATGTTTCTTTAAAGCAAGATAGGTTCATTTCTACTTTTCTTTAAATTTAAGACCACAGATTGTGGGAAACTGTTCCTAGCTATATAAACTTAAATGTATGCAGACTTGGCTGATTTATGATGAAATATTGAAGACTGGAAATAGCAAAGTACCCATTTATAGCTCAACTACCTGGTCACTTGCAAATGTCTGGGCTCTTGCACTTACTTAGTTAAGGTATTGCAAAATCTTAAGTAATTACTTTGGTGATACTGTTGAAAAGACTGACTCAACACATTTACTGTGTTTAGTCAGTGAAACACTCACGCCACGTAATCCTTTAAGGAGTCATGTTCGCAAACATAGAGGATCTCTTTTGGTTTGCAGTGGAATAGGTCCTTGATTTTCTCCATGATCTTTATGGCGAGGGCTGTCTTCCTGGTTCCTGGGAAGCAGTGGATGAACAATTCTCGCGTCTCTTGAAGGCTCTCTGAAAGCAACTCACACTGCTCCTCTATGAGCAAGTTGAAAAATTCACAACCCAGCCGGTCACTCAGAAGGGATCGAGAGCACAGCAAGACCACCACGATAAGGGCCTGCAACAAGTCTTCCATTTCCTCCTCATCAGCAAGCTGGTAGGATTGGGGGTAGTGCACAGGGATTCCACAGGGTCTAGACTGTGTGCCCGGCAGGTGCAGTAGTCTCGGAACGACACACACTTTCCCCGTGTAACCACCAACAGTTCCCAGTTTCTGCTTTAAGTGACGAGCAGTGGTTCGGGCATACTCAGGCCCTTCGGGCCCACTCGGGTGCATCAAGATTGTATAGAGTACCAGGGGGCTGTTCACCGCTATTAGGAGAGCATCACACAAGACATTCTGCTCTTTCCTTAAGCCAATATCACTAGCCCAGCTTCGAGAAAATATCACAATCCCCTGCGATATAGGACGTATCTGTGTCTTCATGAATTCCTCCAGTTCTTTATGATCTGAGAACAACGTCTTACAGAGGGATTCTGGTTTAAATTGTATCTCTTCCTGTGTCACTGAAAATTCAAGGGATAGAAGTTACTAAAATGTACAAAAGCATATTGTAAGTATTCCTGCAACATCAAAGGAAGAAATGAGTCTAGCTCTGGAACTATAGGCTTCCCTGTCTGCAAAGAAAGCACCCCCTGTTCACACGCCAAGGCTAAGAAGTTCCTGCTGTTGGCAACTCTCATACAGGGGATGGCAGTCAAGGAAGGGTCTTCACAGAACAGCCTCCTGGCACTGTCTCCTCAGCCCCAAATGGTCCGCTACTGCTAGGAAGTCCTCCTTCCTGTTGAGGGTGTGTGTGAACCTGATGCTTTTGGGAGAACTAAGAACATTCCTTTAAAACAATGATTCTAATGTGGCAATTTTGACACACACACACACCCTGGGGTATTTAGTAATATCTGGACATTTTTAAAAAGCATCATTTACTGAATTTTTAGAGAGAGAGAAACATCCATAGATTGACTGCCTCCTGCACACACCTCCACCTGGGATCCAGCCCACAACCCAGGGCATGTACCCCCACCGGGAATGGAACCAGCAACCTCTTTCTCAGTACACGGGTCGATGCCCAACCAAGTGAACCACACTGGCCAGGGCTGGAAACTTTTTGTCACAGCTGGAGGGCTGCTACTGGAATTTAGAGGGTAGAGGCCACGAATGGTGCTAACCATCCTACAGTGCACAGGGCAGCCCCCTCAACGAACAATTAGCTGACTCACATGTCAACAGTGCCAAGGCAGAGAAACTCTGCCATAGAACTCCATGGCTCACCTCCTTCTGTATTGGAAAGATGCGGGGGTGCAATTCTCTTGTGATATAGACATGAGGGATTTAGGATGATTCCCAAATTCTCTCAAATTTAGGAAACAAAAGCCGTATGTGACTGGAAGCCCCAAAGCACAGAGAAATATTGTGTGAATTTGATGACTGGGAAACAGAGTTAGCCATATATATTATTTTGGGACCATTATGTGTGCTAAGTCCTACACTTGACCTTCTCTCTAAGGAGAAAAATTTGGATTAATTGCTATCAATTCCTTCCAACATAATTTTAGAAAAGAAAATAGTCCCCTCAGCTGAAATCAAGAAGGAAATACCTGGAAACAAACGTTGTTGTAGAACCTCCTTAAATTCCAGGACTTTCATAGGATATGATGAGCTTCTTAGTGCAGAGGAAGCTGGTGAAATCGGGGGAAGGCTGTAGTCTGTGGCCAAACTGGCGGGAGCTAAACAAATGAATACATGGAGAGTTGCTTCAAACGAAAAAGGAAAAGTCCTCTCACACTTTCTATACCTCAAACCGTTCACATAGGTAAGAAAGGAAGTCTGGGGACTCCTGCAGGGCAAGTCATTTCACCTCCCTCATGTCAGGGTGAGGTGATCCCTAAGATTCCTTCCAACTCTAATACTCTGATTCCAGGTCATTTCTAATAGGAAAAAGCTTCTAGAGGGCGTGAGGTCAGAAAAAGTTAAGCACACTATATATTTTGTATATTGTTATAGTTGTTTAAGTCCCCATCCAAGGTTTGGATGGAATAGGAAGTGGCAGGATCTCTAGTTTGGGGGGTGTGTGTGTGTGTGTGTGTGTGTGTGTGTGTGTTTAAACTCAAACAAATTTAGGACAAGAGAAAGAATAATCCAATCAAATCACTCAAGTCTCGATCCAAGCTTCTTTTATCAAATTTGGAACATATTAACCACGAAGGCAAATTGATAAGCTTCGGTCAGGCTGTAAGTCCTCTATGGATTGCTTAGAAATCACCAGGGCTGATTCTGAGCAAAACTGTAAGGGAAGTGAAAACACTAGGAGTCCTCCTCCCTCACCACCATCCCCTGCCCCAGCATCTCCTTTTGCATCAGCTTTTCCCCACTTGATGGTGCCCCAAGCCCAGTGATTGGAGGTATTAGTCCCTAATGTTACTGAAACAGTTCAGAATTTTCAACAAGTTTCCCTTGAAAGAATTAATGAAGAGTCCTTCTTAAACAATTTGCCTTTGAAATATAATCTTTAGAGTGAGATTACTGATGAATGTTATTTTTAAATATATTTTTTATTGACTTCAGGGAGGAAGGAAGAGCGAGGTATAGAAACATTAATGATGAGAGAGAATCATTGATCGGCTGCCTCCTGCATGCCTCCCACTGGGGTTCAAGCCCGCAACCTGGGCATGTGCCCTGACTGGGAATCCAACCAAACCCTTTGGTGCATGGGCCGGCATTCTAACCACTGAGAAACACTAGCCAGGGAAATGGGAGAATATTTTTAAGCAAAATTGCTTCCTATTCTTTAAGTAAAATATCTGGCCAGCCCAGCCAGCGTGGCTCAGTGGTTGAGTCATGAGGTCATGGTTCAATTCCCAGTCAGGGCACATGCTCCGGTTGCAGGCTTGGTCCCTAGTAGGAGGCAGATGATCGATGATTTTCTCTCATCATTGATGTTTCTATTTCTCTCTCCCTTTCCCTTCCTAAAATCAATTTAAAAAAATTTTTTTAAATATCTGACCAACTACCCACAGAAGGCAGAGAAGGGGGTTACTCCCTGCTGACTGAATAATGGCTTCTATTCTGGTTTACCTGGTGGAATATCCAGCATCATAGCCACCCAGTCCTCTGCCGTCAGCCTTGCAACCAAACTGCCCCTCATGATCCACGAATCTGGAGCCTCTGTGAACACCACACAGCAGAAGGGCTGCACTTGAACAACACAGACATAACCATACAGGGCATCCTTTTGGTAGACATCCAAGATTTTGGTAGTGAAATTCACCTTTGGCTTTTCATGGCAGAAGTGGAATGTAGGCAGTTTTTCTATGCAGTTTTCTATTTCTTTTTTTAATAAGTCAGGGTTCACTTTTTCTCTCTTACATCCAAACACTTCTTTGCTCTTATCATCTACCCCGATAATTAGGTATCCCCCATGGGTGTTGGCAAATGCAGAAATGTAATGAGGCAACATTTCTTTAATCCTAGGGACAATCTTTTTGGTGGTGAACCTTTTTAACTCAACATGTGTTGACTCAGTAAAGTTGAGTTTCTCTTTATACATGAGTTTGTCCTTTTTAAGAAATTCTGAGGCAGACAGCCTCATATCTTCCTCTTCCTGAATGTGTCTGTCAAGAACTTTCTGAGGATGCAGCTCCTTCACCCTGGGTCTTCCTCTTTGGGCTCTGGACTGCTTCTGTCTGAGAAGTTCTAGGGCACTGCTAGCACTCAGGTTTATAGCGGAAGTCACATCTCTCTGATATAAATTGGAACGCAAGCTACAGATCCTTAGGGGGAGGCTGAAAACATCTGGGCTCCATGACTTTACAAAAATCAAGAGATTGTGCCCCTGTTGCATGTAGTCAAGGTATTTCTGTGAGCCTGAAGGAAGGAGCTTCTGAAAAGAAGTCTCCAGATCCTGTCCCAGCCCGTGGCAGCGGTAGCTGTAGGTTTTATCGTCAATCTTCGCTTTGATCACACCCCCTCCAGAATTTAACAGTGCACAGGCGGCTTGGATGATTTTAGAATTCTCATTTCTTTTCAACTGGTTATTGGTCATCTTCTTCCGGTTCTCTTCTCCAAAAGTCACTGTGCCCACGTCTACAATTATCTCAGGATAGAGCATTTCCATATTGGTCTGGAGACTCTCCATCTCAGCAGCCCCTGTGTGCTCAAAACAGTAACAGAAAGGGGTCCCAATAAATAAGCAGGACAGGATGTTGTTTCTACATTAACAAGAATTCCAGAGATTACAATATTTTCTTCAAAGCTATAAATTACTGGACATACATTTTAACACAGAAATAATAGTTTTGAACATATTTTTATTGGTTTTAGAGAGGAAGAGAGAGGGAGATAGAAACATCAATGATGAGAGAGAATTATTGATCAGCTGCTTCCTGCATGGCCCCTACTGGGGATCGGGTCTGCAACCTGGGCATGTGCCCTGATCGGGAATCGAACTGTGACTCCCTGGTTTATAGGTTGATGCTCAACCACTGGGCAACAATGGCCAGGTGGAAATAATATTTGATATCACTATTTTCTAACAACTTCATCAAGATCATTAGCCTTCCCAGCACGAACGGGCATAGTTAAAGGTAAATGCTTAATATTTTGCTATAATGGAAAACTTACAGTGCTAAAATTGTTAGCCATTTTTAAATTTAAAATCAGGAAGTGCCATCAGTGAGCCCAGGTATTATAAAAGTCATGGGTTAAAAAAAAAAAA